>NC_082732.1:34939136-35287469 GCF_030144855.1 Hypanus sabinus | reverse complement strand
ATAACATCCGAACTCCTGTACTCAATACTTTGATTTATGATGTTCATATATCATTTAGAGCATCAATGCAATTTCACCATCTGTGCCGAAAGGCCCAATTCTGAAGGACCTTTGGCATCAAAGCCAGTCACAGCAGGGACACGGGACCGCCCCTAAAGATTCATTTTATTTGTCTTCTGTGCATCAAAGTATTCAGTGAAATGTGTCATCAAATCAGCGAGGATTATGCTTGCAGGTATCACCAACGTAATAGTGTGTGCACAACCTACGAACCCTAACCTGTACATCTTTGGAATGAGGGAGGAAATTGGAGCTCATGGAACGTGCAAACTCCCCACTGTCAGTGGTGGGAACTGAATCCTGATCCATCCTGTGTCTAAATCCTGTAACTCTCCAATTAACTCTTTGGGAGCAGACTCATTCAAAAAACTGCAGCGATACAATAAGGCATTTCATGATCACAGTTAGCAGTTGGAGATAAGTAAAAACTGTTGGCCTTGGCAATGACAGCCAAATGTACGAAAAGTGAAATAGATAATGTTTTAGTATTCCCTGTAGTTCTACAGCACTGTGCAAGTCGTAGGCACACATATATATAGCTCGGGTGCTAAAGACTCTTGTAGAGTACTGTAGTAATTTTATGTATTGCACTGTAAAGCTGCAGCTGCTAAAAGCAAATTTCGTGACACATGTGAGTGATGATAAACCTGATTCTGATATGGGTCTCTAGTGTGGACTGAGAGTGGGAAGGGGGGGGGTGCTGGGAGAGGGGAGGGAGTGGGAAACATCAGAGACACATTCTGTAATGATCAGTAAATCAATGGCCCTGGAAACAAATGACCTTGCCAGTATCTTAGAGATAGGTATTCCTGCACGTACGTCACCCCTACCCTAGCACTCCTTCTCTGCCATCTGTTCCACACCCCTCCCACCGCACTTCACCCTCCCCATTCCCAAAATCCTTTGCTCTCGCCAGATTTACAAACTCGCTCTCCTTCTATACCTTTTCCATTCAATATTTGTCCAAGAACAGTACTATGCAAAGCCTTAGGCGCATATATGTAGCTAGGGTGTCTAAGACATTTGCACAGTACTGTATTTGCCAACATGGAGTGGAGAGGGCCTATGTAAATGTTGGGAATGGCGAGAATGGAGTGCCATGAGAGGGGTGTGGGACAGATGGCAGAGAAGGAGTGCCAGGGGTGGGGGGGGGGGGGTGGAATGGCACAGATACACAGAGACACCAGACAAGGTAATTTGATTCCAAACAATTGGTTTATTGATCATTACAGAATGTCTCTCCGATGCTTCCAGCTTTCATCCACCACAGAGACCCATATCAGGATCAGGTTTTATCATTCCTCACGCACGTCACAGAATTTGTTTTCCTTTTGCGACAGAAGTACAGTGCAACAATTGTACAGTACAATACGTGACCAGGTGCTCCCCAAGGGTTTACCCTCCTGAACTTGTGATGTATCTGTGGAATTTGTTGCCATGCGCAGCTGTGGAGGCCAGGTCGCTGGGTGTACTTAAGGCAGAGATTGGTAGGTTCTTGATTGGACATGGCATCAAAGATTAGGAGAAGGCCGGGAAATGGCGTTGAGGAGGAGAAAAAAAGAATCAGCCATGATTAAATGGCAGAGCAGACCTGATGGGGCAAATGGCATAGTTCTGCTCCTATGTCTTATGGTCTTAAACTATGGTACTGTTCAAAAGTTTTAGGCACTCTAGCTATATTTATATATCTGTCTAAGACTTTTGCTTCTGAACATTGTAATTGCATTTGCCTCCTCTTCCTATGGCAGATTATTTCAGACATTCACCACCCTCTGTGTGAAACCCTAAGCCTTCACATGTCCCTGAAATTTCTCCCCTCTCACTTTAAGCCTGAGCTATTTATTTCTAGACTCCCGAGCCCTGATAAAAAAAGGTTCTGACAATCATAATCTGTTCGAGCTGCGTTTAGCCACACAGTTTTAAGTGTGGTCAATCAGGGGGCTAAATATGCAGGCTTGTGGTGCAACGTGCTGATGAAGATTGCAGAGGAGGTATTGTTGCCAGTCTGAACAGACTGTCGAGGAAGTCGAGGATCCAATTGAACGAGGAGGTATTGAGGACAAGGCCTTGGAGCTTATTGATGAGTTTTGAGTGAGTGATGGTATTGATTGTCGAGCTGTAGTCGATAATGAGCATCCTGATGGTGTGCAGCTCTGCTGTCCAGATGTTTCAGGGTTGAGTGAAGAGCCAATGAAATGGCATCTTCTGTGAACCTGTTGTACTGACGAGAGTTAACATGCTTCGTCACCAACCTCTCAAAGCATTTCATAGATGTAAGTGTAATCACAAAAATAGAAAATCTGCTGAGATCCTTCATCAGGATTGGATGTAAGTGCTACTGGATGATAGTCATTGAGGCAGGTTACCACATTCTTCTTAGGCACTGGTATAATTGAAGTCTGCTTGAAGTGGGTGGTGTATCTCAGACTGCTGAAGCGAGAGGTTAAAATGTTGGTGAACCCTCCAGCCAGTTGATCAGCACAAGTCTTTAGTACTTGGCCAGATACTTTCTGTGGGTTCAGCCTCCTGAAGGATGCTCTCGTGTGGGCCTCAGACACACGCAAATGACGCTATTAAAAAACTGATCGCTCTAAGCATAGTATATTGTCTAACGGCCAAGTAAGTGCACGTGACCATTGCTAGCTAGAAACTGTTTCGCAACTGTCTGTTGCCATAACTAAGCAGCACAGGGTCACAAATAAACAACGGGAATTCCGGCTAAAATCTCTTTTTAGTTTTTGTTCTTTAAGAGTTGTTCTATGTAAATGGCTGCCCAATTAACTGAAATCCACTGCGTTACCTAAATAAATTGAATCCACCCAACAGACGGCAACATCATGTCGTGTCTCACATTTGTAATGTGGAACCATGGTACGCTGTTTTAAGTTGCTGTGATTTAATAGAAAGAATCTGTTCAAAGTTGTATGCCTGAAGTTAAAGGTCCTTTTTCCCTAGCTACACAGGAGAACTGATGATTTCATCTTCTTCACTCAGTGATGAACAAGCACTCATCTTTAATAAAGTCATGCTCTTAATGTAGCAAAGTTGAAAGGAATGGTAATCCAGGCAGTTTCCAAAGGGCACAAATCTTTTAAGGCATTCAGTCTTGAAGAAATAAAAGTGAATAAAAGAACACAAGAAATAGAAACAGGAATAGTCCACCCACTCTGTTGAGCCTGTTCCGTATTCCAGCACTCCCTCATAGTCCCCAATTCCTTTCATGTCCAAAAACATACCAATCTCTGTTCTCAATGAGCTGACAATAATTAAGTTTCCACAGCCTTCCAGCATAGAAAAATTCACCACTGTCGGAATAGAGATGTTTCTCTGCTCTTCAATATTAACCAGCTTACCCCTCCTTCTCAAAATAAGCCCCTTTGTCATAGACTGCTCAGTCAATGGAACCAATCTAGCCACTCAATCCCTTTGAGTAGTAAAGTTACAATGAGGTCTCCTCTCATTCTTGTGAATTCTAAACAATACAGTCTCAATCCCTTCTCATATGGCAAACCCTAGTGAATGATCCCTGCAAACTCTCTACAAGTATATCGTTATTAGGTAAGGATAGCAAATATGTACACAATACAGGTCCTGTAGAGTTCCGATAAGACTTCATTACTCTTCCTTGCTTCAAACCTTTTGATAATGAAGACTAACTTAATATTTGCATCTTAACTGCTTGTCCTTACCTGCATTTTAGCCTATGAGCACAAACACACCTACCCAATGTCACCACTACCCAATCTCTCACTATTTAACAAATACTCTGTTTGTCCTGATGAAGGATCTCAGCCCAAAACATTGACTCGTTCCTCTTCATCAATGCTGCCTGACCTGTTGTATGTGTTACATGTATGTATTGTATGCCTGTATCAGTCCCGACGAAGGGTCTCGGCCTGAAACTTTGACTGCTCATTCCAACGGATGCTGCCCGACCTGCTGAGTTCATCCAGCTTGTTTGTACATGTTGATTTGACCACAGCACCTACAGTGTTTTTTGCAGTCTATCCTGTACACCAAATTGGATGACTTCAAAATTTTCCACATTACAGTCTATTTACAGTCTCTCACAGACTCACTCAGCTTCTCCACCTCCCCTAAAGCCTCTTTACCTACGCCTCAGTTGTCACACCCCCGGTGACTGAATGGAACTTGGAACTATGATATTTGGTCCAATATGTTAATATAGCTTAGGAGAAGCTGGAACCCATGCACTCGCCTCTGTAGCACCTTACTAACCACAGTAAATTTAATTTCAAACTACATATATGTCACCATATACAACCCTGAGATTCATTTTCTTGCAGGCGTTCTCAATAAATCCTTAATATAATAATAACCATAAAAGAATCAATGAATGACCACACCAACTTGGGTGTTCAACCAATATGCAAAACACAGCAAACTGTGCAAACACAGAAAGAAAGAATTAATGATAATAAGTATTTACAAGAAAAAATAAATTATACATACATACAGACTGGACCAAAAGAAAGTGAAGTCCCTGTTAGTGTAGAGTGACCAAGGTGCCACTACATTACTATACTGCAGTGCTTAGGGTTGTGCCATTTGGTTCAAGAAGGAAACAGATGAAGGGAGGCAGCTGTTCTTGCACCTGGTGATGTGGGACTTCAAGCTTTGTCATATCAACACAAGTTGCTGTGATATTGTGAGAAAGTGGCACACGACAAGCCCCATCTATTAAACTGCTAAAAAGTATATATAAGCCATGCTCACAGACCTAGTCACAGTGAGTAATGAATACAAAACTAAAATGAAAACACACACACAACTGATAACAACTAAGTGTGTCCGTTAAGATCCTGGAAGGTGTTGACAATGTGAAGAGGATATTTGACCCTTGTGGCAGAACCTAGAATTAGAGGTCTCCATTTAGAAACAAGGAGCTGTTCCTTTAAGAAAGACGTAATAAAAGTTTTTTTTCTCGGAGTGTTCCTCAAAGGTGACAGAGTGGTTGACTGCTTTAAGGCAGAGCTAGATTCTTGTACAGCAGAGAAATGAATGGTTACCAGGAGAACATGGAGATTATAGATCCGTTATGCAAGGCACAAGGAGCTCTTCTCCTAATTCATTCTATTTCCTAATTCTTTCTTTGTGGACTTTGCACGCTCTTCCTGTAGCCACAGAATTCTCCCAGGATGTTCCAGTTTCCTCCAACATCCTTAACCCACGTGAGTTGCTAGGTGAATTAGTTACTTCAAATTGCTCCCAGTGGGAGTAGGTGGAAAATCAGTGGAATGTGGAGAGAATTGGTTGCAGGGGAATTTAGTGTGAAAATGGGATTGGTCTGTGTGCTAGCATACAGCAGATGGGCTGAAGAACCTCTTTCTATCTCATCAGGAAATAATGAAATTTGCCTTTTAGTATATTCATCAAATTAGAGAGAATCAGAATTAGTTTTATTACAACTAACGAGTTGTGAAATTTGTTTTGTGGCAGCAATACAGTGAAATACATAAAAAATAAAATCCACTAATGAAGTATAATTCATTATACTTTAGGAAGCAGAAAAGAAATTATAGACCAGTTAGCCTGACCTCAGTGGCTGGGAAGATGTCGGAGTCAATTGTTAAGGATGAGGTGATGGAGTACTTGGTGACACAGGACAAGATAGTACAAAGTCAGCATTGTTTCCTTCAGTGAAAATCCTGTCTTACAAAACTTCTGGAATTATTTGAGGAGGTTACCAGTAGGATAGATAATTTTCTGCATGCTGCATACTTGGACTTTCAGAAGGCCTTTGGCAAGGTGCCACTCATGAGGCTGCCTTGTTATGCATTGTAACCTTTGAGCAGATTATTTTCTAAACAAGGAGAAAATCCAAAAATCTGGGATGCAAAGGGACTTGGCAGTTTTGTGCAGAGCACCCTGAAGGGTGACTTGAAGGCTGAGTTGGTGGTGAGGAAGGCAAATGCAATGTTGGTGTTCATTTCAATAGGTCGAGCATACAGGAGCAGGGATGTGAGGCTGAGGCCTTTCAGAGCACTCATGAGGCCTCACCTTGAGTATTGTGAACAGGTTTGGGGCCTCTCATCTAAGAAACGGTATGCTGACATTAGAAAGGGTTCAGAGGAGCAACACACACAAAATGCTGGAGGATCTCCGCAGGTCAGGCAGCATCTAGGAAAAGAGTACAGTCAATGTTTCGGGCTGAAACCCTTCTGCATTTTGTGTGTGTTGCTCGGATTTCCAGCAACTGCAGATTTTCTTTTGTTTGTGTTTAGGGTTCAGAGGAGGTTCACAAGGATAATTTCAGGGGTGAAAGTGTTATCATACAAGGGACGTTTGATGGTTCTGGGTCTCTACTTGCAGGAATTTAGAAGTATGGGGGTCTGGAGGGGGGATCTCATTGAACCCTTTCAAATGTTGAAAGGCCTAGACAGATTAGATGTGGAAAGGATGTTTCCCATGGTGAGCGAGTCTAGCACAAGAGGGCACAGACAGAATAGAGGGGTGTCCATTTAAAACAGAGATGAGGAGAAATTTCTTTAGCCATAAGGTGGTGAATTTGTGAAATTTATTACCAAAGGCAGCTATGGAGGCCAGGTTGAATGATCAGCTATGATCATACTGAATGGCAGTGCAGGCTCAAAGGGCCGAATGGCACCTATTTTCTATGTTTCTATGTTGTTGGGTGCATTTAAGGCAGAGCTTAATGGGTTCTTGATTGGACATGGTATCAAAGCTGGGGAGTGGAGCTGAGGAGGGAGAAAAGGATCAGCCATGATTGAATGGTGGAACAGACTCGATGGGCCAAATGGCCTAATTCTACTCCTATGTCTTATGGTATATGGTCTATAACTGCTGGTGTGCCTTACCTCAGCTCCTTGAAGCTGTTCCAAAGCATTGCTTCATTTCCCGTTATGCCCCTGACATTTATGGCAGCAATGAGGTGGTGTTCAGGACTTACTTATCATGTCAGTAGTTTCCTCTCGGTTTTCACTGCTGTCGGTCCTGCAAGTCCTGGGTGGAGTCTCAGGAATACCACTGCACACAGATATTTAAGGATTCTTCATTGCTGTTTCTGTAACAACGTTGTTTACCAGTCAGGGTTGTTAGCCCTGAGCTGAACTCCTAAGCTTGGAAAACTGGTGGGCCAGTTGGTCTGGCTGCTACCCTTTCACTTGACCTGTTTGGCATGGGTGACCCTACCCAAAGCCCTGATTCCAGCCAGTATAGCTCTCTGGTTCTCTAAGGCACACAAGCCTCCAAACCATGACAAGGTTGTGATTCTCTTGGAGCGTTCCAAAACATTGAAACACATGAAATCGCCATTCCATTGTGTTAGCACAATGATGATCTGGATTTAACAGGCAGGGTTCTAGAATAATTGAGGTCCAAACTCCAAACAGATAGTAATTAGCCAACGAAGAGATTCCTAAAACAGCAGGTTTAGATATCCAATTAAGAAATCCCAGTGGCTAACATCTTGCATCTGGCACTCCTGATACATCCTCCTCTGCATTGGTGTAAATTGGGGAATGGCTTTTTCAATCACCTCCACGCCATCCGCCAAAAGTTGAATTTTCTAGTCGCCAAGCAGTTTAATTCCTACCTCCATTCCTGTTCTGACATGTTGGTCCTTGGCCTCCTCTTCTGCCATGATGCGCGAGGAGGAGCAACAACTCACATTCCGTCTATGTACCCTCCAACTTGATGGCATAAAAATGACCTTTTTTTAACTTTTTTCTTCTTTCCCCCTCCCCTTCACTCTTCTTCTATTCCCCACCCTGACCTCGAGCCTCTTCTCCTCATCTGCCTATCACCTCTTCTTGGTGCCCCTCCTTCTTCCCTTTCCCCGCTGGCCCATTCTCCTCTCCTATCAGTTTCCTTCTTCTTCAACCTTTACCTTTCCCGCCCTCCTATCACATTGTAGCTTGCCGTCCTGCCCCTACCCCCCACCTTTTTATTTTGGCATCTTCCCCCTTTCTTTCCAGACCTGACGAAGAGTGTCGGATCAAAACTTCAATTGTTCATTCATTTCCATAGGTGCTGCCTGACCTGCTGAGTTCGTCCAACATTTTGCATGTTTTGCTCCGGATTTCCAGCATTTGCAGAATCCCTTGTGTTGAAGAAATATCTGATACAAACACATTTTTCTGTTGTCTTTGTCAGCATATTCTTACTCTGTATTACTTATTGTATATAATATAAACAGACAAATCATGGGAGGGTTGATATTTGTGATCCGGTTCCAGACTTGGCTCTCAGAGATTTTTGGAGACTGGGCGCAAGCTGAAGACACAACTACTTCATTTCTCTGACTCACAAAACAATGCAAAGTAAACAGTACTGATGCCATTTTTATGCAAAGATCAAACCTTAAACAGAACTATCTGGGAAGTCTCTCAAATAAATCACTGATATTGGCTTCCCTCAGAATGGCTTCTGCGCCTTACTCCCTGGGGAGCCTCTTGATCGCAGGATGTCCCCATGCCGGTTTAAATAGACCCATGTGGCTTGCTTGTGGGTGGAATGATGTCAGGCAACCTGAAAAGATTTCCTGAGAAATGTGTAAATGCTGCAATTAGTACTAATTATTGCCTCCTTGCCTCACGAACTGAATATTTTTCCTATAAAAAGAACAGCATTTAGATTAATACATATATAAGCAAATCCTGTCCCATCTCAGCTATTCACTGGATTATTCATCTGTGTTAGTTTCTGTCTTTTATTTAAATGGATCAGTCTATCTATTTATCCATCTATCTATATATCTGTCTGCCCATCCAATCGTCTGTTCATCCATTTACCTGACTTTCTGTCTATCAGTCTGTCTATCTATCTATCTGCTTATCTGTTTGGCTGCCTGTCCAATTGTCTGTTAATCCATTTACCCAACTTTCTACCTATCTGTCTGTCTGTCTATCTACCTATCTATCTATCTATCTATCTATCTATCTATCTATCTATCTATCTATCTATCTATCTATCTATCTATCTATCTATCTATCTATCTACCTGTCCAACTGTCTGTTCATCTATTTACCTGACTTTCTATCTACCAGTCTATCTACCTATCCATCCACTGTATCTATCTATCCATTTCTCCATCTGTCCATCTATCCATCCATCCATCCATCCATCTACTTATCTGTCTATCTATCTATCTATCTATCTATTTTTCTATATAAATATATATATCGATCTTCCTATCTATCTGTTTGTTTGCCTGCCTGTATATCTTTCTATTCATTCTTCCATCTATTTTCAAACCACTGACATTTCTTTTTAAACATCTATCCATTAATATATGATTTATGAGTGTATATGTATCTTGATCTGCTAATTTATTTGCCAATGACTCTTTTGATTTACGTCGCAGGGTCACTTACTTTTGTTTCGGTTCTCCTTGTCTGTTGTTGTGTTATTCTTTCTTTACATTCATGCTTCTTCAGCCTCTGGCGCTGTTTGAAAAGCAGAGGTGACATGCTAGCTTTACAGAGCCAGCAACCCGGGTTCAATTTCCACCACTGTCTGTAAGGCATTTGTACGTTTCCCCCTTGACCACATGAGATTCCTCCGAGTGCTCTGGTTTCCTCCCACAGCCCAAAAACATACGGATTAGCAGGTTAATTGATCATATTTGCGTAATTGAGTGGCACGGGCTAATTGGACTGGAAGGGCCTGGTATCATGCTGTATCTTTAAAAAAAAAGAAAGAATTAAGATATTGTACATTTGACTAGTTGCACACCCCGACAAGAAGGTGAAAGATAAATGGGTCTCGTAAATACTGTTTTCTTCCCTGGTAGAATTTAGAAATTACTTTTGTGAGAAAGGGTGATGGGGAGTTTATTGAATTTTCTGTGGTCATTATCCTACCTGATTATTATCTATTCATCAGTGCAAATGCAAAATATATTTAGAACAGAAACCTATTTGAAACCTATTTTCAAATGGAGAATGCAGAAAGAACTGAGGCTTGAAGTTACTGTCATCACAGCGCATCCGAACGACCTTGCTCAGTTCACTATTTATGGAGACTGCAAACTTCAAAGGTCAATCCAGGAATAGAACCGTGTTCTTTCACATATTTAATGCCACAGGTTAAGGACAGTATGCATTCTTGCTTCTGACAAGCTCTCATCGACTTGATGTGTCAATTCAGTCTTTTTCTCCACAGATGCTGCCTGAATGGCTGAGTATTTTCAGCTTCCAGGTGAGAAGCCTTGCCTTACTGCAGAGGTCCGTGCACAGCTGAGGGATTGTGATGCCACCTTTAGATTGTGGGAATGTGACAGCTCTCGGAGAAGCAAGAACCGTGCTTTCCCGTTCCATCAGGAAGGCGAAACGGGAGCATTCTTCGACAATACACAACCAGAGACACGAGGCGCACGTGGCAGGGAATTCAGAGGGTTAAGGACTACAGGTCTACCCTGCATGGCAAAGATCAGGTTGCCTCACTTCCCGACAAGCTGAATGTCTTCTCCACCCGGTTTGGAACAAAGTGCTGGTGAGGAAGATAGGGGAGAGAGTCTGGTTGAAGCTGGGGTGAGGAGAACCTAAGCCAGGGTTTACCCATGCAAAGCTACAGGACCTGATAATATACAAGGTCAGGCTCTGAAAGCCAAGCTAACTAAGGTGCTGATGGATATATTCAACATCTCTCTGGAAAAGAACAGTGACCCCTTGGTTTTCAGGGTGGCAACCATCTTTGCATCAATCTTCACTGTGGAAGACACTAGCACTGTGCCAGAGGCCCGTGAGTGTTAGGGAGCAGGAGTGAGCGACCATTGCTATTACAAATGAAAAAGTACTGGGCAAACTCAAAGGTCTTAAGATGGATAAGTCACCCGGGCCAGATGGACCACCCCAGTGTCCCATAAAGAGATAACGGATGCATTGGTCATGATCTTTCACGAATCACTTGATTCTGGCCTGTCCCAGAGGTTTCAAGTTAGGACAATGTGTAAGTTGGGACATTTGGAACTTGGTTTGGTGAAAGTCTAGGCTGTGGAGGAAATGGGTCTGGAAGCATTGTTGAAAATGATGAGCTAAAATAGTTTTGTCTATCTTTGTCTATTTTACAATCCTTCAACATAATCGGACACTAGCACTGAATCGGTACTAAAGATCCAAGGATTGGAACATAATCTGTGCAACGTGAAACATATAAATAGCTCATATCAGGTTCAGAATTTTAGCCATAGTGGACAGATTTACAATGTTAATGTCATCACAACAGGACTTCCTTACAATAATGATATAAATACGCTGATATTGATCAAGGGCTAAATTTATAAATAATGTTATATTAATAAACTAGTACTCCATTGACCTTCATCTCAGAGTTCACCTAGCCAGAAGTCACATGCTCCAAAGATCAGACGACCACCTGACCAGACTCTGTACTCCTACTTCAGGCTGTAAATCTGGGAGAACCCACTTATAATTCTGACACGTGCCAATTTTTTAAAAAGGATTTTGCGTTCTTGAGTCAACCTCTGGCCTCTTTGTACGGAGTTGAGCCTGGCACTAGTCTGATGTGGGTTAGTGATGAGGCCTTTAACCAGAGATCTCATAATTGAATCCGCAGACAGCTGCTGGCTGTTTTTCCGCTCGGAAGTCTTGATCTAACAGGTGGACTAGTTCTGAGAATTGACAGATTCTCTCTGCCCGTTTGAAAATCAACTGTCGCAAATCTGCCCCAGGAAAGTGCTTCAGCGTGAAACTAAATATGTTGTTAATGTATTTCAGAATAGGTACACCTCTGAGATGTTTGAATCTCTTTACCCTTTTATGATGAGTCTGTATTAAAATTAAACACTGTGAATATCCAATCAATAACATTAATTGTTTTTTTTTTAACAGTGATTTTTGAGTTTAGGTTTGGAATTGGATATAGCTTTATTTATCACATGTACATCGAAACATTGAGTGAAATGTCTCATCTTCATTAACAACAAACCAAATGATGTGCTGGGGGCAACCCACAAGTGTCATCACACATCCCAGCATCAAGATAGCATACCCACAATGCTTGACAGAACAACACAGAGCACAACAAAACAGAATTTACCAATCAGCAACACAAAAGCAGCGAAGCAAGCCCCGTTCCTCTCTGCGACGCAGACTGGGAGACCGTTTTGCTGAACACCTACGCTCTGTCCGCCAGAGAAAGCAGGATCTCCCAGTGGCCACACAGTTTAATTCCACATCCCATTCCTATTCTGATATGTCCATCCATGGTCTTCTCTACTGTCAAGATGAAACCACACTCAGGTTGGAGGAACAACACCTTATATACCAGCTGGGTAGCCTCCAACCTGATGGCATGAACATTGACTTCTCTAATTTCTGTTAATGCCCCTCCTCCCCTTCTTACCCCATCCCTGATATATTTAGATTTTTTTTCCCCTCCTTTTTTTTTCTCTCTCTGCCCATCACTCTGCATGCTCTCCATCTCCCGCTGGTGTACCCTTCCCCCTTTCTTTCTCCCTAGGCCTCCCGTCCCATGATCCTTTCCCTTCTCCAGCTCTGTATCTCTTTTGCCAATCACCGTTCCAGCTCTCAGATTCACCCCACCCCCTCCGGTCTTCTCCCATCATTTCACATTTTCCCCTCCCCCTCCTACTTTCAAATCTCTTACTATCTTTCCTTTCAGTTAGTCCTGACGAAGGGTCTCGGCCCGAAACGTCGACAGTGCTTCTTCCTATAGATGCTGCCTGGCCTGCTGCGATCCACCAGCATTTTGTGTGTGTTCCCATTCCTCTCTTCTGGCCACCCACCCACACTGTCCTCTGACCTTCAAGGGGACTGGAGAATGAAGCCCGGCAGCAAAAGTACAACGCATTTGTAAGACCCCAAACAGTTTGATTCCTCTGTTTTAAAGAGAGAAATTATTTAATCGAATGCATCTCAGAGAAGATTCAGCAGAATTATCCCAGATATGGAGAGGTTGAGGAATGTCGGATTACTGAGTGATGAAGCAGCTCGAGGGTTACTGCATCAACCCAGGGGCACAAATAAAATGAAATGTAATAAATATAACTCCAGTGACAGTTAGTAATGATGGGAAATCTGAGATAGGACGATGATAATGGGAATGTTGGTGCTGGGCTGAAGTTTTCTGAGCTCAGGATAATATATCACGGTTCGTGGCGGCGACATCAGAGCCCAGATGTGGAGGAATGACAGACTCCGACGTAGGGGAGGCAATGGAGGTTTATACATAGTAATTCCAGAAGAACTTTGGTTGCTCAGCTGGGAGGTACCACGAGAAGTAGGTTTCTCAAAACTAGGATTCTGCAATTAGCGCTAATTGGGCATCCGTTTAAATAATACAAGTAATATGGAATCCCCAAGCTTATTAAAATAAACTTAGCAAGCTTCAGCAGAAAGCACCCGGAGACCACATTACAAAGAGTGAGTCGCTCAAGAAAAACACAAGAAGCTCTAAATGATTAAGGACTGCCGTTAAACAATTAACCAATTCAGCTGCTCAAAAAACCTCGAAGCCCAATATTCTCCGATGCCCTGCACAGGCCGAAGAACCCATTACACAGTACTGAGGATCAGGAGTGTAGGGTCTGACCTGTGCCTTGTAGCACCAGAGCTGCACAGGCTTCTGTGAAGGAAATGCCAATCAGAAACTCAGGTGAAGATTGGATTTTGCTGGATGTGAAGCCTGAACTCAAATCTCCTGGCCGAACTCCCATTTTCCACTCATTGGTGTGTATCTGGGCATACTCAGGTATACGTGTGCATCTGCAGGTTGATGATAATGTTTAATCAGCCACTCATGTGGCAGCAACGTAAAGCACAAAAGCATGCAGACATGGTCAAGAGGATCAATTGTCTTTCAGCCCAATATCAGAATGGGGAATAAATGTAATTTAAGCGACTTTGACCGTGAAATGATTGTTGGTGTCAGACAGGGTGGCTTGAGCACCTCATAAACTGCTGAACTCCGGGGATTTTCACACACACCAGTCTCTAGAGCTTACAGAGGATGGTGTGCACAACAAAAATCCCCCAATGAGAGGCAGTTCCATGGGCAAAAATGCCTTGTTAGAGAGCTCAGGAAAGAATGGCCAGATTGGTTCAAACTGACAGGAAGATGACAGCAACTTAAATAACCACATGTTACAACGGTGGTGTGCAGAAGAGCACCTCTACGTCAAATACTTCGAACCTTGAAGAGGATGGGCTATTGCAGCAGAAGTCCCCAAACGTACCCTCAGTGGTCACTTTATTAGGTACATGAGGTAGCTAATAAAGTGGCCACTGTCAGTAGGTGCATCTGTATCCAAATACAAATGAAGTCTTACAAACCAAAATTACTTCACTGCTTTGGATTTCTTCCATCACTTTACCTCTCCCTACCCACCTGGCCTCTTCCAGTGACTGTACTGCTTCTGGTCTCTTCTGTGTCCTGCTTATGATTTTCAACATTCGAGGTAAATTTATTATCAAAGTACACCATATACAACCCTAAGATTCATTTTCTTGTAGGCATACTCAATAAATCCATAGAATAAAATAGTCGTAACATCTTTTGCTTCAAGAGCCTGATGGTTGAGGATTATAATTGTTCCTGGACCCGGTGGTGCGAGTTCTGGGGCTCCTGTACCTTCTTCCTGACAGCAGCAGTGAGAAGAGAGCATGACCTGGGTGGTGGGGATCCCTGACCATAGATGCTGCTTTCCTATGACAGTGTTTTGTGTAGATGTGCTCAATGATGGGGGGTGGGGGGCTTCACTGTCCCATTGTTGAGGGAACGAGCGGATGAGATCTGGCTGTCTGATTGACTGAAGGTTTCAAAGATTGTTTTCACTTTGTGGAAGTAGGGTACTGTGCCAAAGTCTTGGTCACATACAGGTATATAGCTAGGGTGCCTAAGACACTTGATCAGTACTTCCCTTGTCACTGTGGAGCAAGTTTGTAAATCTGGTGGGAGCAAAGGGTATAGGGTATGGTGAGGTATGTGGGACAGGTGGAAGAGTGGGAGTGCCAGGGCTGGCAGGGTGGGGGTGGTAGCATGGGTGCAGATGCACTGAACCCGGAGACACCAGGCAGGGTCATTTGATTCCTAACAGTTGGTTTATTGATCATTACAGAACGTCTCTCTGGTGTTTCCTGCTCCCTCCCCTCTCCCCTCCCCTTTTCCCAACCATGATTCCCCTCTCCTTACCCCAAACCCACGCTCAGTCCACAATAGAGACCCAAATCAGAATCAGGTTTGGATGAGGCCAATCCAATAGTAACTTTTATTTGCCTTTAAAAAAGAAATGAATCCAGGACTATGAAGAAAATGATCTAATTGTTGGCTCCATCTTTGCCGTATGCGTGTGTAGTTTAGTGCTTTTTATTTATTTTGAAATACAGTACAGAAAAGGCCCTTTCGGCCCAACGAGTCGCACTGCACAGCAACCTGTCAAATCACCTAATTAACCCGAGCCTAGTCATAAGAGAACTTACAATAATCAATTAACCTACTACCAGTATATCTTTAGAGTGTGGGAGGAAACCAGAGCACCCAGAGGAACCCCAAGGGTTCGTGGGTAGAATGATCTTTACAGACAGCGTGGGAATTGATCTCTGAACTCTGAACTCTGACACCCTGAGCTGTAGTAGTGCTGTGTTAACTGGTACACAACGGTGGCACCCCAAAAATGTCACAGGCATGACAATGCCCTCCCTTTTAAACAACACTCACGGATTGCTAATTTATATTTTTTAGAGATACAACAAGGCTTCAGGCCCTTCCGATCCAATGAGCACATGCCTCCTGATCAATCTGATGTGACCAATTAACCAACTAACTTATACGACCTTGGATTGTGGTCGGAAACAGGAGCAGCTGGAGGAAACCTATTCAGAACCTACAACTCCTTCCAGACAACAACAGGAAATGTACCCCGATTGCTCATTGCTGGTACCGGTCCACATGATCTTGGGAAGAATTTACAGACTCCTTGAAGGCAGTGGTGGGAATTGAACCCAGGTCACTTGTGCTGTAATAGAACACTAATGGATGCCACTCTTCCATTAGATGGAAGCTGTACCATAGATTCACTTACCAACAAGAAGCCTTTGTCATTCAATGCCCAATGAAGTAAGAGGTGAATTTATATTTTGGTTCTGATTCAATGCTATTTTACAATGATCCTACCAACAATGATGGTTAAAAGGTGTCAGCTAATGTGTCAAGCTCTTAAGGTGTGTTTGAGACCAAAAGTAGGGGTTGGAATAATCAGACATGAGAAAAATCAAATGAGTGGTTTGAGAGAAGCAAATTTATCAAGGAGAATGGAACTCTTTCTCACAGGGAGTAATCAAGTTCAATGTTAAAGTAAATTAATCGTCAAAGTACATATACATCACTATTTGAGATTATACCTTGAGATTCAATTTCTTGCAGGCATTTACAGGAAAATAAAGAAATACAATAGAATTTATGAAAACCTATACATTAACAAATCTGATATACTATGCAAATAAAAAAAATACTGAGTTAACAGGTTAACCCATCTTTGGCTAACTTACTCCATATTTGGTATTTCCTGTTTACTTAAACCTTATCCAAAACTGAGAAACAAAAAAATGAATTGTCAATATGAATGAATTTTGAAATTTAAGAAAGTTAATCCGAGAAGTAAGAATAGGTATCCCTGGTGAGTCAAGGAATTTAAGTTTGACAAATTACATTTTCTATTTATATTTCGTTTAGGTTTAGTTCTAGCTAAACTGCAGGAAAACGGAGTCTTGTGTTGTTATAGCAATTTATCACAAATCAAAAAACACCTTAATGTGCTTTACAAGAAATTAATTCCTCTTCAAGGGAATTGTTCCCCAGAAATGCATTAATATTTTCTGGAGTGCATTAGTGAACAACTGATACCTCCAGGATTGTGAAAGTGGATATGAAGTCCCAGAGAACCCATTAGCTTGTAAGGGGCTTCTTAAGAATGTGTTGATACATGCAGAAGGTCTCATGAGTAAAGTAATACACACACAGGTCCCCAGGAAGATTTAAAAATGTACAAAAATGTCCAGGACCTTATGAAGGTGGTGAAGAGTTTCTTAGGAATGTATTACAATATACTGGATGCTCCATAACTGTGATATCATGTACAGGAGATCCCCAGGAGAATATATGATGCCCTGAGAATTTTTATTGTTTGCAGAGTCTCATTAGGATGATGTAAATGATCTGGTGAAGTGAATTATAATTTTCATTGGTCCAACATTGAAAAGTTTGTGCTCTCCACCAATTTTCTTCTGAATTTTCTACATTTATTCCCAGTGTATAGCTTTCCAAATATTAGTGTGGTCCCCAAAGTTAAAAATATATTAGACGATCTAATTGTAAATTTTGGTATAATTTTTTTTGCTGGTGGTTTGATGTTTATCTTTAGAAGCTTTTTGTGTGACGCACGGCTCCAGGGTTGATCACCCAATGGGTTCTTCTTTTTACTCACCTTTTTCTTGTTTTAGTAGAGTTTTTCTTTCTTTTCTTTTTTTTTTGTGTCACCATCACTCTGCTTTAAATTCAATTATCATTGTATTTGAAATGATAACTGGTAGTATTGAAATTCAACTTGGCTTATTATTTAAAATGTAAAGTCCTCCAAATTTCAAAAATCTGAAAAAAACTAGAACTGACAAAAATACTCAGCAAGTCATGCAGCATCTGAAAACCAGTTCTGATGGAAGATTATTGAGCCGAAAAATTATTCCTTTTTTACCAATGGTTCCTATCTGATCAACTGAATATTTTCAGCATTTTCCCTTTTTATTTATATTGCATGCTATTGTCTGCATTCTTTTTCTCCACTTGCAGTTCCTGGGTGATTGAGTTAAAAATGGGATGGGGGACATTGTAATGTAATAAGTGTGAAGCTACATCAGAGGGTTCTAAACGTAGACAATGATTGCATCTTCCACAGGTTAGCTGGGATGAAAGGAAAATCTTTATCCTCAAAAGTTTCAGCCCTGCTGTTGGCTAGATATACACCATCCATAACCATTTTGCAGTTGCGTCTATACCCTCTGGCTTACCACCTTAAATGAAAAAAACATCAGTAGGTGGCATGCAAAATCTTTGCAATGTTTGGCTTATCATAACTGAAAGACTGCCAATGAGTGAAATATACATGTGAGGCTTGTAGTAGTGCTGAGTATGTGAGAGGCTAATGATGCAGATTAATTTTAGATACAAGTACTAATTGATCTAGATTGTTGGTAGTTACTGACTAAGCAGTGATTAGGATGTGGTATACAATGCATTCTCTGACATTGCCAGTGACAATTTCTAGTAATACTCAGTTTGTTGGGCTTGATTCTTGACATTGACTGTCTTGACTATCTGCTCCAAGTACATCCTGTCAATATACTCCAACTCTGTTTCCAACTAATGTCTTCTAAGTACAGATTTGGACAGCATAGCAGCACAGCCTATTTCACATTGTACCATTCTTTAATGTATTCCAAGCCAATTTGCCTGTTAAACTACTAGATTGGTAAAGTTGTTTATTATTGTCACATGTACTGAGGTACAGTGAAAAACTTTCTGCTTGCCATCCATACAGATCATTTCATTACATCAGTACATCCAGCTAATACAAGGAAAGTAGTAGCAGAATGCAGAATATAATCTTACAATTACAGAGAAAGTGCAGTGCAAACAGTCAAGAAGGTGCAAGGCTGTAAGGAGGTAGATTGAGGTCAAAAGTTCATCTTGCCATACAAGGGGACTTATAAATAGTGTTGCAACAGCAGGACAGAAGCTGTCTTTGAATGTGGTAGAACATCCTTTCAGACTTTTATATGTTCTGCCTCTCCAGAGGAAGAAGAGAGAAGGTTTGGGATATAAGGTGCCCTTGAAGTATCAGGAGCTGTAGTGAGAATCCATGGAGAGGAGACTGTTTGTTGTGAGGTGCTGAGCTCTGTCTACAACCCTGATGCACCATCAATAACTCTCTCTGAGACGTAAAGGCGAGATATCTGCTTTTATTGACTGGAAGAAGGAACAAGCAGTGAGTGACCACCATACTACATCCTGGAGACTGAGAGGCCAGGCTCAGGCCTCGATTGCCTTTATACAGGGGTCTGTGGGAGGAGGCACAGGAGCAGTCAGCAGGGGGCTTGTCCAGACATGTATATGTAGTTCACCACAAACCCTTTGCACTTTATTGCAGTGTTTCAAACCACAGCACATCATTCCTTTATCAGGTACTGGTTAGCTTTAGTTCAACCTAGTAAAGTTTATTGGCATTAGTCAATGATGATATTGAAATAAAAACAGAAAATGTAAATACTCACCAGGCTAGTCCAAATCTGTGGAAAGAGGAACAGAACTAATATTTCAGGTCAAAGAACATAATATTCACTTCTTTATGGATATATCCAACTAGTTATGGTCTTATGGTCTACAACATTTTTGGTGTGGGTTAGGTGGACAAAATACAAAAAGGTGGATAAATTGTATCAATAAGAATGTAGTATAAAATTGAGTTGTCAACAGCTGAGTTCAATGTTAATTGTATATTATTATCTCTACATCTGATTAAATTGTTATTTATCTTAAAAGGCCACAGGCCAATGTGTAAATGAATCTTAAGGTCAAATTATGGGATATTCAAGCAACACACACAAAATGCTCTGTCTGCCAGAGAAAGCAGGATCTCGCAGTGGCCTCACATTTTAATTCCATGTCCCATTCCCATTCTGATGTCTATCCATGGCCTCTACTGTCAAGATGAAGCCAGACTCAGGTTGGAGGAACACCTTATATTCTGTCTAGGTAGCCTCCTACCTGATGGCATGAACATTGATTTCTCTAACTTCCGTTAATGCCCTCCTCCCCTTCTTACCCCATCCCTGATTTATTTATAGTTCCCCACTTTTTTCCTCACTTTTTTCTCTCTGTCCCTCTCACAATCAATCCTTGCTTGCTTTCCATCTTCCTCTGGTACTCCCTTCCCCCTTTCTTTCTCCCTAGGCCTCCCATCCCATGATCCTTTCCCTTCTCCAACTCCGTATCCCTTTTGCCAATCAACTTTCCAGCTCTTAGTTTCATCCCTCCCCCTCCTGTCTTCTCCTATCATTTTGGATCTCCCCCTCCCCCCTCCCCCTCCTACTTTCAAATCTCTTACTATCTCTTCTTTCAGTTATTCCTGATGAAGGGTCTCTGCCTGAAACGTCGACTGTACTTCTTCCTATAGATGCTGCCTGGCCTGTTGTGTTCCACCAGCATTCTGTGTGTGTTGCTTCGATTTCCAGCATCTGCAGATTTCCTCGTGTTATGCGATATTCTTGGGTTTTTCTGTAAAGCCAAGTAATATCCAAATTAAATTTGATCCCACTGTCCCAATTAACATACAAAGAATAGGTAGTTTTAAAAAAAGCAACATCTATTTATATATAACATCTTCAACAAAAATGCAAATAGAAGGGATATCTAACAACAATTAACATAATGCTACTTAAAGACCAATAACAATAGGTATAGAGGAAGGAGTTTTGGGCATTCCATAACCTATGGTCTTTATTTCTGAAGGCGGGCGAGCAATAATGTACCAATTAAACTGGAGAATGTTCAAATAGCCAGAATTGAAAGAGTGAAAATAGAAGCTATTTTGGGTTGATGGAGGTTTTAGAAATTGTGACATGCTAAAGGTTTGCTGTTGACAGTCGATGGGTGACCACCAGGAGAAGTAAAGCAAGTAAGCAGTCAGTGCAGGATACCACTGTGGCCATTCCCCTCAGCAACGTGTATGGATACTGCTGGCGGGGGTGACTTAGGACACAGCAGCAGCAGCAGGTAGGCCAGTGGCACTGTGGCCGGCTCTGAGGCTCAGCAGAGAAGGGTAAAGTCAATCAGAGCAATAGTGATAGGTACATTGCCTCCCAGGTGCTAGGGTCCAGAATGTCTCAGAAAGGCTGCAGAAGTTTCTCAAGAGGAAGGACGAGCAGCCAGATGCCATGGTGCACATTGGCACCAATATCATAGGTAGAAAGGGGAAGAGGTTCTG
This sequence comes from Hypanus sabinus, assembly GCF_030144855.1. NCBI lineage: Eukaryota > Metazoa > Chordata > Chondrichthyes > Myliobatiformes > Dasyatidae > Hypanus > Hypanus sabinus. The sequence continues at coordinate 35,266,408 of NC_082732.1, read as the reverse complement.
CATAGTGAGTATTAGAGCTGGGAAGAGGCTGATGGGCAGGACCTCCAAAGTAGTCATGTCTGGATTACTTCTAGTCAGGTTAGGAATGGGATGATAGTGCAGATCAGTGAATGGCTGAGGAGGTGCTGCATGTGGCAGGGTTTCGGATTTCTGGAGAAGGCATGACCTGTAAAGAAAGGATAGGCTACACATAAACCCAATACCTTTTTGGGCATTTTTGCTAGAGTTGCTGGGCAGCTTTAAACTAATTTGGCAGTGGGGTGGAAACCAGAGTGATGGGGGCAGTTGGTTTACAGGTAGATGCAATGTGTAGTAAGACTGTGAGGAAGAACAGGCAATATTGCAGTCAGTGGGATGAGTTGAAGTGTAAAATGGGGGCAAAATCAAAAAGGGTGACAAATGCAGGACTAGTTGCAGTGCTATATTTGAATGCATGCAGTACAGTGTACGGAATAATGTAGCCTAGTTCGAGATTGACAAGTATGATGTTTGGGTATCACTGAGTCATGGTTGAAAGAAGATCATAGTAGGGAGCTTAACATTCAAAGACAGATTGCATTGAAAGGGCAGGCAAGAAGGCAGTGGGGGTGGGTAGCTTTGTTGGTTTAAAAAAATAAATCAAATGCTTAGGAAGAGGTGACATATAATCAGAAAATATTAAATCCTTATGGGTAGAGTTAGAAACTGCAAATATAAAAAGACCCTGGTGGGTTATAGATAGGTCTTTGAACAGTAGTCAGAATATGGGATATAAATTACAACAAGAGATAGAAAATGCATGCAACTCGGGGAATGTTACAATAGTCATTCAATCAATAATCAATAATCAGAGGCATTGATCGTGTGGAAAGCCAGAGGCTTTTCCCTTGGTCCGAATTGGCTAGCACGAGAGAGCATAGTCCCACCTGTCCCACACCCCTGCTGCAGTGGTTCACCCTAGCTGTTCCCAACATTGTTTGCTCACGTCAGATTTACAAACTCACTCTCCACTCTACATTGACAAATACAGTACTGTGCAAGTCTTTGGCACTCGAGCGATATATACGTGCTTTAGACTTTTGCATATTTCTGTATATGAAACAATTTTGTCTAGTTTAATTTCAGTTTCTTGAATGATAATAATCTTTTTGAAAGGAGCATTCATGCGGAGCAGAATGGAGCTAGAACTGAGACACTGGGATAGAGCTGCATTCTGAATGTGACAATGCATTGTATCTAAAATAAGTTCAAAGATCAAAGATATACATTATCAAGGTACGTATTCATTTTCTTGTTGGTATTCACAGTAAATACAAAGAAACACAGTAGAATCAATGAAAATCCCCATGCAACAAAGACAGAGAAACAACCAATGTGCAAAAAACAAACTGCAAATAGAAAAGGGAAAAAAAATCAAACAAAATAACAATAATAAATAATTAGGCAGTTTAAATGGTTCAGCACTGATTAGATGGTCGATGGGCCTGCTTCTGTGTTGTACTTTTCTATTAGTCTAAATAAATTATCAAAAAATATAGAGAATGTGAGTTGTAGAGTCCTTGAAAGTAAGTCCATAGGTTGTGCGAGCAGTTTAGGGTTGAGGCACGTTAAGTTGAGTGAAGTTACCCCCTCCGATTCAAGATGCTGAAGGTTGAGGGGTAATAACTGTTCCTGAACCTAAAGCTCCTGTATCTCCTTCCTGGTGGCAGCAGCGAGAAGCGAGCGTGGCCAAAAGAATATCTGGAATGGTTAGGCAGCTTAGATCACCACAGAGGATTGTTATTTTCCCAGGGTGTCAATGGCTAATACAAGAGGACTTACTGTTTTAGTAATTGGAGGTGAGGTATTTTGAGGTATTCTGTTTTTGAGATATTGGAGGTCAGAGGTAGGTTTTTCCCTCAGAGTGTAGTAAGTGCATGGAGCGCACTGCTGACCTTGATCGTGCAGCAGATATTTTAGGAATATTTAAAATACAAATAGGTGAAAGAAAATGGAGGACCATGCATAAGGAAGGGATAGATTGGTCTTGGAGTAGGTTAAAAAGTCAGCACAACATCATGGGCTGAAGGGCCTGTACTGTTTTATGTCCTCCTTTCCGTGTTCTATGTTCTATGTACTGTATGTTTGTGCGACCTTCCATGTCATAATATCTGACTAAAGTGAATATGATTCTGCAAAGTAAGGACAGAAAAAATTTCTGTTGAAGAGGTACGTCGCCACCTGCCTTTCCTCTATACAGATGTTAATGAGCTTGCCAAGCGTTCCTAGCCTTTAAATCTTTACCCTGCAGCAGTATCTTCCAATTCTGCCAGTAGATCATTGAAAACATATTATGTTGAAGTTGCTATTAGTGACAAGATTAACAAACACTTGCGTAGTGTGGGCATTCCCCCTCCTCCACCCCCCAACACTCACACACAAATCAAGTCCAGTCTTGATGTAGCATGTCAGCCTGAAAAGTCAACCATTTATTCCCCTCCATTGGTGCTGCCTGACCTGCTGAGTTCTCCCAGCATTTTATTCGTGTGTCACACACAAATATCTCTTATTTGTCTTTATTACAATTTACCAGCAGCTTTCCTTGCAGGCTGTTTACCTTCATAAGGCATGGGTGTGCAAAGTAAGGTAATAACTGGTGGCCAAGATGACTTGATTGTTATGAATCGCTTCAGTCTAGGACGTTAAGGCCAGGAGTTAATTTGTTGTCTCTTTGAGCTGGTCCTGTATTACAAACACATATTACAAACCCTGTATTGCGTTGGAGAGAATAAATTCTCAAGGATGTAAATTGCAGATAATCTGCCCCTTCTCTCTTGTGGCTGACTGATCACTTGGTGCCTTTGGACAACCAGCATCAATTACGTACCATAATATGGTGCGTGAGCCATTTAGCAAACACATCTCAGCCAACATGAAGTGGTAACTCAGCTGAAGTGAGTCAGCAGCGAAATCAGACCAGAACCTCAAGCTGAAACAGAGTTCGTTCATATACTTTTATACAAGTGCAATGTCTGTTTGAGAAGGAAGCTAAGCATCAGTGAAAAAATATTTCTTTTGGTGTATCTGCTTACTTACTGTTCAATGGAAGATAATAGTTGGCTTCTCAAATCACCTTCTTGCCATTTAGAAATTAGAATAGAAGAAACACAGGTAGGAATTGGCTCAGGTCCCAAAACATAAGGTGATAATGGCCGAATAATCTGCTTTTGGAGCAGTGACTGAAGAGGTAAGCATTAGCTTGAACTGAAGGCAATGGCTTTGCTCCAAACCTTTCTTGCCCAGAGGTCATACAAGACCTCAGTTCAATATAGAGTCATAGAAAAGTACAGCACAAAACAGGCCCTTCGGAAAAGCCTCACAGGACAGAAACAGACAAACAACCAACTATAAAAGACAACAAACTGTGCAAATACAAAAAGAAAAGAAAATATTAGTCATATAAATAAATAAATAAATCCCCGATCATGGATGCTGCTCTCCCGCGACAGCGCTCCATGTAGATGTGCTCAATGGTAGGGAGGGATTTACCTGTGATGTACTGGGCTGTATCCACTACTCTTTGTGTTTCTTTTTCCATTCAAAGGTATTGGTGTTCCCATACCAGGCTGTGATGCAACCAGTCGGTATACTGTCCACAACGCACCTCTAGAAGTTTGCCAAAGTTTTAGATGACACGCCAAATCTGCGCAAACTTTGAGGAAAGTAGAGGCGCTGTCGTGCCTTCTTTGTAATGGCAGTTACATGCTGGAGCCAGGATAGATCTTCTGAGGGGATAATACTGAGGAATTTAAAGTTACTGACTCTCTCCTGCAGTCAATAATCAGCTCCTTGGTTTTGCTGACATTCAGTGAGAGAAATTATTGGGTGTGGCATCAGTCGGTCAGATATTCAATTTCCCTCATATGCATGCTGATTAGTCACCACCTTTGATTTGGCCCACAATATGGGCATTAGAGCTGTACTTAGCCTCACAGCCGTTAGTATAAAGCAAGTAGAGCTGGGGGCTGAGCACAGAGCCTTGTGGTGCACCTGTGCTGATGGAGATAGTTGAGGAGACGTTGTTGCCAATCTGAACTGACTCGGGTCTATAAATGAAGAAATCAAGTCTCCAGTTGCACCAGGAGGTATTGAGGCCCAGGTTTTGGAGCTTATTGATTAGTTTTGAGGAGATGGTGGTATTGAATACAGAGCTGCAGTCAATGAGGAACATCCTGATGTATGCATCTTTGCTGCCTAGATGTTCCTGATCTGAGTGGGGAGCCAATGAAATGGCATCTGATGTTAACCTGTTATGATGGTAGGCAAGTTGGAGTGGAACCAAGTCACTCCTCAGGCAATAGTTGATGTACTTCATTGCCAACATCTCAAAGCACGTCAGCACTGTTGATGCAAGTGCTACTGATTGATAGTCATTGAGGTAAGTTACCTATTTCTTCTTGCGCTAAGTTCTGATGAAAGGTCTTGGCCCAAAATGTTGACTGTCTACCCTTTCTCATAGATGATGCCTGGCCTAGTGAGTTCCACTAGCATTTTGTGTGTGTTATTTTGGAGTTCCAGCTCCTGCAGATTTTCTCTTGTTTGCTATTTGAGTTACTGTTGCCTTTCTGTCAGCTTGACCCAGTCTGGCCATTCTCCTCTGAGCTCTCTCTTTAACAAGCTGTTTTTATCCACAGAATTTCCACTGACTGGATGTTTTTATTTTGTTTTATGCACCATTCTCTGTGAACTCTGAGACTGTTGTCCGTGAAAATCCCAGGAGATACTCAAACCACCCCATCTGGCACTGACATTCATTCCACAATCAAAGTAACTTAGATCACATTTCTTTCCTCGTTCTGATGTTTGGTCTGAACTATTAAGCGAACCTATTGGCCGTGTCTACATGCTTCTGTGCATTGAGTTGCTGTCACATGATTGGCTGATTAGATATTTGCATTAACTGGTGGATGTACAGGTGTACCTAATAATGCCACCAATGAGTACAGTATATCTAATACTAGAGTGCATGCATTTAAAACGAGAGGGAGTAAGTTCTAAGGAAAACTTAGAGCAAACCTTTACATAGAGATTGGTGGGTGCCAGGGTTGGTGGTGGAGGGAAATATGGTAGTAGCATTTCCAAGCCTTTTTGATGGCACATAATTGTGCAGAGAATGGAACGTTATGTAGGCAGAAGGGATTCGTTTAAATAGGTGTTAGTTATTTACTAGTTTAATTTGTTCGGCATCACGTTGTGGGCAGAAGGGCCTGTTCCTGTGATGTCTTCCAAAGTCTTACAGGTGAAGAGCATTTTCACCGGCTGCCTGGTACGAGGCCACTGCACTGAGGGGTTGTAAGCTCAGCTCGTTCTATCGTGAGCTACCAAGGACCTCTTTAAAAGGCGACGTCTCCAAAAAGGTGGCATCTGTCCTGTGGGCAACCAAGGCATGCTCTCCCATTAGAGAGGAGGTATAGGAGCTTGAAGGACCCCCCCCCCCCCATACACACACACACACACACACACACACACACACACACACACACACACACACACAGAGAAACAGCTCTTTTTCTCCGCTATAAAATTCCAGGACAATGACTCCATGAAGTCTTCTTCGCTACTTTTGCTTTCTTTTTGCACTGCTGTCTTCATATATTTGCGCACGCATTTCTGATTGTAATTTATAGTATTTTAATGTATTGCGCCGTACTGCTACCACAAAGACACAAAAGGGAATCACGACCTGTGTCAGTGATAATAAACCTGATTCGAATTCTGAAAATTTCCCTGTGGTACTCCGTTTGAGATTCTGACAACTCCCTGGAACAAAGGTTTCATATGTGCCCTGTATCTAGGAATCCTCAATGGAGGAAACATTTTCTTCATGTCTTCCCACCCAAGCTGGAGCTAAATCCCGCAACAGTTTGCAAATCACCGTATATGGTTCACGGAGACTTGGCTGGCAGCTTGATGGTAGCGGGTGCGGGGAATCGTGATGAATGCATCTTGTGTCAAATGTTGGAATACTCCCGAGAAAGATTTGGGCATGGGCGAATTGCACAGTATGAGGGAAAACGTCGTACTCTCTCTCTCCCCCCCTCTCTGTTTCTGTCTGTCTCTCTCCCCCCCCCCCCTCTCTCTCTCTCTCTCTCTCTCTCTCTCTCTCTCTCTCTCTATCTCTGTGAACGCGCGCGCGCGCGCTCGGAGGGCTTCCTGGGCATGCGCTTCACGGAACTTAGGGGAAAAGAACTCCCCCCAGCGTAGGCTTGATCCTCATCCTGTACCCTCACCGCCCCTCATCGCGAGTCCACCCCTCACCGATGACTCCAGTCGACTCTGGGTTTGCAAATGTTCAGTCCTTTCACCGTCAGTGCCGAGGAGACAACAGGAGGGCGAGAGAGCGGGGGAGAACCTCAGGTTTCAGGGCTGCTCCCGGTGCTTTCGTTTCTCTGCTGGTGTGTGAGTGGGATGAATGGAGCGGGTGCCCAGTGCTGATTTCAACGGGGGAATCGCCGCTCTGGGAGCTGGGTGATCGCCCGTGTTATTGCCCCTGCCTGTGCAACGAAAAATACTGGATCTGACATTTGGGAGCCGGATGAGGGAAGACGGGTTTGATGCTGAGTGGTCGTGTAGGTGTCCCTCGGCTGGCACAAGTCTCTCGAGGTAAATCATTTCTTTAAAATATCCAGGGTTCTCTCCTGCTCCGGTTGCAGTGTCTAAATCGCCGTGCTGAACTATTTATTTCACTTCAGGGAAAATCTCAATGACCAAGTTCCCGAAACGAAATGAAATATTACAGCGGCTACCGTTTTTTTTCTCTATTTTCAGATTCCTCTTCCAAGATTTTATTTTGGAACAAGCGCTGTTTCTCCAAAAATAAATCCAAGGGAAAGTTGATTCGATGTAATAAATGATATGACTAAAATTGATGCTAATGTGCACAAAATCATAAGACTGCAAATAGACTGTATGCATTAAATAGAGACAACGTATATGCATATCTTTGGAAAAAATGAAGTTACATTTTAGCGGAATAATTTGGGATTGTTGAATATTTGCAGTATTTAAATACGTGGGCTGTACACTCTGAAAGGGCTTTCTTTAGTTTTTGCTATTATTATTTTACACGATCTTTCTTCGATGCCGCCTTAAATGTGTGGAAGAGTCACCCTTCCGAAACTGCGTACAATTATCTGGTCCTGTCCCTTCCACTTCTTCCTCAGGCGCGTTCCCGTGCGCGCAGATGCGGGTTGACCTGGCGGGCACGACCCAGGATGTCACCCCCCCCCCCCCATTCATTCCTTTGTGTTTTGATGTTGAGATGCGTGCTCGCGGTTTTTTTAAATTTTGCCTGCGCGTACCCGTGGCCAAGCACCGCGTTTGGTTTGGTTTACCCACATCTCACCCTTAATGTCCCTTCGTCTTGCTTTAAGAATGGCCCTTCAGCCGCAGTAGGAGCTGGAGATAGCAGTTCTGGTCCCTCTCCGCACCTCCCCTCAATATCTCATGGGCAGGTTGCATTTGTTACAATTTGCACTACATGAGTTAACTGAAAATTGAAGAATAGGAGAAGACAGATGCCCAGAAACCACCCAAATTGTGTACTTTGTTGGTCTGTTGCTGAGATATTTTCCTTACTTAGAATTCTGTTGCTAAATCCACTATATCTCATTTGGAGCTGTATATCTTCCCCCACTCTGGGGACCAAGTTTAATATTCCCTCATGATATTGTCTGAAGATAATGCTTGACTCTTCACTCAGTCTTTTATTTGAATTCCACCTTGGGAAGATTCCCTGACAGCCTATACTCTAGTCTTTCTATGGTGTTGCCACCGACACCATTGTTACCTCCAATCCAAACTGGCATTCAGACTCCAGAACTCCACTTAGCACGGCAGATCAATGCATCTGAATTTCCAAAGTCCACATCTTTTCCTGTACTACGTTCTGCTCACACATCAACCAGAGAGTGCTGCCCACCATTTCAGTACCACAATGAGTTTCTGTGCCAATCCCTAACTGATACCATGGCGTATTATGGATGGAGGATTGGCCAACAAACAGAGCACAGTCAGGATAAGTCCAAATGGATCATAGTCAGACAGAATCTTGGTAAGGAGCAGAAAAAGGCACAGGGATCATTTCTGAATGCTTAACAATGTACATGGTTAATAACGACAATGAAGGTACCAAGAGCACTGTAGCCATGTTTGCCAATGATACAAAGACAGAAAATAAGCAAAGATTAGCTTAGAATTATTATTTGTCACATGTACACTGAAACAGACAGTGAAATGCATCATTTATGTCAATGACCGACCCAGTCCGAAGATGTGCTGGGGGCAGCCCACAATAGTCACTATTCTTCTGGTACCAACAAGCACGTCTTTGGGATACAGGTGGTAGGAAACCAGAGCACTCAGAGAAAACACACATGGTTAAGGGGAGAACGTACACACTCCTGCGATCGGTGGCAGGAATTAAGTCACAAACAGTGGCACTGTAAAGTACCATACTAACCACTATGTTACTGTGTCACCTTACGTAAAGCAGGAATTGGAAGAGTTAGGCAGGTGACCACAGGAGGAACCACAACCTAATTTCAGGCATGGAATTCCACAGACCAGTAGCATGCTCTGTGGAATAAGGCAAGGGGGGCAAAGTGCCTGCAAGGGATATTGAAAGGTCAAGCAGGTGTCCACGAACTTCGCAGCTGGAGTTCAGTGCGGGCAAATTTCCACTATTGTGGAGAGAATTGAAAAGCAGCATCTTCTTCAAATGAAGAAAGAAATGCAGCTGTTTTGAGGGATCTGAATGAAACCCAGCAAGTTAACCTGTGGCTGCAGCAAGTGTTTGGGAAGACATTTTGTTGTAAGGGGAATGAAGAGTCGGGAATTCTCACTACGGCTGTTCAGGGTGTTACTGAGGCTGCACTTGGGGCAATGCAGACAGTTTTGTTCTCGTTATTTAATATACTTGTATTGGGAGGCAGTTCCAGCAAAGTTCACTAGGTTAATTCCTTACTTGAAGGAAGGTGTGTGCAGCTTTGGCTTATAGGCACTGGAATTTAGGGAGTTAATTCAAATATGTAAGATAATAAGTAGGTTTGACAAGATCAAAGCCAAGAAAATGTTTCCCCTTGTAAGGGAATATACAGCTGGCAGGAATAGTGGCTCTTCTCATTGTTAACCTTAGATAGAGGGTTCAAAAGCCTGAAGACGTACAATCAACGTTTTAGTAAATGCCTCTTCTCAAATAATAAACACAATCTCACTAATTTTGCTCTCTTTTGGCATTATTTATTACATATACACACACACACATACACATGCACTCACTCACTCACTCAGTGGCCACTTTATTAGGTCTACCTGCTCGTTAATGCAAATATCTAATAAGCCAATCATGTGGCATCAGCTCAATGTATAAAAGCACGCAGACATGGTGCAGAGGTGCAGTTGTTGTTCAGAGCAAACATCAGAATGGGAAAGAAATCTGATCTAAGTGACCTTAACATATTTATGTATTGCACTGTACTGCTGCTGTAAAACAGCAGATTTCTTGATATATGTCAGTTATAATAAACCTAATTTTGATTCGGATAGTTTTGTAATGAGGTGTTAGTGATTTTAAAATGGAGTTGAGGGATCTTTGGAATTGTCTACCTTAGGGGGCTATGAGGTCAGTATCACTGAGCAAAGTCAAGGCCAGGGTAGAAAACTGTAAAATCAAGGAGTTGGATGAATGGGCAGGGAGGTGGTGGATGGGGGATGAGTAACCACGATTCTCATCAAAAGCAGGAACAGGCATATAATGCTGCATTTCCTACTTCTGCTCACGTTTCTCGTGTTTTAATGCTAACCATATTTTCTCTGTCCCCACTGACATCTTTGCTAGTTGTGAGATAGCTTCCCTGTACGGCCGTCCTGCCTTTACCCCACAGAATCAGCAATTCCACAGAGCCTGCTGCTGGTTTGTGGAAATCAGTACCTGAAACTTCGAGCTTCCTACATCACAACCTTTCCCTGTGGTCACCTCCCTAAACCCTCTAATTCCTGCTTTGTCCTTATTGACTGACTTGGTGAAGCAGCTTGGAATATTCTGTAATATGATGAGATTGAGATTGAGATTAAACTTGTATATCTCTATGCCCCCAGCACTGAAGACATTATGTTCAAGTGCTACCAACATTGAATCAATAGCTCCTTTTATTTTAAAAAATATAATTCACAGCTTTAATTGATCATGTCCGTGAACTGTGGATACAGTTGAGAGGCAATCCAATTGACTTGCTTGGAATCACATATAGGTTAGACGGGGTAAGGATGGTGGATTTCAAAAGTTAATTTTATTGTCAAAGTATGCATGTACAATACAACTCTGATACCTCTCTTCTCCAGACAGCCATGAAATACAGAAAAGCCATGAAAGAAAAGACATCAATCCCACCCCCCCACACAAAAAAGAAAAAGAAACAAGACTCGCAAACCCCAATCCCCACCCCTTCCTCGCACAAAAGAATAACGGACGGAATCAGGAATTTCCCTGAAGGTGCTTTTTCAGCTGGATATTTGTAGCCATTAATTGGTTTCATCCTTAACAATACTCAGAAGTTTAATTTTAATTGGAGATTTCATTTTGTTGCTTGAGGTTACACTCCTCAGAAAGCAAGGTGGGACCCAAGTGTATTTGATGGCTCTGGGCCTGTACTCACTGGAGTGTGGAAGAATGAGGGGGAGATCTCATTGAAACCTATTGAATATAGGAAAGCCTAGATAGAGTGGACGTGGAGAGAATGTTTCCAATCTGTGAGGAGTCTAGGACCAGGGCACATCCTCAGAATGCAAGGACATTTGAAAATTCAAAAATCTGAGGTGCAAAGGAGTCCCCTTGCAGGGTTCTCTAAAGGTTAATTTGCAGGATGAGTTGGTGGTGAGGAAGGTGAAGGGTTTCATTTCTACAGGACTAGATCATAAAAGAAAGGATATAATGTAGAAGCTTTATAAGGCACTGATGAGGCCTCACTTAGAGTATTGTGAGCAGTTTTGGGTCCTTTATCTAAGAAAGGATGTGTTAACATTGGAGAGGGTTCAAAAGAGGTTCACGAAAATGATTCTGGAATTGAAAGACTTATCATTTGAGGAGCGTTTGATGGCTCTGGACCTGTACTCACTGGAATTCAGAAAAATAGGAGGGGATCTTATTGAAACCTATTGACTGTTGAAAGGCCTCAATAGAGTGGATGCGGAAACAATGTTTCCTATCGTCAGGGAAGCTAAGACTAGAGATCACAGCTTCAGAATAGAGGGACGCCCATTTAGAACGGAGATGAGGAGGAATTTCTTTAGCTAGAGAGTGGTGAATCTGTGGAATTTGTTGCCATAGGCAGCTGTGGAGACCAATTCATTGGGTATAATTAAGGCAGAGGTTGATAGGTTCTTAATTACTCAGCATGAAGGGATATAGAACGAAAGCTGGAAATAGGGGCTGAGACGGAAATGATCAGCCATGAAGAAAAGACAGAGCAGACTTGATGGGCCAAGTGGTCTGCTCCAATGATCTTATGGTATCCCTTTAGAGCAGAGATGAGGAAGTCCAGTTAGAACGAAGACGAGGAGGAATTTCTTTAGACAGAGAGTGGTGAATCTGTGGAATTCATTGCCACAGGTGGCTGTGGAGGGCAAGCCTTTGGCATATTTAAAGCTCAGGTGATATTTTCTAGATTAGTAAAGATGTCAAAGGTTACATGGAGAAGGCAGGAGAATGGGATTGAGAGGAATAATAAATCATCTGTGATTGAATGGGGCTCAGACTTAATGGGCTGAATGGCCTAATTCTCCTCCTATGTTTTATGGTCTTATGACTCAGAATCAATGGCAAAGCTGTTTCTGGTTCTGCATCAAGTCACCACGTCTCATTATTTATCCTCCTGTGACACGTAGGTTTTTGCTGGAAGGCCAGCATTCATTTCCCATCCATAACTACCCTTGATGAAGTGGCAGTAAGCTGTCTTGTTGAAACGTTGCAGTCTCAACCTGCTTGAAACAACTGAACGTCTTACCAGGCCACCTAAGTGGGGGCATTTAAGGAACAATGTGACCCAAAGACCGGGTTTACCTAATGGCCAAACCAGTGAAGGCAACATATTCCCTCCCTCTGAAAAGCTCTGGAATTCTTTAATAGTGAAGCAGATGAATTTTTACAACAATGAGATCATTACTTTGTCATCAGTAATTAATACAATGTATTTTTAATCTAATTTTTTTGTAATTAAGTAAATTTAAATTTGTTCGCTCATTTCTCTGGACTTGAATCCTCAGCAAGTTAACCTCTACACCATTGTTCCCTAGTCTAGATTATGATGAATTAATAGCTCTGAATGCATCAGACTTTAAAATTAATAAATCCCAGAGCACAAGGCATTGGGTTAATACTTCCTCATGCAATAGACTAATGTCCCTTTTGCTTTGTTCAGACATCAGCAGAAGCCACCATCTCCAATGAACAGAGAGCAAGTTCCTGCATCTGCAGTTAGCATTGAGGTTGATCATATACAAAGGGTTTTTGTGCTTGATTGGTGATAAAATATCCCAGATTTCCTTCTTTACTTCAAACGTGCACTCAGTGGCCACTTCATTAGATTCATCTGTACACCTGCTCATTAATACAAATATCTAATCAGCCAATCATGCGTGAGCAACTCAGTGCATAAAAGCACGCAGACATATTCAAGAAGCTCATTGAGAAGTAGGGTTAAAAAATGGAATGGAGAAGAAGTGGCTGGAGGATTAGAAAAATGAATTAAAGGGAAAGCATTTCTTTTCTAGTCACTCACTAGTTAAAAAGGTCTCAGACTATTACTCTCTAAATCATAGAGATATGGTGAAATTAACAAGACTTAGTTTGGGGCATTGTGGGCTAAACTATTATTTAAAGATAATAGGAAGACATCCTACTCGATTATGTGACTGTGGTAGTCTGGAGATAGTTCATCATGTTTTGGTGAGTTGTAATCGATATAAAATTGAAAGAAGCATGTTGTTCAAGAGGCTGTCTGACTTAAATGTGTTTTGCTTTTTTATTAAATCTTTGGCCACTAAGAGAAACACCATCTGATTGAAGAGTTTATTATTCTGTTTCTATGTGCAACTAGTTTATTTTTGAGAATTTGAGTTTCTTGAAATTTTGTAATTAATTATACATCCTGTGGCGGGCAGTAATATGCCTAGATGTGTCCAAACTGCTGGAAATAGAAGAAGAAGGAAAAAGAGGCCAAACAGTTGTTGTTCAGACCAAACATCAGAATTGGGAAGAAATGCAATCTAAGTGACACTAACTGTGGAATGAATGTTGGTGCCAGATGGGGTGCCATCCTGTCTAGCACTATTGGGTGCCATAGTAACATAGCTGCTTGGAGCTTTGGCGTTTGGAGTTCTGTCAGGAGTCTCTGTACATCTTCCCCGTGGAATGTGTGGGTTTTCCTCCCACAGTCCAGTGATGTACTGGGTAGGTTAATTGGTTGTTGTAAATTGTCCCGTGGTTAGATCGTGGTTCCTGGGGGTTGTTAAGCTTGAAGGGATGGAAAGACCTACTCTGTGCTGTATAAATAGGGTGGGGTTTGAGAATCTCAGAAACTACTGATCTGAGATTTTCACACACAACAATCTCTAGTGTTTATAGTGAAACAACAAAAAAAAACCATGCAGTAAGTGACAGTTCTGTGGATGAAAACACCTGGATAATGTGAGAGGTCAGAGGAGAATAACCAGCCTGGTTTAAGTTGACAAGAAGGTGGCAGTAACTTAAATAAACATCACTGAATGCACAACACGTTGAACCTTGAAGTGGATAGGCTACAGCAGCAGATGACCATGGACATGCACTCAGTGGCCACTTTATTTGGTATATTTCATTCATAATAGATATGTTTAACACATCTGGGACATCCTGGGTCTTCAACATCGCTGAAGATCCATTCTAGGCCCAGCATATTGAGACAATTACAAAGAACGCACACCAGCAGTTGTATTTCATTAGGGCTTTATGGAGATTTGTTATGTCACCAAAGTTCTCGGAAATTTCAGTGGAGAGCATTTGAACTGGTTGCATCAGTGTCTGATATAGAGGGGTCACTCACTGTACAGGGTTGTAAAAAGCTGCAGTGGGTTTCAAGCTCGGCCAGCTCCATCCTGGGGACTAGCCTCCCCAGTTTTGTGAAGCTATCTTCTAAAGGTGGTGCCTCGAAAAGTGGCATCCATCACCCAGCATGTGCTGTCTTCTCATCCTCCTTCTTGGACCACTTCTCTTCCTGTACCATCAGAGAGGTTATACAGAGCCTGAAGACACTCAGTCTTATATTTTAGGGTCATCTTCTTCCTCTCTACCAACAAACTTCAGAATGGACAATGAACCAACCCATGAACAGAATCTCATAACTTTTCTCTTACAAAATCTGTAGACCATTTGTGTTTCCTCCTTAAACAATGTATCTATGAACAAGCTGAGAGGCTATTACTCCTAGCCTAGCCTAGGGACTGGAGGAGAGGGATGGGACAGTGTACAGCTCGCGAGGTTTACCGATCTCTGCGCTGAACTGAAGCTGTGGTCTGCAACTAACAGGCTCCTGGATCAGCTTCGTGGCTGTGAATGCACTTCTGTGAACTTTATTTCAGAATGTTATTTGCTTACTTTTATTGTTGGCATGATTTGTTTTTTTTTGCACATTAGCTATTTAAAAATGGATTCTACTGGGTTTCTTTGTTTTGAGGCTGCTTGTAAGCTGATGAACCGCTAGGTTGTATATGGTATGCATACTTTGATAATAAATTCCCTTTGAAATGTAATTTGGTGTTCAATGACATCAGAATCCTAGATAGTGGTTGTTCTCGACACAGATCAGTTGAGTGTAAAACTTACTGACCACTGCAGGGCTATGTACCCTACTGTCATCTCAGGGATGCTTATTGTTGGCCAGAAAGAACTACAGTCTACAAATTAGTGAATTTGAACGAATTGAGGACAGTGGAAGCAGACGGACTAGTTGCCTTTTTTTCTTGCCATGAGGGAGGAGATGGAGGCTGCCATTTTATGAAGAGACTGTTCTCCATTTTGAGTCAGATGCCTGGCTTGATCATTGTTTTAAAGTAAACACAAAGAGGCCCCTGGTAATCTGCTGAACTAGGGGTCATTTCCAAATAAGTCATTTGTAAGATGTTCTTTGGTTGGATATAACATGCAAGTGTATGAATGTTGGGGTCTTTGTTTGGTCTGTGTGATTCAAGCTGGTTGCTGATTGAGAACAAAGAGCCATAAACTACCGATTGCCGCTTGCTGGGGAGGAGGTAATAAATGGATGCTGGCCTGGAGCAGAGCCAATAAAAAGGTGTTAAAGGTCAGGCATATGACCTACAACCAATGGCACTGGAATGTAATATCCTCTGCATCGTCTCTAAAGTTCCCACATCCTGTGCTCCGTGTGGTCTAACCAGAATTTCATAGAGATGCAATGTGACTTTATGGATCTTGAACTCGATCCCATGAGCAATGAAGGCAAACACACCATACGCCTTCTTGCCGCTCTATCAACCTACACAATGTTGACCCCAAGATCCCTCTGTTCTTCCACACTGCTAAGAATCCTGCAAAGATGTGTTTAGATCTATGGCTTTGAGTAGGAAGATGGAATGACTTCTGTTGACTGATGCCCCATAATGGATTAGCTTACAGTTTGTGAGATGTCGTGCCCTAATTAAGATCTCTGTGAGGAAGGATGATTCAATGGAATCTTGACCTGAAGCAAAAGAAAAAGAGAAAGCGAAATCTCACTAGCAGAACCTTTGCCTGGTATCAGCATGCTATGGCCCACAAAGCATAGGCTGCGATGCGTCATCGTGTGAACAGATTTAATTCAATGTGGAGCTCACCAGCTAGGAAACACCAGCTTGGTTTCTCATAGAAACCTTTCGATAGGTTACATCAGTCATTGTCACTGACATAATAACAGGTTTTCCCTGCAGAGTACAGAATACGACGTTGAATAGAATATTTTTTGATTAAAAGGATGCTACGTAAACAGAAAAGGATTTCCAGTGAGGTGATCTTTCTGGGGCAGAGTACAAACTGCTAAGGACAATTTCTTGGAAATTATTAAATAAAGGTTCAGAGAGCACTCTTTTGAACTAGCCAGTAAAATGCACCCCATAAATTATTCAGTGTACTTTGTACCCATACTGTGATTCTGTCTAATAGTCCAGGGATTCCACCCTGTGTCTATACAAATGTCAGACAATTTATATACAGGCATGAGAAGGACAAAGTTCAGGCTATCTTGGACAATTTATGTAAAGTCATAGTGTGGAATCGGAGGAAGTTGCCTGGATAATTAACCTAAGGTCACGGTGCATATACAGAAAGAGATGATGGGCTGCCAGGGTGGAGGTAAGGAGGTGTAAGGCGCCCCTTCCTTCTGCTAGCTTGCAGGTCACCCTTGGCAAGATGGAACACCTGTTTAGCTCCTGATCAGGGTGGATGGTTGTATGAGCAGCTGGTGCACATCACAAGTCCTGGTTATGCAACTACTGGCGCCAGGCAGACAATCCCTGAAGAGTATTGATAATGGCTGGGGGTCACCCATCATCTAAAGGCACTGCCCAGACGAAGGCAATGACAAACCACTTCTGTAGAAAAATTTGCCACAAACAATCATGGTCATGAGGCCATGATTGTCTATGTCATACGACACGGCGCATAATGATCATGATGACAGAGAGAGATGCATAGAATATTAGGCATTTGACCCCAAGACCCTGCAGAGCTTTGCGAGAGCTGCTGAGAGGATCATCAGGCTTTCTTCCACCCATATGAGATGTATATCAGGAACGCTGTGTAGCACGCTCTTAGCGTTGTCAAGGAACCTTCCAATCCATCCAATAATCTCTTTACATCAGATTGCAGGTACCATAGCATTAGGACAACAACTCTTAGGGTGAGAAACACCTGCTTCCCCCAGGTTATGAGACCACCGACCCAAGTCTCATCTCAGATGAAGCACCAGTAGCATTAGTCTGTTTACTTTTTTACTTGTGTTGTAAATGGAAATGTCAATCTTCTGGAATATATTTTATTCATTGTTAATATATTTGTTGTAATATTACTTTGTGTTGTGTGTGAGCTAGATGTACAGTGTTGAGCATCTTGGTCTAGAGGAACATTGTTTCATTTAGTGGTATATGCAGTACAAAAGTCTTAGACATATATATATATTCCACCATGTGCTGTGAGAGGGGTGTGGGACAGGTGTCATAGAAGGAGTGTCAAGAATGGGAGGGTGGCATGGCATGGGTGCTGATACACCCAGCCCTGAGACACCAGGAAGGGTAAATTGTTCATTACAGATTGTCTCTGGTGCTTTCCACTCCCTTCCCCTTTTCCCAACCATGATTCCCCTCTCCCTGCTCCCTTTCGACTCTCAGTCCACAATAGAGATCCATGTCAGAATCAGGTTTATCATCACTCACATATGTCATGAAATCTGTTGTTTGTTTTGTGGCAGCAGTACAGTGCAGTACATAAAACAACTACAGTGCTGTGCAAAAGTCTTAGGCTCACTAACTATATATATATTTACACATAAGACTCTTGCACAGTACTGAATATATATGGTTGAATAACAAAACTTGAACTTGACTAGAATAATATTGATTGTACGTTGTTTCCTCCCTACATCTATACTGTGATTCTGTTTAAATTATTCAATATATCTCTCTCTGCACCTTCAGAATCTAGACGATAAGTTCAAATAAATGGTCCAGGGTGCCTCTCTTTCTATACGATTCCATGTAAAATATCTGAGGTACTACATTCTGTTTTCACAAATAAATTGTTGATGGAATTTTTTTTGTAATTTTTTTATTGAAGTTCATCAAACAAACATTTCCATAAGATGTATTTCAGACATTGTACATGTATATCATATAATCATATATATCACAAATCTCCACAGTATTTATCTGAGGTATACACTTACAGAAAAGAGTGGAAAGGAAAGAAAAAACAAGCAAAAGGAAAGAACTATGTACAAGTAGGGAGTGATCTTTTTTGTTTACAACAGATTCATTGATTTGTGAGAATAAAATCAGGCCTATGAGGCATTATGTAGTTAAACAATTTTTCCCAGTATGAATCAAATTGTTCCAGCTTATGATTAACAGCTGCTGTTATCTTCTCCATTCTGTAAATGCCCATTGTAATTTCCATCCGATGTTGATGGAATTTAAGGTGGGGGGGGGGTAAATGGGAGGCAGGGTTTAAGGGTCGGCATGACATTGTGGGCCGAAGGGCCTGTACTGTGCTGTACTTTTCTATGTTCTATAGTATCATCCCTCTATCATCATGTCAACTCTAAATACATTCTCCAGTCCCAGTTCAGAGTACTCTCTCTATATATTTATACCATGACTCTATATACATTGTTCAGGGCACCCCTCTCTATAACTGTCAAACCTTTTGGCTCTCAGAACTGTACAAGAGAAAATCTGCAGATGCTGGACATCCAAGCAACACACACAAAGTGCTGGAGGAACTCAGCAGGCCACGCAGCATCTATGGTAAAGAGTACAGTTGATGTTTCGGGCTGAGACCCTTTGGCAGGATAAGACATGCATCGCAGTTAAACATTTTTAGTGAAAGCTCTTCAACTCTTCAGATTTCTGGAACTACATCAAATTTATACTGGCTGCTTCAAGATTATATACTGCTAGATCTAAGTCTATGTCCTGGTGGTGGTAAATCTTTAGGAATTTTGAATTTGTTTTTTAAAAATTGCTGTTTTTTAATTTTAGAACTTAAAATTGCAGCAAATTTCTGTAAAACTCTCAATTTTCACCAGAATAAGAAAATTTTCTGACATTTAAATAATATAACAAATAAAACTTCAGTTGCCCTGCCCACTTTATTCTTGAACACAGAAATTACTGTCTGCCATCAAGACAGGGTTTTATACAGTTACTTCATTTTTCCTTAATTGTGATCCAGGAGGGTACTGGAAATGATTAGTAGTGATTAATTTCATAGTGACTTTGTCGGAGTTGACTATGTTTTACAGATCAGGCATAGCAAAAGTAATAAATGCAGTGTACACTTCTTGTTCTGGCTTAAGTCATTTGTTTTCTTTGTACCAGTGTTTCTTATAGCTTGGCGATGGAATTTTATCCATGAAATTAATGTACGACTATTGTCATTTAAATATTATTAATTGTGACTACATTCTGTAAGACTTTTTATAATTCTACAGAAGATCACACACATGTCACGGTCACATAGAACGTAGAATGTTACAGCACAGTACAGGCCCTTCAGCCCAAGATGTTGTGCTGACATTTTAACCTACTCTAAGATCAGTCTATCCCTTCCCTCCTACATAGCTCCCCACTTTTCTATCAAGCATGTGCCTTTCTAAGAGTTTCTTAAATGTCCCTAATGTATGTCTCTACTATGCACCTTTGTGGCCTTTTACAGATTGTGACCATTTAAAACTACTATGAGAAAAAGCATGCTTCTGGGCTACTCTGCTGAGGTTATTGGGCACCGTTTACTTAATACTATAGTATTCCCAAAATGTGTTTATTGATATTACAGCCTCCAAAAAATTCATTTGATTGTTAAAGCTCACAGGGGTGTGATTGCCATCAACCATAAAGGAGCTGTTTGCAAATGGTGAGCAATGATATGGCCATCCTGCGCTAAGAAAACCTCTCGGGTACCCCTCTCTCTCTTTATTTAGAGATACAACACACAATCACAGGCCGTTCCAGAAAACTGGAGCACCTGGGGGAAACCTACGTGGTCACAAGGAGAACGTACAAACTCCTTACGGAATTGAACACGGTTCACTGACACTGCAAGGGAGTTGCGTTAACTGCTAAACTATCATGCTCTTTAGCATGAGTCCATAAATCATCTAGTGTAACAAAGATAATCAGGACCTGTCTTTTCGGCTTGTTCTTCACGAGTATCGATTTTATACCCAGTAGCTCAGCTGAAGTTAGCACTGCAGAGAGTGTCACTAGAAATGAGGGCACAGAATCCTTAGCACTGAACTTCATTAGTCTTTTGTTGGCTCTGGGGGTATATTCCTGGCTTTTTCCAGTTTAGTGATTGACGGAAGTATGAATTAACTAATTGATCTGTGAGTGCCAAGAGATTTTGTCAAGGTGAGTGCAGCCAGGCGTGACTGATTTGAGTGGCTGGGGAGAACATTGCAGTGATGTGGGAGCTCTCAGTTAACTTCCTGTATAGTCCTTTCCTTGCTTTATGTTGGATATTCCAAACCACTCGATGCACCCCTCGCTCTCTGTACTCTGTGACCATGTTATTGGGTATCTCCTCCACCTAATGAAGTGGCCAGTGAGCGTGTGTTCAGGGCCTTCTGCTGCTGAAGCCCAAGGTCCAATGTGTTGTGCTTTCAGAGAAGCTCTTTTGCACTATATTGTTGTAATATAGTTGTTTGACTTACTGTTACCTACCTATGAACTTGAACTAGCCTGGCCATTCTCCTCTGACTTCTTTCATTAATAAGGCATTAACCTCTTGATCATTTGCTTGCTTTTATGCATTGATTTGATGCCATGTGATTGGCTGATTAGATTTGTGCATTAACATGCAGCTGTGCTGGTGTACCTAATAAAGTGGCCACTTTATTATGTTATGCTTTGGAATGTACTTTTTAAGGTATCCCTCACTCTGTGAGTTAAATCTGAAACACGAGGAAGATAATATTTTGGAGTTTTCTGTACTTGAAGGAAGACTGCCCCAGTATGGTCTCCTATGACAAATAGGACAGGGAACAGAAAAAGTGAAGTTGAACAAAGGATGGTGCAATAATATTAGGCCTAATTTCAGGATACTCCCTCAAAGAGTGGAATTACATATTCGGAGAGCTGTGAAGAGAGAACCCGCAGGGACTGTGTAAGAAGTAATTAGAATCAGAGAGCAATTCTGCGTGGAAAACAGGCAGACATTACCCAAGCTGACTACCTGAGCCAGTCCCAAAAGACTACATTTCGACCATATCCCTTTAAACTTTTTCTGTCTGTAATTCTAATACAAGTGTCTTTTAATTGAAAGATGCCTTTAGTTGGATGAATTAAAAAACTTAAGGGTATCTCCATTATATTTGTGTACTTTGTGGACGGTTCTGTCTTTACTAGAAGCTGTACCTTGACTTCTGGGGAAAGCTATATCTGGAGCCGAGGCGTCAGCTGCTTTTATTAAGACAGCAATGGATTCAAGCTGGGAATAGTTTACTTAGATGGTTTTCAGTTAAGCTGTGCATTCTGGGTAAGGGCCCCTGCCATTGCTCTGTCTCCTACACTTGTCATAATTACAAGCATTGGCCCTACAGGCTTTATATTGTGTTTAAAAATTGCAATCCCCTTTAAGAAAGAGTTCTTAAAGTCTGATTCAATTTCTGTTAAACAAAACTTCTCTGTGATGAAGAATACTTTGGAGCATTTACAAAATAATTGTGTTTAATGAAATCAATCTATCTACTGCCTGTCACACCACTGGTGTTTAGGGCAACAATGAAGGTCTTCCATCTCTGGCGGTGTTCATGGCTTCCTTCATTGTATCAGTAGCTTGGTCTTCTCCACTGTCAGTCATGCAATTCTGGGTAGAGACTCAGGAATACCATCACACTTAGAAGTAGAATGATTCTTCAGTGCTGTTTCCATAATAATTTTTGTTTTACCAATCAGGGTTGTTGGCCCTGAGCTGAACCTAGAGGACCAGTGGACAGCTCTTAGTGTGGCCTCTACCCTTTGACCTGTTTGGCATGGGTGACCCTACCAAGAGCCAAGCCTTAAAGCCGTGAGTTTAGCTAACATAGTTCTCTGGGTCATTGAGGCATGCAAGCCTCCAAAACACAACAAGGTTGTGGTCCTCTTGGAGGGTTTAATGAAATGTGTCCTTTAAAAACACTTCAGAAATAAATGAATAAAATGCTTAAAGAGGATATCTGATAACTCGTGCTCATCTTGACTTGGTTCACATCCTCTCTGTCCTGCAGAAAAGGATCAGTGGGTCAAAATGTAAAGGAGGCCTTGGTTTGCCACCATGCGGCATGTGTACAGGTACAGTTGTTCACCTGAAAAGTCATTAAAATCACAGGAATGTCAGATTCAGATTCATTTCTCAGATATGCATTGAAACATACAGTGATATTTGTCATTTGTGTTAACACCCAACACACCCAAAGGTGAGCAGGGGGTAGCCCACAGGTGTAGTCACACGTTCCAGTGTTAATATAGCATGTCCACAGTTTTCAGCGGAACAGCAACAGTAGTGTTAACAAACAAGACAATAGCAAAAAAAGCCCTTTTGCTATTCTCCCAATGCACGCGCGCACTCACTCACTCATCCTTGTCCCCAGACTCTCAGTCTTCTCCAGTGTCTGGCCCTCCAGCTCCAGACTCGCTAACATTGGTCTCTTACTTCCATACTCACTGAGCTCTGGGCTCTGATCTTTGTCTTTGCCCTCTGGACTTCATCAACCTCTGGCCATCGTCCCTGGGACTCTCCAGTCTCATGTTTGACCTTCGGGCCTTGACCCCAGGACTCACTGACCACAGCTTTGACATGAGGACTTGTTGTTCAAAGATTTATCCTTGGGGTCTCGACTCTAGGACCCACCAGTCACAGGTTTGACATTCAGATCTCAACCACAGGACTTGCCAGTCACAAGTTTGACCTTGGGGTTTTGACCCCAGGGCTTGCCAATCATGATTTGACCTTCAGTCCTTGACCCCAGGACTTGCTGATCATTGGTTTGACCTTCAGGCTTCAACTTCTAGACAATCAGACTCGGAGAGGAACTGAAACACATCTGCAGAATGAAGGCCTTGCATCAAAGATAGAGTCAGAATCAGTTCTTTCATCGATATCCCAGTCCATATAAAGAGTTGATCTCATTTCTGAATCAACACCTGCAGATGTTAAATGGTTAAAAGGAAGACAACATCTACATTTATAAGCACAAGAGCGTCTACGGATGCTGAAAATTCAGTAACATACAAAATGCTAAAGGAACTCAATAGATCAGGTAGCATCTATGGAAAGGAATGAAGACTCAAATTTCAGACCAAGAACTTTTATTAGGACTGGAAGTGAAGGGGGAAGTAGCCAAAATAGGCAGGTGTGGGGAGGGGGAGGAGTACAAGCTTGAAGGTGAGAGGGAAGGTAAGTGGGTGGGGGGGGGGGGAATGAAGTGAGAAGCTGGGAGGCAATAGGTGGAAAAGATAAAGAGCTGAAAAATCTGATAGGAGAACAGAGGGGACCACAGGAGAAAGACGAGGATATTTATAAACCATTTTTCATGACCTAATAAAGCCCCAAAGTGCTTTATAACTAATGAAGTACTTCATAAAGTCAGAGAGGAGAATAGGAACTGAGGATTAGTATTAAGTTTAATTAATTAATACAACACCAAATTATTAACTTAGCATTATAGTTTAAGAGGCAACCTTTATCTGTTGAAGAGGGATGGTGCCAGAGGTGACAGTGAGGTGGTGAGGCTCCATCAATGTATTGGTGGGAAAGTGACCAAAGCAGAAGGAAGTTTACACAACTGTACCATTGGGTAATTGAAGTAACGTTCATCCCAGCCTGATGTCCTCCTGCATTCCATATTCCAGCCTCAAAATAACTTGCGTGCCCTCTGCTGGTATCTGCACACCTGCAATAAAGACAAAGGTATTAAAAATGACCGATGTTGGACTAGAAGTATCAGATTTGTGTGTAGGATACGACAGTCAGCAGTGGCGGGGTCCAATGGAGCATTATGAGTAGCTTTGGGAAGTGGTGTGCTGCCATTGGAGAGGGTTCAAGGGAGGTTCATGAAAATGATTCCAGGAACAAAAGGGTTAACATATCAGCAGCGCTTGATGGTTCTGGGCCTGTACCCATTGGAGTTTAGAAGAGTGAGGGAGGACCTCATTGAAACTTACTGAACATTGAAAAGCCTAGTAAGAGTGTATGTGGAGATGATGTTTCCTATCATGGGGGAGTCTAGGACTGGAGGGAAGAATAGAAGGGCATTCCTTTAGAATGGGGGTGAGGAGGAATTTCTTTAGCCAGAGAGTGGTGAATCTGTGAAGGCCACGTGATTGGGTATATTCAAAGTGGAACTTGATAGGTTCTTGATTAGTAAGGATGTCAGAGATTGGAGGGAGAAGGCAGGAGAATGGGGTTGAGAAGGATAATAAATCAGCCATGATAGAATGGCAGTTCATAAATACAAGAGATTCTGGAGATGCTGGAAATCCAAAGCAACACACACAAAATGCTGGAGGAACTCAGTAGATCAAGTAGCATCTATGGAAATGAATAGATAGGCAACATTTCAGGCCATGTCCCTTCTTCAGGACTGTATGATGGAATGGTGATGCAGATTTTACGGGTCAAATGGTCTAATTAGTCTATGTCTTATGGTGTTAAGGTCTGAGAGACATGGCAAGCTTGTAACTGGGGTGCATGGCTCCTTGCATTTTAATAATTGGTTTATCCAATGTCTCCTCTTCCTGCATCACTTGTTGTGCCATAATAGAATTTAAGATTGAGCATGGGTCGAACACTTTTTTATTGCTCCTTTATCTGCCAGAGATATACATAGCAAGAATAAACTCTTGCTCCAGGAGTTCTCATCACAGGAGTCTGAACACATCAAGAACTCTAATAGTATAGGAGAAGTTGCCACAGCGTTCGATCAGCGAGCAGGCATAGACAATTAAATGTGCTGATGTGAGCACTACAACAAATCATAAAAAAAAATTGTCCCTCAGCTGATATACAGTACTGTGGACATGCCTTGAAAGCTTTCAGAGCAGGAATCAAATAGTAGATAAAGGAGGACAATGCAACACAACGCCCGACATATTAGTCTCTGCACGGAAAGGTGTTGATCACCAGTGATGTTTCTGTAACGGGTTCAGTATTGTCTCTTTCCCTGTCCCTCTGCTGATTCACGGTTCTAGCTGTACTCTCAGCTGGCTGGTTGGTTGGGTGATGTTCACTCAGGCCAAATAAGATGGAGCGGTCATGTTCGGATGAAAGGTGAATGTCTGCCGAAACAAATCTTCTGCTCCCAGCTTAAAGAAGGCAAACGTAAAAGAGGTGGACAACAGAAGTGATTCAAAGATGTCTTAAAAGCCAACATGAAGAAATGTAACATTGACATCAACAATTGGGAAACCAATGCCAAGGACAGGAAACTCTGGTAAACCATCATCCGAGAAGGAACAGCAACTTTCGAAGCCAACGGATGTGCAGAATTGGAAGAAAAGGGAAAGAGAGGCAGCAACAACCAAAGCCCGATCTGCCATCTGAACTACCTGTCCTGAACGTGTAAGAACTTTCAAAGCCCAGATTGGACTCGTAAGCCCATAAATAGATCAACGGAACGAAGACCATCATCCTCAACCTCGAGGGATAGCCACGACGACGACTCAGGCAACTGTCAACGCTAGATGCGACAGTAGGGACAGTGAGTCTGTGTCTAACTGAACCTGACAGTCTGGTAGCTATCATTGGCCTCTCTCCTTCACCTCATTCTTCAACTATTTCCTCATCAAGTTAATACATTACATTTTTTTCATATTTTGATCTCCCCTCACCCACACCTCCATTTCTAAAACATATGCACTCACACTATCTTCCTGGCACCTTAACAGTGATAGAGTTCCTCTTGTCCTTGCGTACTACCCCATGAGCCTTCGCATCCAAAACATCATTCTCCGCAACTTCCGTCATCTCCAAAGGGATCCTACCATTAAACTCATCTTTACCTTTTCACCAGATGCTGTCCTCTGCAGGGATTGCTTCTTCTGTGATCCATTTGTCCCTCCCCACTAACTTCCTGCCCAGCACTTGCCCCTGCAAGCGACCAAGGTACTGCACCTATCCATTCACCTCCTCCCTTACCTCTATACAGGGCCTCAAACAGTCCTTCCAGGTGAGGCAACATTTCACCTGTGAATCTTCTGCGGTTTTCTATTGTATTCAGTGCTTCTTTTGCAGCCTCCACTATGCTGGTGAATTTGAACTTATTTAAATCTTACATCCGTCCCACAACACAAGGGAGTAAAAATCTTTGTTATGGCTCCATCACAATGTACAGACATGTGAATTTATAAGCCTATTGGCTTGTAGAAAGAAGCTGTCCCATAGCCTGTTAGCCTTGTCTTCAATGCAGCAGTACCATTTGGCAGACAAGCAGCTGAAATAGTTTACGGTTGGGGTGACTGGTATCCCTGATGATTTTCCAGCACTTCTTTATGCACCTGTTGCTGTAAATGTTGTCGATTTTGTTGGGGGGGGGGGAGTTCACATCCACAGATGTGCTGGGATATCTGTACCACTCTCCGCAGTGCCCAGCGATCGATGTTGGTGCAGTTCCCATACCAGGCAGTGATACAGCCAGTCAGGATGCTCTCAGTGGTTCCCCTGTAGAAAGTCTTGAGGACCTGGGGGTTCATGCTGAACTTCTTCAGTCGCCTGAGGTGGAAGAGACGCTGTGCTTTTTTTGCCACAGATGATGTGTACAGTCCAGGTGCGATCTTCGGTGATGTGTATCCCAAGGAACTTGAAACTACTCACCCTCTCAACTGCAGTCCCATTGATGTTGATTGGGGTGAGCCTGTCTCCATTCCTCCTGTAATCCACAATCAGCTTTCTTTTTTTTTGGGACATTGAGAGACAGGTTGTTACCTTGGCACCATTGTGTCAGGGTGTTAACATCTCCTCATCACTTCTAGAAATAAGGCTGATTAATGTCGTGTCATCTGCAAATCAGATCAGCAGATTGGAGCTGTGTGTGGCAGCACAATCATGGGTGTAAAGTGAGTAGAGGGAGAGACTCGGGTCACAAACTGGGGGGCATCTGTGTTGAGGATCAGAGGGGCAGAGGTGAGGGAGCCCATTCTTACCACCTGTTGGCGATCAGTCTTAAATTGAGACCCATCTTAAGTAGGGGGACTGCCTCATCAAGCGCCTCCACCCAACCACCCAATGTTTTAATTCCCATTCCTATTGCTGATCTGACATCTCCCCTTGTGCCACAATAAGGCCATCCTGAGAGTGGAGGACCAACACCTTATCTTCCGTTCATTTCCATGGATGGTGCCTGACCTGCTGAGCTCCTCTAGCATTTTGTAGGAATGTGCTTTTTAATAGGTATTTTGTTGTCTTCTGCTGCTGTAGCCCATCCACTTCAAGGATTGATGTATTTTGCATTCAGAGATGCTCTTCTGCACACCAATGTTGTAACATGTAGATATTTGAGGTACTGTTGTCTTCCTGTCAGCTTGAAACAATCTGGCCATTCTCCTCTGACCTCTCTCATTAACAAGGCATTTTTGCCCACAGAATTGTCTCTGACTGGATGTTTCTTTTGTTTTTCATACAATTCTCTGTAAATTCTAGGGACTGTTCTGTGTGAAAGTCCCTAGATATCAGCATTTTCTGAGATATTCAAACCACCCCATCTGGCACCAACAATCATTTCGTTTTCAAAGTCACTTACATAGATTACATTTCTTCCCCGTTCTGATGTTGGTCTGAACAAAAATTGAACCTCTTGACCATGCCTGCATGCTTTTATGCATTGAGTTGCTGCCACATTATTGGCTGATTAGAGATATGCATTAACAAGGAAGTGTACATATGTATCAAATGAAGTGACCACTCAGTGTACTTGCTTGCCCTCATCAGTCTCCTAAACTATGACGTCTTTACATTTGATCCTGCTCCCAGACTTGTTTGTCATTTTCCTGAAGAATTGTGTCCAGTATCTCAAGAGAAATTAGTAAATTGCATTATTTCCACATGGAACTTCTATAGATGTGTAATGGAGAATATACTGATGGCATCCTTGGATGGAAACACCACGTCCTCGAATGGAAAGTCCTACAAGGGCAGTGTATACAGTCCAGTCCATCATGGATAAAGCCCTTTCAATTATTGAGCATGTCTATATGTTGCAGGAAAGCAGTATGTATCATCAGGGACCCTCCACTACCCAGGACATGCTTTCTCCTCACTACTTCCATTAGGAACAGGGTACAAGAGCCTTTCACTATCAGGCTCATGAACCAAAGGGGAGAACTTCAATTGCCCCATCATTGAAATGTTCCCACAACCAATGGACTCACTTTCTAGGACTCCTCATCTTATGTTCTCAATATTTATTGTTTATTTATTATTATTATTTCTTTTTGTCTTTGCACAGTTTTTTGTTTGTCTTTTGCACTCTGGTTGAACACCCAAGTTGGACAGTCTTTCATTGATTCTGTTATGGTTATTATTCTATGGATTTATTGAATATGCCTGCACAAAATTAATTTCAGGGTTGTGGATGGGGACATATATGCACTTTAATGATACATTTTTCTTTGAAATTTGAAAGCACAGTGAAAAGCTTTGTTTCACACGTCAATCAATTATATCACTTCATCATATCAGTACATTGAGGGGAAAACAATAACAGAATAAAGAACACAGTCACAATTACAGAGAAAATGAAGTATAGGCAGACAATAAGCTACAAGACCATGACATGGTAGATTACAAAGTCAAAAGTCCATCTTATTGTAGAAGAGGTCAGTTCAATAGTCATCATTCAAGGATAATTGTAACGAATGAGGCGAACCCAAACGCAGGACACAGGCACAGAGATTGAGCTAGGATGCAGACGCGGGTGTGAGCGGTGAATGGCAGACAGGAGGGGGTGCAGGAAAGCAGGAGGCAGGCAGAACTTGCCTTGACACGGAGCGTAGAAAGGGAAGTGACAGACAAAACTTGTCTTGGCACACTGGTTCAATGGGCATTTGGAGCACTCTTTCATTAATTCTAATATGGATTTATTGAGTATGCCTGCAAGAAAATAAATCTCAGGGTTGTAAATGATGATGTATATGTACTTTGATAAATTAATTTTGTACTTTAAAAGTGGGATCAAAGCTGCCCTTATGGCTGGTAGTAGTAGCTCTCAGGATTGCATTGGAACTTATCCCCAGATGAATTCACTAACTGAGGTTAATTGTATACTATCCTGCTTTTCTTATCTGTGGTCCCACAGAAGTAGCTTTAAGTCTTGAGTTTTGTAATTTCTTCTTTTTTGTTACTCAGTAAAGGAGATGAAGACCCCAACAGCTAGTGAGATGGACATCTGGAGAAATACTTGTATCCAAATGGTTTATTCTGTGACTTTGGACATCCTAAAACATTTTTATAGTCAAGATATTGTCAATATTGTCATAGGAGATATGGCAACACACATAGCCAAGTGAAAATCATTGCATTTCTTTGTATTACCATTGTTGGTATAAGAATAAATTTCCCTTCCTTTTCAAATAATTCCAAAAACTCTTTTGTATCTTATTATAAGTTATTACATGTTCTTTAGAAGCTAATTGACAACTGTTTTAATGTTTCAAAAATATTTAATGACTTCCTTTAGATTTAACTAGTGCCAAGAACAGCATGTATACAATCAATTATTAAGGATAATGAATAGTACACTTTAGGAATTTATGGTAAATGCTTTCAGCTTCATAATAGTTTGGTTTGTCTTTTCATATTCTAATGTGTCTATTCCATATTGGATTGGAAATGGGCCATTTGGCCCATCAAGTCTGCTTCACCATACAATTATGGCTAATTGATTTTCCCTATTCTCCTGTCTTCCCCCTGTAGCATTTGAAGCCCTTACTAACCAAGAAGCTATCAATCTCTGCTTTAAATGTACCCAATGACTTGGCCCCCTCAGCTGTCTGTGGCAATAAATTCCACAGATTCATTGCCCACTGGCTAAAGAAGTTCCTCCTCATCTCTGTTTTGAAGTGATGTCCTTGTATTCTGAGGCTGTATCCTCTTGTCCTACACTCCCCCACTATAGGAAACATCCTTTCCACTTCCACTCTACCTAGGCCTTACAAGGCTACAATTCTAGCGGTAACTGAAAGCTGTAAGTGTGAAATACAAAATTAGAGATATTGAGAGTTCATCAGTGATTATACTGTGGCACTGATTTTACCAGCTTGTTTTAATTTTGAGGCTGTGCCCTCTGGTTCTTCACCCTTGCACTATTTGAAGCTTCATCTCCATGTCCATTCTATCTAGACCTTTCAATATTTGGTAGGTTTCAATGAGATCCTTCCCACCCCCCCATCATTCTTTGAACTCCAACAAATACAGGACCAGAGCCATTAAACACTCCTATGTTAACCCTTTCATTCCTGAGAACATTCCTAAGTCCCCTCTGGATTCTCCCCCATTGC
This sequence comes from Hypanus sabinus, assembly GCF_030144855.1. NCBI lineage: Eukaryota > Metazoa > Chordata > Chondrichthyes > Myliobatiformes > Dasyatidae > Hypanus > Hypanus sabinus. The sequence continues at coordinate 35,236,120 of NC_082732.1, read as the reverse complement.
CAGCATATCCATTCTTAGATATGGTGCCCAAGACTTTCAATACTCCAAGTGTGGTCTGACCAATGACTTATAAAGTCTCAGTGTTATATTTTTGTATTTTATATTCTATCCTCTCGAAATGAATGCTAACATTGCATTTGCCTTCCTTATTACTAACTTGCAAGTTAACCTTTAGGGAATCCTGTACTAGGAGTTCCAAGTCCCTTTGCACCTCCAATTTCTGAATTCACTCCCCACCTCCTCTTTCTTTATTCTTTCACCCTGGTTACAGCCCAGTCCATCATAGGCAAAGCCCTCCCCGCCACTGAGCATATCCATAAGGAGCGCTATTGTAGGAAAGCAGCATCAATCATCAAGGACCCCACCATCCAGGCTATGCTCCCTCATCACTACTGCCATCAGGGAGGAGGTGCACGAGTCTTAGGAACCACACCATGAGGTTCAGGAACAGTTATTACCCCACAACCATCAGACTCCTGGAACCAGTGTGGATAACTTCACTGACCCACAACAATGAACTGATTCCTGAACCAATGGACACATTTTCAAAGAATCTGCAGCACACATCCTCAATATTTATTTATTATTCATTTCTCTTTTTTTATATTTCTGCAATATAAATCTGTGTGCAGTTTTTCATTGATTCCATTTATTTTCTATTTACTGTGAATGCCCACAAGAAAACAAATCTCAGGTTAGTGTGTGGTGATACCAAGTTCAAATTTAATTATCATTCAACCATATATGTATACAGCCAAATGTTCCTCTGGCCTGAGGTGCAAAATACATTACCAATAGTACACACACTGGACATAGCACATGTCACAAATAGCACATATGACTTAGATTCCTGTAAAACATACAGTCACAAAGAAAAAAAAGCCAAAGTCCCTACTTGTCTAGCTTATTCTTCCACTGACCAAACACCAGAGGGCAGCAAAGAGTGAACACTGGAGGGGAGTACTGAGCGAATACTGGAGAGCAGCACCCATTAGAGGGGCGCATCCCCAACCCAGACCAGATTCTACTGCGCCCACAAATGGCTCTCACACACTGCCTCGGCATCTTCTCCCTTGGGTGGCTGCACAGTCTAAGCCTAGTCCTTTCCACAATTGAGGAAATGCAGCTCCCACGCAGTCGGTCTTTTCAATGAAACAGTAAACCGGACTTGCAGTGCTCTAAGTTACCAGTATCCAACAGGGTCTTGTGATCACACTAAAATTCCTTTTATTGGATAGTGCACCATCCAACAGTGCATAGCAAGTTTAGGTGACAACACAGCAGCAGTATGCAGTAAGTCCAGCTCCGTTGCTATTGAGTAAATCGCTGATGGGATAGTCCTGCAGTACTTGGTGTCTTCCATTCCACTATTGAATTGTGATGGTAAAAAAAGGCAAATAAGATAAACAAGTACACCTTTGAATGGATCTGGAGTGGCGGCTGTATCAGAGTGAGGTACATCTATGTACTTTGATCATAGATTTACTTTGAACTTTGAAAAGCTGAAACAAATAATTTCTAAATTGACTGAATTGTCAAGCAAGTTATTCAGCTGGAGAAAGTTTCATGGAACATCAGTCCTGTTCAGGGAATAAGGTCAGTTCTCGGTTGTTAATATCTAAACCCAGAGTTTCATAATTTGATGGCCTACACATCCCAAGAGATACTTGGTTGCTAGGCTGCAGTGGCTCCGGAGGTTGAAAGAACAAGGCAGGTTGTAGTGCCTGCAATAAGAACTCACTTTAGAGACGGGATCAATATGAAGGAGTGAATATTTCCTTAAAAGCATGGAACATTTCTGCCACCTGCAACCATTCAACAGTCCTTTTGGGTTGGCATGCATTCAGAAAGACTTATTGAAAAATACTTTCTCAGTATTTTAGTGATTATCTGTAGGAACAGTACCATTTTAATTAATGTGGTTTTTTTTTGTAGTCACTGTTTCAAATAGGAATTGGCAACTCAAACACTGCAGTGGTGCAGCTAGATAACAATCTGAAAATGAGCTTTAAGGGAGTTGAATTTCAGAAGCTGTAGCCCATCCACTTCAAGGTTTGATGTGTTGTGCACTGAGAGATGCTCTTCTCCAGATTAACTGTTGTAATGCATAGTTATTTGAGTTACTGATTTATTTCCTGTCATCTTGAACCAGTCTGGCCATCCTCCTCTGACCTCTCTCATTAACAAGATGATTTCGCCCATAGGACTGCTTACCATTCTCTGTACTCTCGCGAGACTGTTGTGCATGAAAATCCCAGGAGATCAGCAGTTTGAGATAGTCAAGCCATCCCGTTTGGCACCGACGATCGATCCATGGACAAAGTCACTAAGATCACATTTCTTCCCCATTATGATGTTTGGTTTGAACCACAGTTGAACCTCTTGACCATGTCTGCATGCTTTTATGCATTGAGTTTTTGCCACATGATTGGCTAATTAGATATTTGCATTCTTGAGAAAGTGTATCCAATACTAGAGGGCATGCATTTAACATGAGAGGGGGATAAGTGCTAATTAGAACAGGGCAAACTTTTACATAAAGTTTGGTGGATGCCAGGGATGTCTACATGTTTAGATGCACTGAGGTGCTGCTACATGATTGGCTGAATAGTTAATTGCATTAATGAACGAAAGTACAGATGTACCTAATAAAGTGGCCTCTGATTGTATTACAATGAAGGTACATTTATTACAGCGACAGCATTGAACTTTGCAGCAAGTCTTTCATACCTGCAGGATCTTTAAAGCAACTGCTGTGTCAATCTTGCTCTCCCCGTTCTTTCCCCCAGTCCTGTAGATCTTTTTCAGTATTTATTTCATTTCCTCTCAAATCTGCTTCCACTACCAATTTTCTTGGTGAGAACAATCAATTCTCTTTTGTAATCAATTATCTTTTATCTGTGTCCTTTGATTATCTTGCTGACAGTGGAAATGTTTTCCTTATTTACTCTTTTTTTTTAAACCTTTCGTAATTTAGAACAAGCTCTTTAATTCTCCATTTAACCTACGCTGTCATTCAGAATGAGGTGACTTTTCTGGGGCAGGCAGGGTCTGAGGGTTAGGAAAGCGTCTACACCTTTAGGGAATAAGTGTGAAACTTGCGAATGAAGAAATTGGATTAATATATAGTACCCCTTGACCTCTTAGTAGTCCCAAGGCATTTGACAGTTGCATTATCCATCAACATTTGATGCAATGCCACTGCAAGAGATATTAGTACAGATGAACAAACATTGCTTTTATGGAAGCTATCCTGATAAGCAATTCAGACTCTCACTAGTGTTTTCCATTTTACCTTTGAATGTCCATTTTTGCTTGCTCCAACGAACCGTGAGAGATTGAGATTGTTTTCTGTACCAGAACACGAATCTCTGAACAATAAACAATATTGGATTAAGGCAGCAGCCGGTGCACAGTCCTGCTACAGCTCATTAGAATTACTCCGTACCTCTCTGTAATCATGTTGTATGGTTCATTGTTTTGTTTAAAGGAAAATGCATGAATCTTGTTTCTTTCTCTTCTTACTTCACTGGTATTCTTTTAAGATCGTTTTATAATTCCAGTTGATTTTCTTTGTATTAAATTAAGAAAAATATTTCAGTACTTACAAGCTCGTTAATATAATGCCACAGGGTTTATAACAAACCTCTAACAGCCAAGATTAGGTTAGCTTCCTCCTTTTTAGTTGACTAAAGGATTTGTTGCCTTGTTCTTTTTTGTGTACCTTATTCAATGTCAGCAAAGGGGCTGCCCTTTGGTATTTTAGCATTAAGAGGACTTTGTTTTATTGGCATGCTGTTATGTATGATTTAGACCAGAGGCTCTGAGTGCTCTGGAAAGAAAACTGGAAAATGATGGAAACATTCAACAGGTCAGGTAGCATCTGTGGAGAGGCAAAAAAACAAAGTTTTAGATTGATTTTTCATTCATTCTGATTAAGGGCTGTAGGCCTAAAATCGTAACCCTCTCTTTATCTCCTCAGATGTTGTTTGACCTGCTGGACAGCTTTTCCTGGCTTTGTTTTGGTTCCTACCTTCTTCACTATTTCACTTTTATCTTGGTATAGAAGCATCTGATGACTGTCAGTATTTTAAGATTATGGGGCAGTGTCTTGTATTGAGATGCTGTTGTTGATGAGTCAACCTTCAATATTTTAATACTGTGTATAGACCTTGGGCACTATTGCTTATGAGGCTGCTTAACGATAATCGGAATGGTAAGACAAGGGGTTGAATGGTGCTGAATGATGGTTTCAAAGGGAACTGTCAGTCATTAGCATTCACAACGCATCTTGAGCTTCCAATGGAAGCTGAAGGTCAGATGCCTCATATTTGATTCCTGTGGTGGAGCGTTTTGAAGAGATAGTCCAGATGTTCCATGCAGCTGGATCTCGGCTTTACCCGGGGAGTGTTTATGAACATACAGAGATGCTCCCTGTAAGGCTCAGTTTGTACTTGGCTCATTTTTCTTCCTTTACTTCAATGATCTTAAATATTCATGATATTTAATGTGCTTTTAATTAATTTTGTGGATTTTCATAATCCTTTTGTTTTTAGATATTCACATTTATTTGAATAATTTCCAAAAGTTTCTGGCCGTCAGCCAGTGAGCTGTCAGAGCCTTGAGATGCAGTGCCTTAGGCAACTCACTCTTGGATGCCTCTTGACTGTGGAAGGTTGACTCATCCGATGCTCCCCCTCTGGAAAAGTAAGAGTGGATGGACAGGGGCAGCAATAATGGACTGTGCCAGTGTCCCACAATGTGTAGATGACAAACGTTGTTGATGCTGTGCTTAATCTGGTCCATCTCTTTAATCAACGACATTCTAATTGCTGTAAGTGGGTGCATCTTGAGTACAGCTCCAAGAAAATCGCTAAAAGCTAAAAGAATCTGCAAATTGTAAGTGCTATTAATTTCCACCTCAAGGTCAAAAGAAACCACTGGGAAACAATTAACTTTCTTTCTCCTTAACAATTTTCACACGAGTCATCTCAAGTGAGTTAAAAAAAAATCTCTATTCAGTTTTTGTGATTTGGATGTCACTGGCAAAGCCAACATTTATTCCTTAGCCTTGACTGCAGTTAAGTCCAGCAGGCCTTCTGTTGATGGTGGTACTCAATATTCCTGGGTGGGAAATCAACGGCAACAAAGGAGCCAATGAGTAGACATGACCAATATGTTAAATTGGGAAGGAATTGGTTGGATGATAGACATCTGAATCCATTGTTGTTGATATACAGTATAGCTTTTTGGGATTTAGTTCTATAGAGTTCATTTCATGTGGGATTGGTACTGTATGGATATGGTATGAAGGATGTAAGAAATAAAGTCAATTCAATTCAATTTTGTACTTACTGTGTTTTATAACTAACAGAAAAAACTGTGAATACATTCCAAAAAATTAAGCTATTTTATGCTACTTCTTCAGAACTGCGGAATGGCTTCTGGCCCTCTTGAGGGGTCTGCAGGTAGAAAATAGAGAATCCAGTTGCACAAGAAGGTATTGAGGCCTAAATTTCGGAGCTGCTGATTAGTTTTTGAGGGGATGATAGTTTTGAATGCTGAGCTGTCGTCAATGAAGAATATCCTGAAGAATGTATCTTCACTGTGCAGATGTCCCAGGGTTGAGTGAAGAGCCTATCAAATGGCATCTGTTGTTGATCTGTTGTGTTGGTAGGCAAACTGGAGCAGATCCAAGTTGCTTTTCAGGCAGGAGTTGATGTTTCATCACCAGCCTCTCAAAGCACTTCATCACTGTGGATGTAAGATCTACTGAGTGATAATCACTGAGACAGATTTCCCGATAGTCATTCAGGTCTCTTCCCCTCTGCTATCCGATTCATAAATGGACATTGACCCATTGGACACTATCTCAGTTTTTTATATTATTTCTATTTTTGCACTATTTTTAATTTAACTATTTAATATTCATAAATATCCACTGTAATTGATTTTCTTATTTATTTTTTCTATGTTATCATGTATTGAATTGAACTACTGCTGCTAAGTTAAATTTCATGACATATGCTGGTGATATTAAACCTGATCATGAGATCACCACAGAATCTTAGGCACTGGTATAATTGAAGCCTGCTTGAAGCAGGTGAGAATCTCAGACTGCCAAAACAAGTGGTTAAAGATACCAGCCAACACTCCAATATATCCATTGAATTGGACTCCACAGATTCACTACCCTTCACTCATCTTCATTCAAAAGGACGTTCTTGTATTCTGAGTCTGTGCTCATTGGTTCACTATTGGAAATATTCCCTCCCTCTTCACTCTGTCTAGGTCTTTCAATATTTAATAGGTTTCAATGAGATCCCCCTCATTCTTCTAAACTCCAGTGAGCACAGGCTGAAAGCCATCAAATGCTCCCTTTTATTCAGCGCATCCTTCCTTAGATATGGGGCCCAAAACTGTTCTCAATTCTCCAAATGTGGACTGACTGATGCCTTTAAAAAGTCTCAGCATTACATCTTTGCTTTTATATTCTAATCCTCTCAAATGAATGCTAACATTATGTTTGGCTTCCTTGCAACGTTTAGGGAATCCTGCACTAGGACTTCATGTTCTTGTAGAACATAGATCATAGAAATCTACAGCACATTACAGGCCCTTCAGCCCACAATGTTGTGCTGCCCATCTAACTTGCTCTAGAAACTGCCTAGAATTTCCCTACCACATAGGTGTATATTTGTCTAAGCTCCTAAACGTCGATGCCCCATGTGCCACCCAGGCACTAAGGGTTCAGACGTTGATACGTCAATGCATCACCATCATTGGTTAAGCCAATGACACCGGCATTGTCAGAAAACTTAAATATGCCATTGGTGCTGTACTTACCCACAATTATAATATAAAGTAGATCCCCACTTCCCCAACATAACCTGCCTTTCCACCTATCTTTGTATCAACCACCAACGTGGCCACAAGCCATTAATTCCTTCACCCAGATCATTGGTGTACAATGTGAAAGATAGCACATCCAGCACCGACCCTTGTGGAACATCACTAGTCACCAGCAGCCAAACAGAAAAGTTCTCCTGTATTCCCAATCTTTGCCTGTGCCAGTCAGCCAAACTCCCACCCATCCTGGTAGCTTTCCTGTAATGCCATGGGTTCTTGCCTGCAAGTGAAGGAATTGAGAAAACAATTTAAATGGGATCCTTGATTTCCTCAATCACAGAACCTAGTCAGTTCAGATTGGCATCAGCATCTCCTCCATGGTCTCCATCGGCACAGGTGCAACACAAGGCTGTGTACTTTGCTCCCTGTTCTACTTATGACTGCGTGGCTACCTCACTGCCATACTTAAGTTTTCTGATAAATCAACCTGTAGGCGGAAGATTGAAAACCTGGCTGAATGGTGTAACAACAACCTTTCACTCAATGTCAGCAAGACCAAGGAGCTGATTATTGATTTCATCAGGAAGAAACCAGAGGTCCATGAGCCAGTCCTTATCGAGGAATCAGAGGCAGAGAGGGTCAGCAACTTTAAATTCCTTGATGTTACCATTTCAGAAGTACTGCTCTGGACCCAACATGCAAGTGCAAATGCAAAGAAATGATGGAAGCACCTCTACTTCCTTAGAAGTTTGTGAATAATTGGCATGACATATAAAATGTTGACGAATTTCTATAGATATGTGGTGGAGAGTATATTGACTGGTTGCATTACAGCCAAGTAAGCCCTTGAACAGAAAAGCCTACATAAAGTAGTGGATAGGACCCAGCCCATCTGGGTAAAGCACTCCCCAGTGTTGAGCACATCTACATGGAGTGCTGTCGTAGGGTTGCAGCATCCCTCTTCAAGGACCCTCACCACCCAGGGCAGGCTCTCTTCTTGCTGTGACCATCAGGAAGGAAGGTACAGGAGCCTCAGGACTCATACCACCAGTTTCAGGAACAGTTATTACCCCTCAACCATAAGGTTCTTGAAACAGAGGGGATAATTTCACTCAACTTCACTCACTCCATCATTGAACTGTTCACACAACCTATAGACCCACTTTCAAGGACCTTTGTCTCATGCTCTTGATATTTGTTCCTTTATTGTTATTATTTATTTTTTTCTTTGCAGTTTGTTGCCTTTTACACATTGATGGTTTCTCCATCTTGTTGGGGCAGTCTTTCCTTGATCTATTGTATTTTTTGTGTTTACTGTGAATGCCTGCAAGAAAATGAATCTCAGGGTTGTATATAGTGACATACATGTTCTTCGATAATGAACTTGCTTCAAACTGAACTACTTATCATCTTTAACATCTTGTCAAAGGCATACTGAAAGTCCAGGTAAACAATATTTTGTATCAGTTTTTACAGTAGAGGACACTCAAAATATCCCAACACTGGATAAACAGGGGGCTCTAGGGAGAGAGAAGCTAACTACGATTCAAATCACCAAGGAAATGGTACTTGATAAATTAATGGGACTGAAGGTGGATAAATCCCCTGGACCGGATGGCTTGCATCCTAGGGTCTTAAGGGAAGTGGCGGTCGGGATTGTGCATGCATTAGTGATAATTTTTCAAAACTCGCTGGACTCGGCAATGGTCCCGGCAGATTGGAAAAATGCTAATGTAACTCCTTTATTTAAAAAGGGCAATAGACAGAAGGATGGGAATCATAGGCCAGTTAGCCTAACATCTGTGATTGGCAAAATGTTGGAATCGATAATTAAGGAAACAGTAACAGGGCATTTGGATAAACATAGCTTAATAGGACAAAGTCAGCATGGCTTTACAAAAGGGAAGTCATGTTTGACAAATTTGTTGCAGTTCTTTGAGGACATAACATATAGGGTAGATAAAGGGGAACCAGTGGATGTGGTGTATCTGGACTTCCAAAAGGCATTTGACAAGGTGCCACACCAAAGATTATTACTTAAAGTAAAAAAGTCATGGGATTGGGGATAATATTCTGGCATGGGTGGAGGATTGGCTTTCTAACAGAAAACAGAGTTGGGATAAATGGTTTATTCTCAGACTGGCAGTTGGTGACTAGTGGTGTTCCGCAGGGGTCAGTGTTGGGACCCCAACTCTTTACAATCTATATTAATGATTTGGAGAAAGGGACTAAGTGCAACGTATCGAAGTTTGCTGATGACACAAAGATGGGAGGGAGTGTAATGAGTGCGGAGGACATTGAAACCCTGCAGGGAGACATAGATAGGCTGAGTGATTGGGCAGATATTTGGCAGATGAAATATAATACTGACAAGTGTGAGGTCTTGCACTTTGGCAGGAAAAATAATAGAGCAAGTTATTATCTAAATGGAGAGAAACTGGCAAGAGCTTCTGTGCAAAGGGATCTGGGGGTCCTGGTGCAGGAAACACAAAAAGTTAGTATGCAAGTGCAGCAGGTGGTCAAGAAGGCCAATGGAATGCTGGCTTTTATTGCTAGGGGGATGGAGTATAAGAACAGCGAGGTCTTACTGCAGTTGTACCGGGTATTGGTGAGACCACACCTGGAGTACTGCGTGCTCTGGTGTCCATATTTAAGAAAGGACATACTGGCTCTCGAGGCAGTGCAGAGAAGGTTCACTAGATTAATTCCGGGGATGGGTGGGTTGATGTATGATGAGAGGTTGAGTAAATTGGGACTGTACTCATTGGAGTTCCGAAGAATGAGAGGCGATCTTATTGAAACATATAAGATTGTGAAGGGGCTTGATTGGGTGGATGCGGGGAGAATGTTTCCAATGATGGGTGAAACTAGGACTAGGGGGCATAATCTTAAAATAAGGGGATGCGGTTCCAGGACTGAGATGAGGAGAAATTTCTTCACTCAGAGGGTAGTGGGGCTGTGGAATTTACTGCCCCAGAGAGCTGTGGAAGCTACTACACTCAATAAATTCAAAACTGAGATAGACATTTTCCTGGATAAAAATGGCATTAGGGGATACGGTGAGCGAGCAGGTAAGTGGACATGAGGCTAGGTTTAGATCAGCCATGTGATCTCCTGGACCAGTTTTTGATAGCCTGGATGGGTCGGAGAGGAATTTTCCAGATTTTTTCTCCTCAATTGGCAAATCTGTTTTTTTTCCCCCCCGGGTGATCACATGGGTTTGGGCGGGATGAATAATAAAATAAAATGGGCGGCATGGTGTCCTGTTGGTTGGCACTGTTGCCTTGTGGGATTCGGTGAAAACTAGAGTTAAGATTGGATCAGCCATGATCTTGTTGAATGGCAGAGCAGGCTTGAGGGGCCGATTGGCCTACTCCTGCTCCTATCTCTTATGTTCTTATGTTCACTGCCTCCCCTTTGTCTATCATATCTATTTCCTCAAAGAATTTGACAAAATGTTCCCATAAGGAATCTATGCTTACTTTGTCCTATTTCATCATGTGCTTCTAAGTACCCTGAAATCTCATCTTGCCAAACGCTGGACTCGGTCTAACTGACCTATAATTTCCAGTATTTGTCCTCACTCCCTTTATAAAGAGTGGAGTGACATTTGCGACTTTCCAGTCCTCCAGAATCTAGTGGAAGAATCTTGAAAGGATCATTATTGATGCCTCCACAATCTCTTCAGCCACCTCTGTAGTTTATCTGGTCCAGGTGACCTCTGTAGTTTATCTGGTCCAGGTGACCTTTCAGCTTCCCAAGCACCTTCTCCTTGGTAATAGCAACTGCACTCTTTCTTCCCCGCCCCCCCCCCCCCCCCACCGATTCTCGAATCTCCGGCATACTGCTAGTGTTTTCCACAGCAAAGACTGACACAAAATATTTAGTAAACTCATCTGACTTCTTTTCTCCCCTATCACTACCTCTCCTGCATCATTTTGCAGTGGTCTGATGTGCACACTTGCCTCTTTTACTCTTTATATACGGTATCTGAAAAAACCTTTAGCTTTTTTTGAATTATTTGCTGCCTTCCCTTCACATTTCATCTTTTTTTTCTCATTGCTTTTTAAATATTTATTTATTTTATTTAGAGATACACTGAGGAACAGGTACTTCCAGCCCAACGAACTGCGCAGCCCAACCACCGACCTATTTAATCCTAGCCTAATCACAGGACAGTTTAACTTGCTAACTGGTAGGTCTTTGGAACGCGGGGGGAACCGGAGCACCCGCAGGAAACCCACATGGTCATGGGAAGCATGCACAAACTTCTTGCAGCGGAATTGAACTCCAAAGTCTGACGCCCCGAGCTACAGTAGCATCACGCTAACCACCATGCTACCATGGTGTCCTTTTAGTTGCATCCTGTTGGTTTTTAAAAGCTTCCCAGTCCCCCTCCTTCCCACAATATTTGGCTTAATTGGATCCCTTCTCTTTTACTTTTATCTTTTTACTACCATTAACTCATCCTCCCTTTAGAATGGTTTTTCTTTGGGATGAACTGATCTTGCACCTTCTCAATTACTACCAAAAACTCCAGCCGCTGGTGCTCTTCTGTCATCCCTGCTAATGTCGCCTTCTAATCAACTCTGGCCAACTCCGCTCTCAAGCCTCTGTAGTTCTCTTTACTCAAATTTAACACCGATACATGTGATTTTAGCTTCTCCCTCTTAAACTGCAGGATAAATTATATCATATTATGATCTCTGCCTCTTAAGGGTTCTTTTACCATAAGCTCTCTAATCAAATCAGGTTCATCACACAACATCAAATCCAGAATTGCCTTCCCCCTCATGGACTTGACCACACACTGCTCTAAAAAGCCACCTCCTAGGCACTTTATGAATTCCTTCTTTTGGGATCGAACACCAACCTGATTTTCCCAATCTACCTCTAAAATGAAATCCCTCATGACCATTGTAACATTGCCCTTATTACATGCCTTTTCTATCTCCTGTCATAACTTGTACCCCTTATCTTGACTACTGTTTGAAGGCCCATCAAGGTCTTTTTACCCTTGCTTTTTTAACACTACCAATACGTAGCTATGTAATTTCATTTTTACCATCAGAGCCACCCCATCTCCTCTGTCTACCTGCCAGTTCTTTCAATACAATGTGTATTCTTGGATGTTGAGCTCCCAGTTGTGATATTTATTCAATGACAACTCGTGATTCCCATGACCTACCAATCTCTAACTGTGCTGAAAGATCATTGTCCTTGCGCCCATATATTGTGTGCATTAAAATATAAAGCTTTCAGTCCTATAATCACTACCCTTCCTTTCCATTTTGTCTCTCTGTTGCCTGAAGTCAAAATCTTGTTCTTTTCTAAACCTTTCTAATCTTTTTCTATGTTTAGAAGCAGTACTCAAACAAATCAATCAAAAGCTTTCAAGAGGGGATGAGATGTCTAAATGAGGGACAATAGTACAAAACGTAAAAGACTTTCCCTGTGTCACCTTGGGGAATTCTCTCCAGTGTCCTGGACAATTCTCCCTCGGGTGAACCCAGGGAAAAATATCAGGCCCTGTTATCACTAGGGCTAATGTGACTAATTTAGAACAACTTGTAATAATGTACTTAAAAGAGTGTGTGAGGTGTTGACATTGGTGGGGAGGAATAGCGATGATCTAACTGCATATGATGGTTTGAGGGCTGATGATGAAAAGTTCATGATTACTGCCTCTCTGAGACTGTGCACAGTCAGTTGAATAAGACAGGCTGCCTGGGATTAGCACTACTAAATTTGCTATTGAAAATTAAATACTGGCTCGGGAAAATTTGCATATTTCCTGGGATTTAAATAGCAATTTAAAGAAATACAATCAGGAACTTACAGGAATTTCCATTATCCTGGGTTCATTAATTTTGCTGAGGGGTTTGTTTGTTCATTTTATAGGAGGAAGGATCAAGAATCAACTTTATTTGACATATAGATTTACATGTACACTATTAGGAAATTGCTGTGGTGTGTTGGCATGACATGCAACAAACATCATCCAACAATTGTAAGGAATAAAGAATTATATAAAAATAAAGTTGGAAGTTAAAATTCAGATGTGGAATAAAATGTGGATAAATACATATACCCGCATATAGTTACAATATAAACAACATTATAAAAATTGGTTTAAAATGTTTACAGAGCAGTTTTTGTGGCTGTGCTAATAGATAGAGGGGGGTAGGGGGTTAAATAGAATGGTTAAATCTTCTCTCAAAGTGGGGTCTTCTCTTGTGACCATGAGTATTACCAAAGTTAGGTCGGGCACAACACGATATGAAACTAAAATTGAAGTTAGAGTGAATCTCAACAATGTAGTTTAATTTTTCACTAAAACTTTAATATGAAAACAACTGTTTTGACCAAAACACTGAGATTCTGATGTGAAAGAAAAAGTTTCTTCTGATTTAGCTTGCGTAATATATTTTCTCTAAATATATTATGTCAGGCAACACACAGAATGATCATGTGGGAGGAACAAGCCAATAGGAGTAAGAGATTGCCTCAAGGTCACAGAGAACCTGCTTGGATTTCACAAGGCGTTGCCCCAGTGACCACAACACCCCACAGGGCACAATGCCTTTGTAAAGTGACCCTGTGATGTCTGCATCACATTTTGAGAGCCTTCACACAACTGGCTGCTTCATTGAAAGGACAAAATGGGGATCCCCTGTGGTTGTTTCTACTGGAGCAAATTAAGGGCGATGAGTTGAGGTACAGGCAGCCATATTGTTTCGGTGACGGAACATAAATGAAAGGCTGCTTTGTTTCTCTTCGTATACCTCTGAGGTATTTGATTCCTCTGTACCAGCCACCAGAAGGCATGTAGGAGTTGGCTGTCAATGATTCTTCCTCTATTTTAGTTTAGCTTGGCATTTCCGCATTTCAGAGATGGAGACTAGGTACAATGAAAGACCCACTCAGTGACACCATCTGCCAATATGTTAACACTCTAAATCAACATTCCACCCAGTGTATGGGCTATCGTGGAGTAAAAATAGTTTATTTTAAAAATAGGAACCAGAGGAGTAAATGCAATACTACATTCTTAATTCTGCCTACTTGAATTGGAGGTCCTGGGGATCTTTATCTGAGGTGATGTGAATATTCATGTCCCCACGAAACAGACCACAAGAAATAGGACCATAATTAGGCCATCCATCCCATAGTTTCTGCTTGGCTACTCAATCACGGCTGATTTATTTTCCCTCTCAACCCCATTCCCTTGCCTTTTTCCTGTGATCTTGGGACGCCCTTACAAATCAACAGCTTATCAGTTTCAGCTTTAAGTATATCCAATGATTTGGCCTTCATCTGTGGCAATGAATTCCACAGATTCACCACACTCTGGCTAAAGAAATTCCTCCTCATCTCTGTTCTAAAGAAACAAGTATCTGTTCTACAGCTGTGCCTTCTTGTCATTGATTCTCCCATTATTGGAAACATCCTCTCCATAGCCACTCTACCCAGGCCTTTCAGTATTCAGTAGGTTTCAACGAGATCCCCTCATTCTTCTAACTCCAATGAGTATAGGCCCAAAGCCTTCACACATTTCTTGCATGTTAACTCTTTCACCCTGAAATCACAACTGCAAACCTCCCCTGGATCCTCCCCAATGCAAGCACATCCTTTCTTAGATATTGGGCACAAAACTACTCACAATACTCCAAATGTGGTCCGAACAATACCTTATAAAGTCTTAGCATTATATTCTAGTCCTCTGAAAATGAATGGTAGCATTGCATTTTTTTCCTTTCTACTGACTCAACTTGCAAGTTAACCTTTAGTGAAACCTGCACTAGGACTCCCAAGTTCTTTTGCACCTCCGATTTCTGAGTTCATTCCATGAGTAGAAAATAGTATATGGTTTTATTTCTTCTATCAAAGATCATGACCGTATACTTCCCAAAACTGTATTCCGTCTGCCACTTCTTTGCCCATTCTCTTAATCTAAGTACCTTCTGCAGAATCCTTACATTCTCATCTCTACCTGTTCCTTCATTATCTTTGCCACAAAGCCATCAATTCCATCATCCAGATCAATAATCTATAATGTGAAAAGTAGCGGTCCCAATACCAACCTCTGCGGACAATCATTAGCCAACCAGATTAAGCTTCCTTTATTCCTTCTGCTGTCAGCCAATCTTCGGTCTATGCTGGTATCTTTCCCGTCATATCACAGGCTCTTCTCTTTAAAAAATGAAGGAAGCATTTGCTGTGTCTATCACATTCTCTCGGCAATCCAAAGTGCAATTCACCGTTGTTCCTTTGACCAATACCACAGCCAGTTCTTCACACGGGGAGGTCCAACAAATTGTAAATCAATGATTAAACTATTTTAGAACTTTAAACACGAGCAAATCTGCAGATGTTGGAAATCCAAAGCAACACACACAAAATGCTGGAGGAACTCAGCAGGCCAGGCAGAATCTATAGAAATTAGACTTCTTATGCTGAGACTCTTCTTCAAAACTGGGAAAGGAAGGGTGAAAAAAGCTAGTGTAAAGAGTTGGAGGGAGGGGGAAAGAGGATAGCTAGAAGGTGATGGGTGAAGCCAAGTGGGTAGGAAAGGTAAAGAGCTGGAGGGCAAGGAATCCGATAGGAGAGTGGACCTCTGGAGAAAGGGGAGGAAGAGGGGACACGGGGAGGTTTTAGACAAGTGAGAAGAGATAACAGGCCAGAGTGGGAAATGAAAGAAGAGGTTTTTACCAGAAGGAGAAATTAATATTCATACCATCAGGTGGGATGTGACCCAGGTGGAATAGAAGATGTTACTTCTCCACCCTGAGGGTGACCTCATCGTGGTGTGATTCGTCTTGGGCACTCTGGCGGAGTGAACACTGTGACCGAGCAGCGGTCGATCTGGATCTTTACCTTTCACCCAACCCAGACTGGAGTGTCCTGGTTTATTTTGGTCTCATCCGGATGGTGCCATGTCTCACAGTGCACCGCTCCCTCAATTCTGGACATGGGTCAGAAGGTAAAGTCTAAAGTGAGAATTGAGTTCTCAACGGGTGAACCCTCGCCTCGATCAAGCTGGCACTTACATTCAGCAAAACTGTTAAACGTTTTACTTTTTTTCTGAAAATTCATGGTAGTTAAGCGGTTTAATTGTTAGATTTTTCAGGATCTAACGATTCAGATTTGTCACACATACGTTGTAACATATAGTGAAACATGCTAACTACCAACACACCTAAGAATGTGCTGGGGGCAGCCCACAAGTATCACGACACATTCTGGCGCTGCCATAACAGGCTGACAACAGCAAAACAAGGCTCTTTTCCATGCACCCACCTACCCACTCACACACACACAGACAATCCTCCACCTCCTGGATAGGCTACCTCTGGGCCTCAGGCTCTCTAACTTACAGACATTGGGTAACTGACATTCAGACAAGACCACCCAGGGGACTCGACCTTCAGTATACTACTTCCAGACTCATTAACTTGAGTCTACAACATTTGGGTTTATACTTCTAGCTTGGTTGGACTTTGAACTTCACCAGCCTTTTGGTATTGACACAGGACTCTCTATTCATGGGTTTAACCTTTGGGTCTTGACTCCCGGACCCATTGATCACAAGTTTGGTTCCTAGTCTCGACCCCAGGAATCACTGATCATGCGTTTGACCTTTGGTTGGCCTTGATCCCATTGACCCCAGGACTCACTGCTCATGGGTTTGACCTTTGGGCCTTGACCTATGGACTTGCATGAACCTCTGACCCCAGTGACGAAGATACGTTAAATCTTCACAGAAATTTATTGATAAAATTTATGACATACTTGCAAAACATTGTTTATAACTCTCTAATTTTACTCTGTGTTTGTTCGCTGCTCCTTTGGTGAATTGGCTGCTGTTGGACGTGATTCCCTGTATGTAGGGCATGCTTTGGTGAGGCCCGACAATAACCACCGGGAGCAAGAAGGATCACAGCCAAATCCGTTCCTGACCTCATCTGATGCCCACATGCGTCACTTCCCAGAAGGGGTGAAGCCACAGGTCCCCAGACAGTGCCTTCCCCTCTGCATCATACTTTGCCATCCCAGCAGCCAGGTTAGCTTTGGCTCATGAGATCTTCCATTCCCTTTAATCTGCCTTGAGCAGCATTGCATTTAAAGATAAAGATTGGCTTTATTTGTCACCTGTACATTGAAACTTGATGCATCATTTGTGTCAAAGGCCAACACAGTTCGAGAATGTGTTGGGGGCAGTGTCAATGTAGCATGCCCACGATTACTAACCCCAGGTCTTTGGACTGTGGGAGGAAACTGCACTACCCAGAGGAAACCCACATGATCATGGGGAGAACACACAAACTCCTTTCAGACTGCAGTGGAATTGAACCCTGGGTGCTGATGCTGTAATAATGTTATGTGAATTGCAACACTAACTATGCTACCCACTGATTTACCCAATCTGCCCAAATACCCAAGCTGAGCAGCTGCAACCAATTGATAGTTGAACGACTTGTTTTTTTCACACATGAAAGAGTTCACCGCAGCAAATGTATTTTGATATTAAGTCTGCTTTCTGTGGGAAAGATGTACTGTTTTCTGATCTGTTGCAAATATTGTGAATGCTTGTCCCTGTAGTTTAGCATGTACGTATTGCACATGTCCACATTGTGGCAGCAATCCATTCATTATTGAGAAAAATCTCTCGCATTTCAAGGCGGATTGTAAATCTATCTGTACGTTTACTTAGATTGGCTGAGAATGAAGGCGGCATGCAGGTTATTGAAGCAACTGCTAACAGAACTCGTATCAGCTGCAAATGAGAATAGAGCAGTTACCAAAAAGATATTAACCCCAAAGAAAAGAAAAAAAGTCTGAAAATGCCCAGATCTCTCACAAAATTAGCAGTTCTGCAGGATAGCTCTCAGTAATGAAAGGGGAAAAGGCTCAGTTCAAATTAGAAATCTATCATTATTGTTAATAACACACTTCCTTTAACCTTCCAAGAGTTATGGTCAAACAAATTTTTATTGCTGAAAATTATCAATGTAGTTTGAAAAATAAGTGAGCATTTCCATAATCTGTAACCTCTAATTCCTTCAAGGGTGAGGGCAGCTTGCATGGGAATATTACCACTTCAAGGTCCTCTCCACGTCCTACATCATTCTGATTGGAAATATGTCAACACTGCAGAAACGGCCACTTAAGCCAGCTTTACAGTCGCGGGTATGAAGCATTTTGTCTTTGCACTGCTGCAAAACAACAAACCTCACATCATATAGATCAATATAATAATTCTGATTCAGTGTGCAATCTCGAAAAGCTGGGGGTTACTTTGTGTCTCTGAACCAAGTAGAAAAATTCCATTAGAAGGGACATCCACCAGAAACATTGCTTTTAACGCGTGCAGTCAGTGGCAGTCACTGATTCCTGGAGTTGAGAGTCAAAAGACCATAAAACAAAGGAGCAAAATTTTAGGCTGTTTGGCTGCTTGGATCTGCTCTGCCATTCCATCACGGCTGATATATTATCCCCATTCTCCAGCCTTCTCTCTGTAACCCTTTGACACTCTTACTAATCTAGAATCGATCAACCACTGAATTAAATATACCCAAAGAACTGGACTCCACATCCACACGTGACATAGTGTTTCATAGATTCACCACTCTCCAGCTTTCTAAAGGGTCATCCTTCTATTCTGAGGCTGTGCTCACTCAAATCTTTTTCACCTACTATTTTCTATTCTGTTATTTGCATAACCTCACTATTTTCCTCTCTAATTATTTATTTCTCAACACCAACCCCCCCCCCCACCCCAGTTCACTAAAGGGAGCTTTTAAAGTTATTTATTTGAGAAATATTTGGTATAGTTGGCAAGAGCAGCACATACACTCAGTGGCTAATTTATTAGCTTCACCTGTACACCTGCTCGTTAATGCAAATATCTAATCGGCCAATCGTGTGGCAGCAACTCAATGCATAAAAGAATGCAGACATGGTCAAGAGGTTCAGTTGTTGTTCAGAGCCAAACATCAGAATGGGGAAGAAATGTGATCTAAGTGACTTTGACTGTGGAATGATTGTTGGTGCCAGATGGGGTGGTTTGAGTATCTCAGAAACTGTTGATCTCCTGGGATTTTCAACCACAACAGTCTCTAGAGTTTATGGAGAATGGTGCAAAAATTGTGGGGGGGGGGGGGAAACAACAGTGAGTGTCAGTTCTGTGAGCAAAAGGATAAGAGGGGAATGTGGCAGTGGTGTGCAGAAGAGCAACGGTGAATGCACAACACCGTCAAACCTTGAAGCGGACGGGCTACTGCAGAACACACCAGGTTCCACTCCTGTGGCCACTTTATTAGGTACATGCCTTGAGATGGTGGGTAATGGTGGACAGCTTTCTTCAGTCAGCACTCTCCGTGCAGGTAATAGTGGCACAGTGCGGTCGCAGGCACGGGTGCGTAGCAGTGCTGCAGTGCCGGCATGTTTCCAATCTGAATAACGCAGGACTTGCATGGGAGCTTGGGGTGGTAACGTTGCCAATGTCAGACAGCTGTGGCCTTTCAGGATTCAGAGGTTGCCGATGCTTGTTTATTTTTCTGCTGTCTCTTGCAAACTATGTTTGATGGCGCTTACCAATCAGATTTTATGTGGCTACGATTTTAAAAAGTTCTTGGGATATTAAGAATGTAATGTAAAAATATGTTAGCGTTACTGAAAGTTGTCGATTAGAAAAGTGAACTGTATACTTCTATGAATAACTCCTGGGACAAATCCTGAAAAACTGCTGATTTTAAGTAACTTCTAAGCATTTTCAGTTTTTCTGTCTTTTTGTTTACATTCAGGCCTTCTCCTCGACAGTTTTATTCACACTCGCAAGTGCTATAGATGCAGTCTGAAACCCACGTCTTCAATTCTATTCCTGGTTACTTATTTATTGAGATGCAGTGCAGATTAGGCCTTTGCTGGCTCTTTGAGCTGCACTCCCCAGCGATACCTCGATTTAAGCCTAGCCTAATCATGGGACAATTTACAATGATCAACTAACCTTCCAACCAGTATGTCTTTGGACTGTGGGAGGAAACCAGAGCACCTGGAGGAAGCCCACACGGTCACAGGGAGAACGTACAAACTCCTTACAGACAGCGGCAGGAACTGAACCCGAGTCGCTGCCACTGTAAAGGGTTGCGCTAGCCACTAAGCTCCCGCGATGCCACTCTTTGTTACCCGTGTTGTTCCTTTTCACCTCTTGTTGCTCATTTGATGCTCAGCCCTACACAGATGGGAATTGTGGAAGGAACTGGCCGGGTTCAAGCTCAGGACTGTTCGCCTCAAAGTCTCGTGCTGATGCCACTATGCCACGGGCCAGCATTGCCATTAATCACAAGCATTATTTACAATTATATTGAAATGTGACAGATTTCTCTCAATAATGAATGGTGTTATTGCCATATTTTTTGCAGAAGGTGAACACGTCCATTAAGTGTGGGCTGAACTACCACGACAAATTTGCTTATGGATGCAATAATATTAAGAAGTCATAAAGAGAAATAGCATACCAGTAAATCAAATAAACCACTTCAGTCCACAAGGAGTTAGTTTAACATTTGGTAAGTTGATTACCATAGTCTATTGGCAGATAATAGCTCTTTTCAATGAAGTAATTGAGTTTCCTCTCTCAAAGACCTTCAACATAAGATGTGACACCATAATGACACAAGCTCCATTTTCCTCAAGGATATTCTGGCTCGGATGCCTGCAGACTTGCAGCCAGCACTCTGTTTCAGCGCTGTGAGCTATCCTTTGTTTGAAACCATTTCCTTCGAAGTAAACAAGTAAATAGAGCTGTTTGCAGCCTTTACACGTCAGTAGGTGAGATGACACAGCTATGAAACTGTAGCATCCTTTGCATAAGTCCCTCAGCCTGGTTTTCACACTTGATTGAGAAATCGCAATCCCATCTGTTGAGATCATGTACATTAGCATCTCAAGTGAACGACTCCAGCAGCTAAAGTAAAGTTGGTTGCAAATTTCCTTTTGTTGAGGGGAACGAGAGAGGCAGGATCAGGGTGTAACACTGTCTTTAATTATGACCTCTTCCAAGACAAGTTTCACCCCTCAGAATATTGCCACAAAGAAAAGGACACCTCTTCCTTTTGGTGCATGGCTGGAATGGGACTAATTAATAGCCTGGGTGAAATAGAATAACCTCTGTATTTTACACTACTGCCTCCAAGAGGATCACAATCTTGTCATAGGGTTTTGGAGGCTTGAGTGCCTCAGTGACCTGGAGAGCGATGTTGGTTACAGTCTTGGTAGGGTCACCCATGCCGAACAGGTTAAAGGTTAGAGGCCAAACTAAGAGTGGTCCACTTGTCCTCTAGGTTTGGGGGTTCAGCTTAGGGCTAACAACCCTGACTGGTAAAACAAGATTGTTATGAAAACAGCAATGAAGAATTGTTCTACATCTGTGTGAGACAGTATGGGCAGACAGAGATGGAGGGCTTTCAATGTTGCCTTAAGTGCTAGTGGCATTACAGGCAGTAAGTAAGTTTACTCAGCTTCTCCTGATCTTCAGGATCATAAGCCATTATAAGGAATAGGCCTTCTCATGTAACAAGTGGATTTCGAGAGATATGTTTGAAGAAGCCCTTCTGTAATCCTAAGCATTTTCCATTTTGTCTCTTCGTTCGGGTTCAGAATTTCTCCACAGTATTTTTATTCACATTCAGAGGTGGCGTGAGTTCCGTATGGTTCTTTCTCCTGATCAGTATGAGAGAGTAATCTGTGGTGGAAGGGAATTGCTCTATGAACTGGCGTAGACCTAAGGGGGCTGAATGGTCTCCTTCGGTGCCTTTGGATGAAATGCAAAATATTTACTTAGCCCATGGGAAATTGGACATAAAATGTGTAAGGATTGTACTTTTGTGTAGATCTGTTCATAACATCATGGTTTTCCAAAGAACTTTCAAACCAATGAGATACCTTTGTAAATCAACAAACATAGATGCCAATTTGTGACAGAAATCTCCCACAAAATTCAAAATGAAAATGACCAGATATATTTGATTTTGTGCTATTGTTTGAAGGATAAGTGTCTGCCAACATCTTAGTAATACTCTTGTTCTTTATCAGAATCATCATCATTATGTGCTCTGTCCTATGACTTGGGCAATCGTGGTCTTGACCATAATTGTTCTTGGCTAATTTTTCTACAAACGTGGTTAGCCATTGCTGCCTTCTGTACGGTGTCTTTACAAGATGGGTGGACCAGCCATTATCAATACTCTTTAGAGATTTTCTGCCTGGTGTTGGTGATTGCATAACCAAGATGTGTGATGTGCGCCGGCTACTCATCCAACCATCCATCTGCTCCCACGATTTTTCATGCCCCTGATCGGGAGGTGGGGATGTGCTACTAAGCAGGTGTCACACCTTGTCCAGGGGTGACCTGCAGGCCAGCGGAGGGAAATTGCACCTCACACTTCCTCTGCTAGAGGCACATCTCCAACCCACCATCCTTATCTGAACATCTCTAAAAGGAGGGGTCTTCAATGTGGACCACTCTGAAGCCTTGGCTTAAATATTGGAGCACATGACTCATGGGCAAGATTGGGACCCATGATGTTCTGGTCTACCAAATGAGGGCAAAAGCACCAAAAGTGAGCCTTAGCACTCCTCAACGTAACCATGCTTTTAACCCATAAGTAGAGAACTAAGGTTTTGATCTTATGCCCACGTATTTAAATACCAATCCATTAGTATTAGATAATTGCTTAACACTGGGTGGCCTGTTTCATTGATTTCTCACTTAAAGTATAATATTACCGTGATCGATTGGTATAATTAATCCAAAGTATTCAGTTTGATGAAGTTATTACCATTCTTGATCATTTATATTCTTGTCAGTCTCTCTTCTCATGAGTCATTATCTGCCACGTGAGGAATTGGATTGACTAGAATCCTGGTGTGAAATGTTTGATAAGTTGCCTGCAGTCTGTGATTCCAGCCCATCTCTTGGGTGTCAGGTGCACAGGGATAACACAGTACAATGCAGCAGTGCTTGTGGCTCTCTTCAACTGCATCAGGAAGAGTCTGAATTGTACTGGTGAGGATCATCACCAGTCAGAAGCAGAGACCTTCCCCACAAGGAGGGAAATCTGCCGCCCCAGCGGGCATCGCGGTAGCGTAGCAGCTGGTATAAAGCTTTACAGCGCCAACGATCGGGGTTCACTTCCCCTCACGCCCCCCCCCCCCCCACTCTCTGCAAGGAGCTTGTGCTTTCTCCCTGTGTCTGCATCGGATTCATCCAGTGCTCCGGTTTCAAAGCATACAGAGATCTTTCCAAAGACGTCTGGGTTAGTAAATTTTGGGCTTGCTGTGTTGGCATCAGAAGCTTGCTAAATCTTACGGATCGAACTGTGTTAGAGAGTGACGCGGACATATTTCACTATCTTTCAATGTACATGTGACAAGTAAGGCTAATCTTTAAATCTTTGCAATATTCCACTAAATATTTTCACTATAATAACACCGGACAACAGCTTTTTGCTAGTATTGCTTCTTCAGAACCTTTTTTTTGTTTATGATAGGCTACATGAGGCTGAACACAAATATAATTTCAGACCACTTGTATCACATAGGAATTTGGAGAAAGAAGAAATTAACTTTTATTGAATGAAATGCATTTAATTTCATAATGGTGCTGACATTTTGCAATAGTTCAACTGAACTAACAATGTTTTGTTAATGATTTTCATTTGTGCTCAGTGTCTGAGGCTTCTCACTTAAGTATCCAAAAATAATCAGCCAGCACTGACGGATTCTAGTTGTCCTGATACTGTTTCTCTATGCCTGCAATGTCCTGGTAAAACCTTTCACCGTGATTGTCACTGACAATGGCAAGATTTGCAGAGGTGAAATCAATTTGGCAATGCAGAAGGTAAACCTTTAGTGACATTTTGCACTTTATTGTTTTGTGTGCTTGAAGCATATTGTCAACCAGCTCCACGTAGTTTGGTGCTCTGTAGCTGCCAAGAAAACTTTCAATAACATCCTTGAATGCTTTCCATGCAATTTTCTCCGGTCCCACTAGATGTTCTTCGAATTGACTGTCATTTGTGGACCTTAACACTGGCGTCAGTTATTTTAACGAATTATGAATTGAAATAACAAATACAGGCGATTTCAGAAAAACGGTGCGTGATAGGGAAATTTCATGGTGATCTTCGTGATTAGCAGCCCAAAATCTATTTGATACACCCAAAAGTATTCAGGAAGCAAAGTCTTTGTTGTCCTGAGCAATGTAATACAATTGCTGCCACTTGCTGGAATTTTCTATTACAAATTTATGTGTCTGAAAAGCAGATAAACAAGAAGAAATTCTGGCTGAGTCACCACCGCTAACAATATATCCCAGAATCCTTCATCCTATGGCCTACAACCTATTCGATTGTCACCTCTCACGTCCCACAATGCCAGTGGCCTCTGCCTTTTAACCACTCAGTTTAGTTAATGCCAACAGAAAATTAGCACTTGGTCCCTTGCTTGACTGTTAAAACTTACCCATTAAATTTCCTAGCTGCAATTTGTATAATGAAATATTAAAGTAAATGCAAGAAAATTCTGTAATATTCCTTGTGGGTTGCTGGTTGCTGTCTGTGAATATTTAATTTTTAATTGCCAAAGATATTGAGGTCTGGCAAACCAATCTGTGCTTGAGTGCCCAAAATGATATGCATCAAGCCTTAAGCACAAGAGATTCTGCTGGCTCTAGAAATCCAGAGCAACATGCACAAAATGCTGGAGGAACTCAGCAGGTTGGGTAGCATCTATGGAAAGGAATAAACAGTCGATGTTTTGTACTGAGACGGGGAAGGAAGAAGCTAGAATAAGAAGACGGGTGGAGGGGAAAGAGTAGAAGCTAGACAGTGATGGATGAAGCCAGGTGAATGGGGAGTTGGATGGAGTGGGAGGGGAAGGAAGGAAGAAGCAGGGAGGTGATTGGTGGGAAAGTCAAGGCTGGAGAAGAGGGAATCTGACTGGAGAAGACAGTGAGCCATGGGAGAAAGGGAAGGAGGAGGGGCACCAGAGGGAAGTGATGGGCAAGTCAAGAGAAGAGAAGAGGTAAGAGGGGAGCATGCTCACAATGTTCAGGAGAACATCACAAGCAACATCAATATTAATAACAACAACAGTAAAACATGTGCCTTTCCTCCCACATGCACCCACGAACATATAGTCCTCCAACCCCAGGGCAAGCCATGTACGGTTCTCCAGTCATAAGATTACTCACAGACTTCAGGACTCCGACTTCAAGTCAAGTCATTTCAACCATAACTGCTGGTACAGTACGCAGTAAAAATGAAGCACGGTCCTTCTATAGTAGACTCACAGACCCAGGACAATGATGGGCATTGTGTTGTTAGGACTGCCTTCATTTAATCAAACGGAGTGTAAAAATGCTGACTTGTGCCTGTGGAAAGGCTTTAAGTGACTCACTGGCTGCGGGATATTTGCTTCGAACTTGTGCTTGTAACCACTGTATTTGGTTTAGTTGGGTTTCTGATGAAGGACGATGCCCAGCACGTTGAGGGTGGGCTGCTTGATAACAATAATACCACGGAAAGTGCAGAGGCCTCATTAGAATTCCTCTTGTTGGATATGGTCTGTGGGGGGAAAGAACACTTCCTGTGAACAAAATGGGGCGAAAGTTTGTAAAAACTAATACTGACAGCAGTGAATAGCTCAACTGTGAGAATAGAAGAACAGGAGCAAAAAGAAACGTCAGAAAGAAGTGTGGAAAGTGAGATCCAGAATAAGCCATGATGGAATGGCGGAGTAGACTCGATGGGCTGAATGGCCTAATTCTGCTCCTATGTCTTGTGTTCTAGGACCATCCTAGGCTCTGTGCACTCATGTCGCAGGTGTGCAGCAACAGCGCCATCTTCTGGCTGGTTCATTAAACAACGACATTGCTCTTTTGGATAGTGAATAAACATCCCTTGGTTCTATTTTAAAGAATAGGGGAGTTACTGCAAGCCAATATACACCACTCAGTAGACACTTTATTTGGTATACATGTACACCCGTTTGTTAATGCAAATATGTAATCACTAAAGCTTCACCTATTACCTTCTAGCTATCCTGTTCCCCTCCCCCATCATTTTATTCTGGCATTTTCCTCCTCCCTTTCCTGTCCTGAAGGAAGGTCTCGGCCCAAACCATCAACTGTTCTTTCATTTCCCTAGACACTGCCTGACTTGCTGGGTTCCTCCAGCATTTTGTGTGTGCCGCTTTGGATTTCCAGCATCTGCAGAACGTCTCGTAAATATGCAATCAGCCAATCGCGTAGCAGCAACTCAATGCATAAAAAATGTGCGGACATGATCTAGAGGTTCAGTTGTTGTTCAGACCAAACATCAGAATAGGGATGACTTTGACCGTGGAATGATTGTTGGTGCCTGATGTTCGTTTGCATATCTCTGATCTCCTGGGATTTTCACATACAACAGGCTCTGGAGTTTAGAGTTTACAGAGAATTGTGTGAAAAACATCCAGTGAATGGCAGTTCTACGGGTGAAAATGCCTTCCGAATGAGAGTGATCAGAGAAGATTGGCCAGACTGGTTCAAGCTGATAGGAAGGCAATAACTCAAATAACCACGTTTTCCAATAGTGATGTGCCAAAGAGCATATCTGAGTGTACGACACATCGAACCTCAAAGTGTAAGTGCTGTAGCAGCAGAAAACCGCAAACGTTCCTGCTGTACCTAATAAAGTGATCACCGAGTGTATTATCCCTCAACCATATTGGTAAAACCATTTCTTATCACATTGGTTTCTCACTTTGCCAAGGGTGCTTTTTTCCCTGCCAGCCAAGCTTATGAAACCAGAGTTTCAGCATTCAAGTGGTCATCTCGTGGAGAACCAAAGCTGCACTCGAAGTGCCAACCCTTTGATCAGATGTTGACCCTCTGCCTCAAGTGGGTACAGTGCCATTTGGAAGAAAAGCAGGATAAATTTCACCTGTTCTTTCCTGGCTTCCAGTCGAGCTGATTCAATCATTATCTTTGTAACGTTGGAGGGATCTTGCTGTGAATTGAGTGGTTGATGATGCAGTACAAAACGCACTTCAATGACCATACATATTGGAATATCCTGAGGTTGTGGAAGGTGCTATATGAATGCAATTTGTTGTTGTTTGAGAGGTGCAATATAAATGCAATTGTTTGATGTATGAGAATACGTAATGAAGGATAATTCAGGAAGATAATTAGAAGGGCTGATTTGTAATCGATTGATATACTTTTGAGCAAATTATGCCCCTTCATATTATGAAGGGACATAATTTTACGGTGATTGGAGACAAGTTATGTTCTATGTTCTATGGAATTTAAGGTGGCAGGGTTTAAGGGTCAGCCCAACATTGAGGGCTGAATGGCCTGTACTGTGCTGTATTGTTCTATGAAAGTATAGGGGGATTGTCAGAAGGGGTGGTGGTTGAGGCAGATACATTAGGGGCTTTTAACAAACCCTTAGAGAGGCACATGGATGAATGCAAATTGGAGGGCGATGCAGGAGGGAAGGGTTAGATTGATCTTGGGAGTAGGTGAGAAGTTTGACGCAGCATCATGGGACAAGGGGCTTGCATTATGTTGTAACGTTCTAAGTTCCATATGTTTCTTTACTAAATTTACTAATGTATGAAAAACTGGAATTGTTGGTGAATAAAAACAGTAAAAAAAAATTGAGGTAGTTTCTCACTTTTTTCTCTCCTCCCTCACTCGCCTGCTTTCCCCCTCACTTGGCTTTACCTATCGCATGCTGGTACACCTTCCCCACCCCTCCCCACCTTCCTGTACTGGCTTCTTTCATCTTCCTTACCAGTGCTGATGAAGGGTGTCACTATGAAAATAGATCCTGACTGACAGCTGAATTCCTCCAGCATTTTGTGTGTGTGTGTTTTACACAAGGAAAAGATGGGAATCAGGGTACCTACTGGTCGAGGAAGTTAAGTCTGGATGTATTCCTTTGTTTTGCATAACCCTTAGCACATACGTGACCATGGAAACGCTCACTGCGGGCACCAGGCTGCATTGATGTTTTATCTTTAACACAAACTGCCGGAGATTGAGTGAGACACCCTGTGCAACTGGCGGTGTTACAGGGTAAGAGAATTTCAAACGGAGAGACTAATTCCTTAACCAGAGAGTCTAATATTGAAGGAATATCACAGGTGAGCCAAAGGTCCAGACGTGACTGGTGTACCCCCTTCACTTTACGACTATGGTTTTCATTAAGGATAAGTCAGAAGCTCTGCCTTCAGCTCCCTGCTGCTGCCCTGTGTCTCTGGGTGTCTCTTGCTGGTTCACTGACATTAATTTGTTTCCTCCCCTCACTAGATCAGGTATGTGAAGAGGATGAGAGCGTTCTATCACTGAAACAGGTAAGCGCTGTGATAATATGCTGGGGTTTGATGTGTCGCCTGCAGGAGAGTTGTAGCAGTATCAGAGCGGGGTGGCTGTGCGTGGAAGTGATTTTGGGGGTTGATGTATGAGGGAGTGGCACTGGGATGTCACAGCGAGGTGTGTGTGAGAGTGGTGTTGGGGAGTCAGAGTGGGGCTAGTGTGTGTGAGAGTGGTGTTGGGGTGTCAGAGTGGGGTTAGTGTGTGTGAGAGAGGTGTTGGGGTGTCAGAGTGGGGTTAGTGTGTGTGAGAGTGGTGTTGGGGTGTCAGAGTGGGGTTAGTGTGTGTGAGAGTGGTATTGGGTGTCAGAGTGGGGTTAGTGTGTGTGAGAGTGGTGTTGGGGTGTCAGAGTGGGGTTAGTGTGTGTGAGAGTGGTGTTGGGTGTCAGAGTGGGGTTAGTGTGTGTGAGAGTGGTGTTGGGGTGTCAGAGTGGGGTTAGTGTGTGTGAGAGTGGTGTTGGGGTGTCAGAGTGGGGTTAGTGTGTGTGAGAGTGGTGTTGGGGTGTCAGAGTGGGGTTAGTGTGTGTGAGAGAGGCGTTGGGGTGTCAGAGTGGGGTTAGTGTGTGTGAGAGTGGTGTTGGGTGTCAGACTGGGGTTAGTGTGTGTGAGAGTGGTGTTGGGGAGTCAGAGTGGGGTTAGTGTGTGTGAGAGTGGTGTTGGGGTGTCAGAGTGGGGTTAGTGTGTGTGAGAGAGGTGTTGGGGTGTCAGAGTGGGGTTAGTGTGTGTGAGAGTGGTGTTGGGTGTCAGACTGGGGTTAGTGTGTGTGAGAGTGGTGTAGGGGAGTCAGAATGGGGTTAGTGTGTGAGAGAGAGGTGTTGGGGTGTCAGACTGGGGTTAGTGTGTGTGAGAGTGGTGTTGGGGTGTCAGAGCGGGGTTAGTGTGTGTGAGAGAGGCGATGGGGTGTCAGAGTGGGGTTAGTGTGTGTGAGAGTGGTGTTGGGGTGTCAGAGCGGGGTTAGTGTGTGTGAGAGAGGCGTTGGGGTGTCAGAGTGGGGTTAGTGTGTGTGAGAGTGGTGTTGGGGAGTCAGAGTGGGGCTAGTGTGTGTGAGGGAGGCGTTGGGGTGTCAGAGTGGGGTTAGTGTGTGTGAGAGTGGTGTTGGGGTGTCAGAGCGGGGTTAGTGTGTGTGAGAGAGGAGTTGGGGTGTCAGAGTGGGGTTAGTGTGTGTGAGAGTGGTGTTGGGGTGTCAGACTGGGGTTAGTGTGTGTGAGAGTGGTGTTGGGGAGTCAGAGTGGGGCTAGTGTGTGTGAGGGAGGCGTTGGGGTGTCAGAGTGGGGTTAGTGTGTGTGAGAGTGGTGTTGGGGTGTCAGAGTGGGGTTAGTGTGTGTGAGAGTGGTGTTGGGGTGTCAGAGTGGGGTTAGTGTGTGTGAGAGTGGTGTTGGGTGTCAGAGTGGGGTTAGTGTGTGTGAGAGTGGTGTTGGGGTGTCAGAGTGGGGTTAGTGTGTGTGAGAGTGGTGTTGGGGTGTCAGAGTGGGGTTAGTGTGTGTGAGAGAGGTGTTGGGGTGTCAGAGTGGGGTTAGTGTGTGTGAGAGTGGTGTTGGGGTGTCAGAGCGGGGTTAGTGTGTGTGAGAGAGGCGATGGGGTGTCAGAGTGGGGTTAGTGTGTGTGAGAGTGGTGTTGGGGTGTCAGACTGGGGTTAGTGTGTGTGAGAGTGGTGTTGGGGAGTCAGAGTGGGGCTAGTGTGTGTGAGGGAGGCGTTGGGGTGTCAGAGTGGGGTTAGTGTGTGTGAGAGTGGTGTTGGGGTGTCAGAGCGGGGTTAGTGTGTGTGAGAGAGGCGTTGGGGTGTCAGAGTGGGGTTAGTGTGTGTGAGAGTGGTGTTGGGGTGTCAGAGTGGGGTTAGTGTGTGTGAGAGTGGTGTTGGGGTGTCAGAGTGGGGTTAGTGTGTGTGAGAGTGGTGTTGGGGTGTCAGAGCGGGGTTAGTGTGTGTGAGAGAGGCGTTGGGGTGTCAGAGTGGGGTTAGTGTGTGTGAGAGTGGTGTTGGGGTGTCAGACTGGGGTTAGTGTGTGTGAGAGTGGTGTTGGGGAGTCAGAGTGGGGCTAGTGTGTGTGAGGGAGGCGTTGGGGTGTCAGAGTGGGGTTAGTGTGTGTGAGAGTGGTGTTGGGGTGTCAGAGCGGGGTTAGTGTGTGTGAGAGAGGCGTTGGGGTGTCAGAGTGGGGTTAGTGTGTGTGAGAGTGGTGTTGGGGTGTCAGACTGGGGTTAGTGTGTGTGAGAGTGGTGTTGGGGAGTCAGAGTGGGGCTAGTGTGTGTGAGGGAGGCGTTGGGGTGTCAGAGTGGGGTTAGTGTGTGTGAGAGTGGTGTTGGGGTGTCAGAGTGGGGTTAGTGTGTGTGAGAGTGGTGTTGGGGTGTCAGAGTGGGGTTAGTGTGTGTGAGAGTGGTGTTGGGTGTCAGAGTGGGGTTAGTGTGTGTGAGAGTGGTGTTGGGGTGTCACAGTGGGGTTAGTGTGTGTGAGAGTGGTGTTGGGGTGTCAGAGTGGGGTTAGTGTGTGTGAGAGAGGTGTTGGGGTGTCAGAGTGAGGTTAGTGTGTGTGAGAGTGGTGTTGGGTGTCAGAGTGGGGTTAGTGCGTGTGAGAGTGGTGTTGGGGTGTCAGAGTGGGGTTAGTGTGTGTGAGAGAGGCGTTGGGGTGTCAGAGTGGGGTTAGTGTGTGTGAGAGTGGTGTTGGGTGTCAGACTGGGGTTAGTGTGTGTGAGAGTGGTGTTGGGGAGTCAGAGTGGGGTTAGTGTGTGTGAGAGAGGTGTTGGGGTGTCAGAGTGGGGTTAGTGTGTGTGAGAGAGGTGTTGGGGTGTCAGAGTGGGGTTAGTGTGTGTGAGAGTGGTGTTGGGGTGTCAGAGCGGGGTTAGTGTGTGTGAGAGAGGTGTTGGGGTGTCAGAGCGGGGTTAGTGTGTGTGAGAGTGGTGTTGGGGTGTCAGAGTGGGGTTAGTGTGTGTGAGAGTGGTGTTGGGGTGTCAGAGTGGGGTTAGTGTGTGTGAGAGTGGTATTGGGGTATTAAAGTGGGATTGTTGAGTGTGGGAGTGGTATTGGGGTGTCAGTGAGGTTTGGTGCTGAATTATCAGACATATTGGTAGCTGTGATAATGGTGCTGAGGGGTCAGAGAGGGATTTCAGTGTGTGGCATTGGGGTTGGATGGCTGTGCTGAGTGTGATATTGGCTTTCTGAAGTGGTGAAGTATTGGTTGTGGTGTTGGGAGTTTGGGAGTGGTGTTGGGGGTGTAGGAGTGGTGTTGTTGGGGGTGTAGGAGTGATGTATTGTGTGTGGTGGTGTTGGTGTGCGAGTGGTGTACTGGGTGTGGGATTGGTGTTGGGGGTGTGGGAGTGGTGTTGTACTGTGTGTAGTGGTGTTGGGGGTGTGGGAGTGGTGTTGTACTGTGTGTGGTGGTGTTGGTGTGGGAGTGGTGTTGTACTGTGTGTGGTGGTGTTGGGGGTGTGGGAGTGGTGTTGTACTGTGTGTAGTGGTGTTGGGGGTGTGGGAGTGATGTTGTACTCTGTGTGGTGGTGTTGAGGGTGTGGGAGTGGTGTTGTACTGTGTGTGGTGGTGTTGGGGGTGTGGGAGTCGTGTTGTACTGTGTTTGGTGGTGTTGGGGGTGTGGGAGCGGTGATGTACTGTGTGTGGTGGTGTTGGGGGTGTGGGAGTGGTGTTGTACTATGTGTGTGGTGGTGGGGGTGTGGGAGTCGTGTTGTACTGTGTGTGGTGGTGTTGGGGGTGTGGGAGTGATGTTGTACTGTGTTTGGTGGTGTTGGGGGTGTGGGAGTGATGTTGTACTCTGTGTGTGGTGGTGGGGGTGTGGGAGTGGTGTTGTACTATGTGTGTGGTGGTGGGGGTGTGGGAGTGGTGTTGTACTGTGTGTGGTGGTGTTGGGGGTGTGGGAGTGGTGTTGTACTGTGTGTGGTGGTGTTGGGGGTGTGGGAGTGATGTTGTACTGTGTTTGGTGGTGTTGGGGGTGTGGGAGTGGTGTTGTATTGTGTGTGGTGGTGTTGGGGGTGTGGGAGTGGTGTTGTACTGTGTGTGGTGGTGTTGGGGGTGTGGGAGTGATGTTGTACTGTGTTTGGTGGTGTTGGGGGTGTGGGAGTGGTGTTGTACTGTGTGTGGTGGTGTTGGGGGTGTGGGAGTGATGTTGTACTGTGTTTGGTGGTGTTGGGGGTGTGGGAGTGGTGTTGTATTGTGTGTGGTGGTGTTGTGGGTGTGGGAGTCGTGTTGTACTGTGTTTGGTGGTGTTGAGAGTGTGGGAGTGGTGTTGTACTGTGTGTGTGGTGGTGGGGGTGTGGGAGTCGTGTTGTACTGTGTGTGGTGGTGTTGGGGGTGTGGGAGTGATGTATTGTGTGTGGTGGTGTTGGGGGTGTGGGAGTGGTGTTGTACTATGTGTGTGGTGGTGGGGGTGTGGGAGTCGTGTTGTACTGTGTGTGGTGGTGTTGGGGGTGTGGGAGTGGTGTTGTACTATGTGTGTGGTGGTGGGGGTGTGGGAGTCGTGTTGTACTGTGTGTGGTGGTGTTGGGGGTGTGGGAGTGGTGTTGTACTGTGTTTGGTGGTGGGGGTGTGGGAGTGATGTTGTACTGTGTGTGGTGGTGTTGGGGGTGTGGGAGTGGTGTTGTACTGTGTGTGGTGGTGTTGAGGGTGTGGGAGTGGTGTTGTACTATGTGTGTGGTGGTGGGGGTGTGGGAGCGGTGATGTACTGTGTGTGGTGGTGTTGGGGGTGTGGGAGTGGTGTTGTACTGTGTGTGTGGTGTTGGGAGTGTGGGAGTGGTGTTGTACTGTGTGTGTGGTGGTGGGGGTGTGGGAGTGGTGTTGTACTGTGTGTGGTGGTGGGGGTGTGGGAGTGGTGTTGTACTGTGTGTGGTGGTGTTGGGAGTGTGGGAGTGGTGTTGTACTGTGTGTGTGGTGGTGGGGGTGTGGGAGTGGTGTTGTACTGTGTGTGGTGGTGGGGGTGTGGGAGTGGTGTTGTACTGTGTGTGGTGGTGGGGGTGTGGGAGTGGTGTTGTACTATGTGTGTGGTGGTGGGGGTGTGGGAGCGGTGATGTATTGTGTTTGCCCCTTAAACCTGTTATTGATAATCTGTCACCTCAGTGCTCCTTTCTTCTGCTGTGCAGGTGGTGATGATGTATCGACTGTGCGCCATGAAGTGGCGGGAGGCCCCGCTATCCCTCGTCTCACTGGAACTGGTTTAGTCCTAGAATGCCTCTTCTGACCGGTGCCCCTGCACTCAGTCTGCTCCAGGTCCCAGGCAATGGGAGCTCCACGGTCGACCATGAGTGAGAACGCGGATGAGCAGAGCTTGTACAGCAATGCGTTGGCGTGGCTGATCTGTTCGGGGGTGTCTCTGCTGGCCAACGCCTGGGGAATCCTGAGCATCAGCGCCAAGCAGAAGAAATGGAAACCGTTGGAGTTCCTCATCTGCACTTTGGCCGGGACGCACATTCTTAACGTTGCCATCCCTATCACCATGTACTCGGTCATCCAGCTCAGGAGGCAACACTCCGACTACGAATGGAACGAGGGGCTGTGCAAAGTGTTCGTCTCCACATTTTACACCCTGACCCTGGTGACCTGCTTCTCCGTCACCTCTCTGTCTTACCACCGCATGTGGATGGTGCGCTGGCCTGTCAATTACAGGTAAGGGGGCGGGACATTACTGGGAGAGAACTCAGTTCAGAACTTACTGGGAATGCGGCTTCAATGAATTCCGTCTTACCGTATTGTCATGGCAACCTCCTCCTGGGGAGGAGTGCACCCCACTCCCCACCTGATGTTAGCAGTAAACTGAGTGCAAGTCATTACTTGACTTAGGCATTAAATTAAAATGCAGACTTTATGTCAATAATCTGTCGGCTCAGACCCAAGGGTGTGACTTTAGGAATTGTGGGAAAGAGATTTCCCTGGGGAAAATATGTCTTTCTGGTACACACATACTCTTTAATCCCTCGGGCATCTGAATCCCATCAAACTTACAAACTCCTGGAGGAACTCAGCAGGTCAGGCAGCATCCATGGAAGGGAATAAAGAGTTGGCTTTTTGCGCCGAGACCCTTTGTCAGGATTAGAAATGGAAGGGGCAGAAGCCAGAATAAGAAGATCACATGTGGAAGTCCAAGTGGTTGAAAAGGAAGGAAGCTAATAGGAGAGGACAGTGGACCATGGAAGAAAAGGGAGGGGCATTAATTGAAGGAAATGGGCAGGTGAGGAAGGAACAGGTGAGAGGGGGAACCAGAGATGGGAATGGAAAAAGAGAGAAGGGAGTTGAGGGGGGGGGAGGGGAGAGAGAAATTACTGGATCTGAAGGAAATCGATGTTCATGACATCAGATTGGAGGACAACCAGATGAAAAATGAAGTGTTGCTCCTCTAATTTGAGTGTGACGTCATTGTGGCATTAGAGGAGACCATAGTCAGGCATGTTGGAATGGTAATGAGAAGTTGGAATGACATGGGTTCAATTTCTCCTCGTTCCCCTCCATAGATGCTGCCCAATCTGCTGAGTTTGTCCAGCATTTTGAGTGTGTTGCTCAAGATTTCCAGCATCTGAAAAACTGCTGTGTTAGGTACTTTGTCATTGTGGTTTTGTATTTGATATCTGCACATTCCAAATTAATCATTGATGACTAACCTCAGTCATTACCTATATACGCTCGAGGTTGAATGACCCACTTATGTTTCTACTTGAGACAGTGCCTGCATAAACGTGAAGGATTCAAGATGTATTCCATCATTCATAGCAATAGAGGAGCTAAGGGTTTGGGACTGGGTCACCTATCTTTTATAAGTTGAGATGGGAACAAAGATTCTTTCACAAACACTAGTGGGAGGAAGACTTAGATGGAATGTACCCGGGCAGACAGCTGCTTGTGTTTATGGTTTTTTTTCCCAAGATACTTTCATTCATGTCTACTGTTTCCTAAGATTTCTCAAAATGGAAATATAATATTCAGTTTCTCAAACCCTAGTCAACCAACATTACCCTATCTCAGATGTTCGATGGTTCAATTTAATATCACAGAACGTATGCAGTACACAACCTGAAATTCTTACATCCACGAAACCAAAAAATAATCCCAAAAGGTAAATGTCAGAACATGTTAGAACACCCCACGTACAAGCAGTAGCAAAGCCCCCAACACCATGATCTAGAGTCCATTAAAAACTACGGTTGAGAGAGAGAGAGATATCACTCCTGCCACAACGCGATGTTGGTAACACATCTACTTGATTTTTTTGTGCACTAACATCTGGAGTTACTTTTGTCAGGCATCCTTGTATCTCTATGTCCGAATCCTACAAGAGAATCAAGACTGGCATCTATTGGGTAACATTCTGAGCTGGCAGGCTGCACTATACAATCAATTGCCACTTTATTTGGAACTTCCTGTATCGAAGAAAGTGGCCACTGAGTGTATGTTTGTGGTCGTCTGCTGCAGTAGCTAATCTCTTTCAAGGTTCGACATGTTGTGCATTCTGAGATGCTCTTCTGCACACCACTGTTCTAACATGGTTATTTGAGCTACTGTTGCCTTCCTGGCAGCTTGAACCAGTCTAGCTCTTCTCTCTCATTAATAAGGCATTTTCACCCAGAGAACTGTTGCTCTCTGAATGCTTTTTGTTCCTTGCACCATTCTCTGTAAACTCTAGAGACTGCCCGGGAGATTTCTGAGATACTCAAACCACCCTGTCTGGCACCAACATTCATTCCACAGTCAAAGTCACTGAGATCCCTATCCTGGTGTTCGGTCTGAACAAATAACTGAACTTCTTGACCATGCGTTTGTGCATTGAGTTGCTGCCACATGATGGGCTGATTGGATTGCTGCATTAACGAGCAGGTGTACTGAATATAGTGGCCAATGAGGGTAGGTAGATGTTAAAACTGGAGTGAGAAGAAGGTAGGGTAGGTGTTCTGAAAAGAATGAAAAACAAAAGTATGTAATGTCCTTGTTCAGTGCTGTCTATCTCAGTCTGTTCATTCTGTTTGCTAAAATACTCTCAAAGATAGTATTTAATTCCAGATGGGGGGTAACCTGTATTTTAGATATCATTTTGTGCTTTAAATAAATGCAGCTGTTATGTGGATGTAGCCTATTTCCATAGCAACCAGGCAGTTGGTTTGTGGATAAGAATATCTGTAATCTGTATGGCTGAATTCAGCTCTTTTCCAATGGCACATTGCAGACTTAAAACTGACCGATGTGTTCTCTTGTCCAGTGGAAGTCTCCCTCAGATATCACCATCCTTTGAGTTACTGTTGCCTTCCTGTCAGCCTGAACCAGTCTGGCCATTCTCCTCTGCCCTCTCTCATCAACAAGGCATTTTTGCCCACAGAACTGCTGCTCACTGGGTGTTTTTGTTTCTCACAAGATTTTCAGTAAATGAGAGACTTGTGCATGAAAATCACAGGAGATCAACAGTTTCTAAGATACTCAAACCATACTGTCTGCCAGCAGCAATCATTCCATGGTCAAAGTCTCTCAGATCACATTTCCTCCCTACTCTAATGTTTGGTCTGAACAACCACTGAACCTCTTGACCATGTCTGCGTGCTTTTATGCAATATTGAGTTGCTGCCACTTGATTGACTGATTAAAGATATTTTCATTAATGAGCAGGTGTACAGGTGTGGCTACTACTGTGGCCACTGAGAAT
Organism: Hypanus sabinus; assembly: GCF_030144855.1. Classification (NCBI taxonomy): domain Eukaryota; kingdom Metazoa; phylum Chordata; class Chondrichthyes; order Myliobatiformes; family Dasyatidae; genus Hypanus; species Hypanus sabinus. The sequence goes on along the minus strand of NC_082732.1, from coordinate 35,199,231 downwards.
ATGCATTACTACCATTGGTTAATACATAGACTGGATATTGATCATGTCAATGCACATTAAGAGATGCATAGCAGCCGACTGTTTGCTTTTGGCATTAATGATTGTAGTAATGTGATCATTTAAAAAATTTGGAAATAAAAATCTGGTACCAGTAAAGCCCCAAGCGGTATCACTGATGTCCTTCAGTGAGAGCATCCTGTGATGCGTAACACTGTGCACTAAAATGGTTCACTCCTGACAAAGCTGGGAACTGGCCATCGAGCTGTTTAGTTGAGTCAGATCGCCTCATCACTGGGAATAGGCAGTTCAAGAGAAGGGCCGTTACCCTCTTCTCGGAAGCAGCTGAGCAATGCAAGAGTGAATAACGGAAGCCAAAATTTAGAGAAGATAATAAGTAACTGGTTGAAAATCCAATGCCTTATTGCTGACCCCTTTGGGGTATATCCCATCCTACATTCCTGTATTCAGCTGACCAAAATGCAAGAATACACTTTATTTATTGAGACCCAGCCGTGCCTCCCAGTGATTTTCCCTGATTTGACCCTACTGGTACGTCTTTTGACTGTGGGAGGAAACCGGAGCACCCAGAGGGAACCCACACAGTCACGGGGATGAACGTACAAACTCCTTACAGGCAGCAAATTTGTTTTAAAACTGAATGTATCTTCAGAGGCTTAGTCGGCCCATGGTTACAACTTGTTCCGAAACGCTCTTCGCCGTAAGATATTGAAAATAAAAATATTTACAACATGTTACCACTTTGTGAGCAAAATAGAGCTTTTTGCTCTGGAAGCATTACTCTGAATTGTGTGCAGTTTCTGGAGAGATACAATACTGCACGTGTAGGCAGCGGAGTTCTGTCCAGCACGCATGCAAATGGTGATTTAAGTCGATGTTTAAACATAACGGCTGCAAATGATCCTCATTTTGTGCTTGCTTCTCCTTCAGTTATTTTTAGTTTTGAATGTCTGATGTTGTTTTAGTATCTCTAATCCTTCGGGATAGTACTGGAATTTCCAAAGTGAGGCAGATTTAACCTTCGGGGCACCACTGTGAGCCAACATTCAGGAGAAGAATCATCCAGGATGTTGTCAAAAGGAAGTGTGTTTTTCATTCTTTCAATACCATTCACTCTATTAATTAGGGCGGCATGGCAGCGTAGTGGTTAGTGCAATCGCTTCCCAACACCAGCTCTAAGATCGGGGTTTGATTCCTTCCACTTTCTGTACGGAGTTGGTACATTCTACCCGAGACCAAATGGCTTCCTTCCAGGTGCTCCTGTTTCTCCCGCTTTTCAAAGACGTACAATAGGGTTAGTAGATTGTGGGCGTGCTCCGTTGGTGCCAGAATTCTTGCTAATTTGATGTGAAGCAAGCAATGCATTTTACTGTATGTTTTGATGTACAAATTGAGTTAATCTTGATATGGAGGATGGAGGCTGATAGCGCCAGGTCATCGGAGAGACGACGGAGATCTTGTGACTTTCGGAAATGTGTACACATTGAAGGTGCTTGCATTTTTTCAATCACAGCATCTTGCCGTTCACTGACTAATTTACTGTATGTCTTTCCTGAAGGCGATAACCCCTTGCCCATATACTGTTTCATCTTGCCCCTCTTCCACTGTGTGACCTTCCCTCATAAATCTGCCCAACAACTGTGTGTTAGTAGGCCATCCAGTTGTAGGGATCAAAATAGCATAATGCACTTCATATGCATACAGTGTGGATATCTGCCACGATTAGAATCACTCGGCAGACTTGAAAATTAACCCAATGTGCTCTTTGTTCGGTGTGAACATGTCCACTGTCTCTCATGGATATTCCTACCCTGACTGCAGAGCCAGAGTAAACACTCAGCAGGTCAGGCTGGAGAGAGAAGGAGAGCCAATGTTTCAGGCTAATAATACTTTATTTGAAGATTCTGATGAAAGATCACCAGCTTGAAATTCTTTCTCCAAGGACTGACCCTGCTGAGTATTTTCCACAACTTTTATTTCAGATTTCCTGGAATGAGCATCTTGAGGTTGTACCAAGGAGAATTTGATTAGTATGCGGACGTTAGTTAAGTTTTGACAGGGTTCCACATGAAAAGTGTCCAAAATTGTAAAACGCCATGAGATGCATGTAAGAGTAACAAATTAGATTCAAAATTGTCTTGGTTGTATGAAGGAAAGGCAAACTTGATGCACACTGTTACGACTGGAAGCCTGTTACCTGTGGGGTTATACGAGGCTCATGTACTTGACCTATTGCTTTTTGTAGCAGGTATTCATGACTTGGGACGTGTAATAAAAGAAGTTTGAGGTAGGCGTACAAATTGGCCGAATCGTTGGCAGCAAGGAAGAATGCTTTAGGACTACCAATCTGGACAAAAATGAGACAAATGAAATTTCATCCAGAGGATTGTGGTGTGAGGGCATTTGAGGAGATGCAGAAAGGCACACGCTTATAGAAGAGGAGGAATTTCTTTAGCCAGAGGGTTATGAAACAGTGGAATTAATTGTCAGAGATGGCTGTGGAGGTGAAATCATTGGGTATATTTAAAGCTGAGGTTGACAGGTTCCTGATTAGTAAGTGCATCAAATATTATGGGGAGAAGAGAAAATCAATCTTCTATGATGGAATGGTGGAGCAGACTCAATCGGCTGAATGGCCTAACTGTGCTCCCATGGCTTCTGGTCTTATGATCTAAATAGAAGGATGGATAAGGTGGTTTAAAATGCATTCTAAATGCTTTGTTTCGTTGGCCTCCATCGGTCAGGGTTGACCATGAATGTTGCGTCCTAGCTGTCTAGATATGTAAGCTTGTGCAGTACGATATGCAGAGCAAGCTGTTGCCCAGTGGCAGGCTCCCCCGCTCCACGCATCTGTTGAGGCCGAAGGAACAGCAGAGACCGATACATTTTGGCACCAGCAGCATCGCAGGAGTTACCAGTCAATGCCGAACTCAACATACGATTGCCTTAGGGACTCCAGCTCTGGATTTTTTTTCTTGGTGTTTACCCTCAAAATCTTCCCCATGAGTCAGTATAGCTGCAAGGCTGCGAAGGTTTGAGATCAGAGTTTTGCTTCTCTTAGGTAAGTTGCCAACTGCAGCTTTTCATTGGCAAAGCACAGAATATAAGGGCAAAGAGGTTATGCAGGAATCAGATCCGGGTCTGGACAAAAGATGCAATTGCACTGGAGAGGGTACATCGGAGATTTATGGGACTGGGAAAATTTCAGATATAAGAAAATATTGGATACGCCAGGATTGATTTTTGTAGACCAGAGGAATGTCCCAAATGAAAGATACTGTGAGAAGCAAAAATGCTGTAATAAGGAAGGAATGTATTTGTTCTTGCAGAGGAGTCAATCCAGGCTACATAAATATAAAGTAACACACAAAATGCTTGTGGAACACAGCAGGTCAGGCAGAGAAATAAAGAGTCAACGATTTTGGCTGAGACCCTTGATCAAGACCTTATTCCTCTCCGCAGATGCTACCTGCTGATTTCCCTCCAGCACTTTGTGCATGTTACTCTGGATTTCCAGCATCTGCAGAGTCTCTTGTGTTTACATAGATTTAAAGTCATTGGTACAAAGAGTAGGTGGGAGATGAGGATAAACTTTTTGCCTTGGTTCTGGTAGAAGTTTAGAACTTGCTATTCACAAAGGAAGCAAAGATGGAAGTTTTATCGCAATTTAGTTATGTGCTGTTTCTTGGTCTGCCCCTGGGGATTGAGGGTGACTTATTTCCCCTCTTGTTTGATGGAGCTGGACTTGAAGAGCCATGATACCCAATATTATGAGCCCAATGATTAAAACACTCTCTTGACAGCACAGACACAACAGGCTGAAAGGTCTTCAACGCTGTTGTAATTGTTTTGATTCCAAGTAGAACACTTGAGCTGCCATCTTTCTGGCTTTGGCTGTGAAAATTGCTGGTCACTGATCTCTTCAATAGCTCTCTCATTCCTGCTTTTAATGTTATTGTTACATTAAAGTAATCACTTTTGCCATTACCTCACACTCTACAAGCCTTGGAATATGTTATTAAACAAGGCTATTTAACCCCAAACCAAATAATTAAATATTACTCACAGTAATATGAAAGAAAGGTGCATTTTTAAATCATAGTTTACTTGCAATTATAATCAGAACAGATTTTTAATGTGTTTGTAAACTGTGTTCCAGGTTGAGCAACACAAAGAAGCAAGCTGTACACACGGTGATGGGGATCTGGATGGTATCGTTCATTCTGTCCACCTTGCCCGCCGTGGGCTGGCATGACACCACAGAGCGCTTCTACGCCAAGGACTGCCGTTTCATCGTCACGGAGATAGGCCTCGGTTTCGGGGTTTGCTTCCTATTACTGATCAGCGGGAGTGTGGTGATGGGCGTGGTATGCATTGGCATTGCCCTCTTTCAGACGTTCACCGTTCAAGCTGGGAATAATGTCAACAAAAACAAATTCAATGTACCCACAATTGTAGTGGAAGATGCCCAGGGTAACAGGAGATCGTCAATTGATGGCTCTGAACCATTAAAAACCTCTCTACAGATAACTTATCTGATCAGTGGAATTGTCTTTATCTATGACTTTTTGACAGGATTCCCCATTTTGGTAAGTCACTGTATTCTACTCTGCTCACGCTACAGAGATTGACATGCTGGGAGCTTGTTTATATTGTTGTATTTAGTCATAATATGCACAGAATTGAAGTATCTTTTGACATACAAAGAGCATTTTATGGCCTGCATTCTTTAGAATTCAGAAGAATGAGTGGTGACCTCATTGAAACCTACTGAATATTGAAAGGCCTTGATGGAGTGGATGTGGAGAGGATGTTTCCTATGATGGGAGAGTCTAGGACCAGAGGACACAGCCTCAGGGTAGCAGGACACCCTTTTAGAATGAAGATGAGGAGGAATTTCTTCAGCTAGACCGCAGTGGATCTGCGGAATTTGTTCCCACAGACAGCTGTGGAGGCCAAGTCTTTATGTGTATTTAAGGCAGAGGTTGATAGATACGGGGAGAAGGCATGGGATTGGGGCTGAGGAGAAAGTGGATCAGCCACGAAGAAATGGCGGAGCAGACTCGATGGGCCAAATGGCTCGATTCTGCTCCTATATTTTATGGTCTCGCGTATTCTCAACAAACCATCATGGACAAAATTCTTCCAGGTTGTTACCAAAAAAAATCTCAAGATTTAAACAGAGGAATAAAGAGAGTTGAAAGAATTTTGCTCTATCTGAAGCAGAAAATGTTCAGATGTAATGAATCATTTTGGTTTAGGCATTCTCAAGACTACCATCATCTGTGTTTCTAATTTAAATACATTTTCAGAAAAGATCATTGTACACAGATGTAAAGTTTAATTAGGGAAAATGAATTGCTCAACTGAGTCCAGTGACAAGTGTTTACTTCACCTATTCAAGTGATGTTCATGAAAATGGACAAGTGAAGGGTGGTCTGGCCATCGTCCATTACATTCCTGACAACTCCCTGAAGCATCTCCAGTTAGTCTTAATGGATGAGAAGAACTTTACCACCACACCGCACTTCAAGTATATTGTACATGCACCCAGTGACCACTATTTAATTACATCAGTACAACTGCTCATTAATGCAAATATCTAATCAATCATGTGGCAGCAACTCAATGCATAAAAGCATGCGGGCGTGATCAAGAGGTTCAGTTGTTGTTCAGACCAAACATCAGAACGGGGAAGAAATGTGATCTAAGTGACTTTGACCGTGGAATGATTGGTAATGCCAGACGGGGTGGTTTGAGAATCTGAGAAACTGCTCAACTCCTGGGATTTTCATGCACTCCAGTCTCTAGAGTTTATAGAGTATAATGTGTTTAAAAAAAAATTAAAATTCAGTGCGTGGCAGTTCCAGGGGTGAAAGCATCTTATTAATAAGAGAATAAAAACACAAAATGGTGGCAAAACTCAACAGGCCAGACAGCATCTATGGGAGGAGGTAGTGACGACGTTTCGGGCCTGATGAAGGGTTTCGGCCCGAAACGTTGTCACTACCTCCTCCCATAGATGCTGTCTGGCCTGTTGAGTTCTGTCAGCATTTTGTGTTTTTATTTATTTCCAGCATCTGCAGATTCACTTTTGTTGCCTTTATTAATAAGAGACTTCAGACTAGAATGGCCAGACTGGTTCAAGTTGACAGGAAGGTGACAATAACTCAATTGACCACATATTTGAACAGGAGTGTGCAGAATCACACAAAATGCTGGTGGAACGCAGCAGGCCAGGCAGCAACTATAGGAAGACGCGCTGTCGACGTTTTGGGCCGAGACCCTTCGTCAGGACTAACTGAAAGAAAAGATAGAGATTTTAAAGTGGGATGGGGAGGAGGAGATCTGAAATAATAGAAGGGGGAGGGATGAAGCAAAGAGCTGGAAAGTTGATTGGCAAAAGGGATACAGAGCTGGAGAAGGGAAAGGATCATGGGATAGGAGACCTAGGGAGAAAGAAAGGAGGAGGGGAGCACCAGAGGGAGATGGCGAGCAGGCAAGGAGTGATGGGCAGAGAGAGAGAAAAAAAAGGGGGGGAATTTTTTCTTTCAGTTCGTCCTGACGAAAGGTCTCAGCCCGAAACGTCAACTGTGCTTCTTCCTATAGATGCTGCCTGGCCTGCTGTGTTCCACCAGCATTTTGTGTGTGTTGTTTGAATTTCCAGCATCTGCAGATTCCCTCAAGTGTGCAGAATGGTGTCTCTGAATGCACAACTTGTCAAATCTTGAAGTGAATGGGCTGCAGCAGAAGACCATGAACGTGCACTCAGTGGCCAATTTATTCGGCACAGGAGGTGCTTAATATAGTGGCTACTGAGCGTATACTATTGTTCTTTTCACAAAGTCCAGAGGATATCCTTCTTCAATAGGTGATGAAGAGACAAGAATCCTGTTGCCAAATCTTATAGAAAATGTGCATATTATTGCAGACCTCCCAGGAATGGCACTTGAAATAAATTCCCAACATTCAGAGCTTCTGTAATAGCTTTTCCCTTCCACATTACAAGTTACAAGCCACTTGAATACACTTATAAGACAATGTAAACCACTTTGTTCCACAAAAGCATATTTATTTCTCCTTCACATCTGAAGATGTTTATCTGTGTGACAGCAGTCAGAACAAGTGGAGATTATATTTCATGTAGAATATTCTCCATTGTTAGGACACATTTAACACCATACAGGAGTTTAGTCCAAGAATGGAGTTTCTCAGCACTGATTAACGTGCCTGAGAAAAACCTAAGTTTCTGAACACTTTTGCTTCACCCAGCTTAGTCTTGTAATATGCAGGGTGTTCTTCATTGATTTGGACCTTGTAGCCAAACAGGGTCTAATTTTTTATTGTTTCTGTTTTGTGAATCACCACATTTATGTCTTGCTCAATTACCAATATCGATCACTAGGTCTCTAATATCCAATTTCCATTCTTTCTGGGTTTTCATTGCATAATGAATTGGTCATGGTTGGCAATAATAGGTTTCACATTGCTGTAATGTGCATGTGCCCCTCTGGCCTTTAAAACCATCATAGAAACCAGAAGGGTTTGCTAATGCCACGTTATTATCTCCAATATAAATACATATTCCCTAATTCAACTTCTGTTTCAGCCATCGTATCCCATCAAGATTGGTCAAATGTATTACTTCACCAGAACAATCTGCTGCATTGTGCACTGGCCACTATATCTCAGAGAGCATTGCCATGAAATTCCTCAGAATCAGAATCAGATTATGTACACTGACGTATGTTGCGAACTCTCTTGTTTTGAAGCAGCAGTATAAAACAGTACCAACATGTACTGTAAATTACAGGAAGATATATAAAAAGAATAAATAAGTAGTGCAAAAAGAGAGGAAAAATAGATAGTTGAGTGTTCGTGGACAATTTAGAAATCTGAGGGGGAAGAACCTGTTCCTAAATGTCCCAGCAAAACAGTCTGCAGCACCGTCTGTCGTCATCTCAATGTGCTCGAGATTTTTCAAAAATTTAAGATCTTGATCTTGCCAGATTTCCATTTCACCGATTACAATATGCACACTATCCACTTCCGCCTGTGGTTTCATCACTTCTCTGACTGAATTTAGTGTGATTATCTGTCCTCACCTTTATCTTTGCATTGCTAAGGTATGGTAGGGAGTCGATTCAATAACTGAACAGGTGCACGGAGTCCTGGACTATTGACCTAGAGGCGTGTGATCAAATCCCACCATCCTCTGTACTATTTTAAATTCAACTAGTTGACTTCTTAATTCTAGAATCAATAATAAGATTACCACATCATTGAAATCTCTCTGAACACACTGGCTTCCTTAAGAAAAGGAAACACAGACTGGTCCTGATCTGGTCTAGCTGACATAGAACCCTCAACCCAAGAGTGTGACTTGCTCTCAACTTCCTCCCCAGTTCAGAGCCAATACAAGATGGACAATAAGTTGTTAGCCATGTCACATCCCGTAAAGGAATATATTTTTAAAAAGCAGTTGTTCTGTATTTGCATCACCCTTCTGTGTGATCTCATCAGATTAGCCTTTTGGAATCAGGGTGTTATTGGCAGAGGCAGAATTTAATGCTCTTCCACAATTGCGCTGTAAACGTTAAGAATGTTCACCTTGCAGAACTGTTGCAGCTCTGGTAAAAATACTCTAGCACAGCTATTAGAGGGGAACATGCAGGATTTTGTCCTGGCGGTGATGAAGGACTGATAGGTGTATTTTCTTGTCAGTAAGGTGTGTCACTTGGAGATGAATAGAGAGATGGCAGTATTCTTGTCTTTGAGAAGTTCAACCGGGGGGGGGGGGGGTGTTTGGGAGATATCATAGTTACCTAGATGAGTAACTACAAATCATTTTGAAGATGGCACACTACCTAGCCACCCTGTGGTGGTAGTAGAGGGAATGAGTGTAACACAAAAAACTTACCCTGTACATCTCCTTCCAACATTCCTCCTCTCACCTTAATCGATGCCCTCCCGTACCCAGTATTTTCACCCTGGGCAAAGGACTCTTGACTATCAGTGCCTCTCATAATTTTATATACTTCTATCTAGTTGTTACTGGGCTTTCAAAGTTCAAAAGAAAAAAATAGTTTGCCCATCTTCTCCTTCTAGTTAATACATCACAATCCAGGCAACAACCTAGTAAAACTCTTCAGCACCTGCTCAATGCAGTATAGCATCTCTACTTTTACACTAAATTCCCTGATCACTGAAGGCAAGTATGCCCTCTATCTTTATCCCACCTCCGACTCATTCATGTAACACTGTGCGTCATAGGAAGTCATTCCTACTTGTGGCCATCAAACTTTACAACTCCTCCCTAGGAGTGTCAGACACCCTGAGCCAATAGGTTGGTCCTGGACTTATTTCCACTTGGCATGATTAATTTATTATTTTTTAATTATTTATGGTTTTATATTGCTATATTTCTTCACTATTCTTGGTGCGGCTGTAATGCAACCTAATTTCCCTCGGGATCAATAAGGTATGTCTGTCTGTCTGTTATTCACTTGTGCTGCCACTTTCTGGGAGCTATGGACTTGCACCTCAAGATCCCCTTCTGAGTTTTTGCTCCTGAGGGTCATTCCATGTACTGTTTACTTTCCCTTCCTGTATGGTAGCATAGTGGTTAACATGCCACTTTACAGCGCCAGCAATCACCAGTCAGAGTTCAATTCCCGCTGTTGTCTGTAAGGAGTTTGTACAGTCTCTCTGTGACTGCTTGGGTTTCCTCCAGGTTCTCTGGTGTCCTCCCACATTCAAAGACATACAGTTAGGATTAGGGTTAATAAGTTGTGGACATGCTATGTTCGCTCCGGTAGCATAAAAACACTTGCCGGCTGCCCCCAGCAGAATCCTCGGGATATGTGAGTCAGTGACACAGAATGACACATTTCACTACGTGTTTTGATGTACACATGTCAAATTAATCTAATCTCTCATTTGTCTGCCCATATTTCCAAATGATCTATATTCCTCTGTGACATGTATGTATTTTGATAATAAATTTACTTTGAAATTTGTACTGTTTGATAACATCACCAATTTTTTTTTGTTATCTGCAAACTTGCTAATCAGACCACTTGCATTTTCATCCAAGCCTTTAATACTTATTACAGACAAGAGAGGCTTACAGCACTGATCCTTGGGGAGAATCACTGGTCACTGACCTACAGTCAGAAAATCTCCCCTCTACCACTACTATCTGCCTTTCCATAACCAAATCAACGTTGGATCCGATTTACCAACTCACGGTGACTTTATCTTTTGGACCTGTCCACAGTGACGTCCGGACATGAATCGCTCACCACAGCCTCTTGACTTTCTTCTGCAGCAACAGTGTTCTTGTGATTGGCCCAGTTCAATTAATTCATTTAGAGATGCAGCACAGTACCAGGCCCTCCTGACCCACCGAGCCCACACTGCCCAATTACACCCAAGTGACCAGTTTACATACTGCCCCATGCACCCGGCCGAAACCCAGACGGTCATGGGGAGAACGTACAAGCTCCTTATAAAATTGAACCCAGGCTGCTGGCACTGTAATGGTGTTATGCTACCCTGTCACCCCTATTTATTTCTGGTTACAGTTGATGATGGAGATTGAGTTGATGGTAATACCTTGAATGTCAAGGACAAGTGGTTAGACTCTCTCTTGCTGGAGATGGCCATCACTTTGTACTTAGTTTACTTCTTACCAGGGTGAGCCTCATCTTACAATTCTGGTGGGAATGCCCTCATGAATGTTGACCAGATCCAGCTACGTGTGACTGCGAACAACTTCTTTTATTGAGTATTTGCTCATGAAGTTCAACATTATCCAATTATAAGCAAACCTTCCCACTTCTGATCCTCTGATCGAAAGGAGCTCACTAACAGAGCAGCTGGTGATGGTTGGTGCAGGACACTATCCTGAGGAACTCCCGCAACGATATCCAGGGACGTGTGATTTGACCTCCAGCTATCTCAATCTCCTTTCCTGGTGTGAGATGTGATTCCAACCATTGGAGTGGGTTCTCCATGATGCCTATTGACTATTTTTTAATCAGATCTTTTTCCTGTGGCTCAGCAGCGTAGCATTTAGTGCCAGCGATCGTCGTTTGGGGAGTGCTTCCTGTCACTGTGTGTAAGGCTGGGGTTCCCAACCCTTTTTATGCCATGAATCAATGTGGAGGGAGTTTGTACTTTCTCCCTGTGATTGTGTGGGTTTCCTCTGGGTGCTTCCCCATTTCCTCCCACGTTCCAAAGATGTTCTTTTAAGGTAAGTTGTGGGATGCTATGCTGCCGCCAAGCAAAATCTTGGTTGATTTGATTTGAGTCAAACGACACATTTCACCGCATGTTTCCGTGTTTCAATGTACGTGTAACAAATAAAGCTGATCTTAGTCTTACCATATTTGGTCCCATGCTACCACGATGCTAAGGCTGGAGATCTCAACCTGGGATCCATGGACCCCTCAGTTAATAGTAGCTGTCCATGGCACAAAAGAAAGGTGGGACCCCCCCCCCACCCCGCCCAGGGGGAGCTACTCTCACCTCGGGAATCCAGCTCGTTAGTCCCTCTGAGGGTGGTGCCCGTGGTGAGATCTTGAGTCAAGTGTTCCTGGCACCAATGACATGCATCAGTCGTCAGCTTTCTAGTGGGGTGGTGTGATTGTGCAGCGGGTGGTGCTGCTGCCACATAACTCCAGCTGTTTGGGTTTGATCTTGACCCAAGGTGTGATCTGCACGAAGTTTGCACACTCTCTTGTTAATGTGTGGGGTTCCTGCAAAGTAGCCTTAATGTAGGCGTGTGTTCATAGAGCCAATTGATCCATCTAGTGCATGCCAAATTGATTTTCTGCCTAGTCCCGCTGACCTGTACCTGGATCATAACCCTTCATCCATGTACTTAACCAAACTTCTCTTATATGTTGCGATTAAACCCTCGTCCATCACTTCTGCTGGCAGCTGGTTCCACACTTGCTCCTCCCTCTGAGTGAAGAAGTGTGAGGAGAACCAGGTGCTGTTGATGAGTAAGTGGAAGAAAATGATTATAAGCAATGTAGGAAGATGGATGGGAATGCTCTGATTGTTAGCATTCACTTGATGGGCAGAATGGCTGTTTCCTGTGTTGGAAGGAAATATAATGAGAAGATTCAGCTTAGTGGCACTAGTGCCAATGTCCTCCATTATTGCTGATGACTGAGAGTAGACTGATTAATTAACCAGACTGCTATTGTATGTCCCACATGTATGTAGATCATGTCAGACCAATCTTGTGCTCTGTAGCTCTGAGCTCATATAAATAGTGAGTTCCATCTTTTGCATGTTGCCTGTCTCCTTTCCGCCCACACTCCCCTGTAGATCCTACTTGGGGCAAGTAAAGCTCCTTTGCATTCAACAGTGGCAGTTCCATCAAAGTTGCTATCTCACAGAGTTTCAGAATGGCTTATAGATACCGAGTAACTTTGATTGAATCCTTTCATCAGTAAATTCAGAAATGAGCCCATATCTTGGAGAGCTGTTAACAAATCTACTAAAAATGCGAACTGATGAAAGGCTCTTCAGTGCCACAGTATAATCACTGATGAGCTCTCGGTATCTCTAATTTTGTATTCTGCGCCTGGAGCTTTCAGTTACCCTTTAGAGTTGTAGCCTTGTAAGACCCAGGTAGAGTGGAAATGGAGAGGATGCTTCCTATAGTGGGGGAGACTAGGACTAAAGGACACAGCCTTAGAAATTGAGGACATCGCTTTAGAACAGAGATGAAGAGGAATTTCTTTAGCCAGTGGGTGGTTAATCTGTGGAATTCATTGTCACAGACAACAGTGGTAGCCAAGTCATTTGGTATATTTAAAGTAGAGGTTGATAGGCTCTTGATTAGTGAGGATGTCAAAGGACTATTAACTGGTTTTCCCATTATGAGAAGGTGGACCTTTGACCTCCCACTCTACCTTTTTATGATCTTGCACTTCGTAGTTTACCTGGTCTTCACCTTTTTAGTTGTGACACTTTTTCTGCATTCTGTTGCTGCTTTACCTCAATCCACCTCAATGCGCTGTGTAATGATCCGATCTGTATGTACAGTAAGCAAGACAAGCTTTTTACTGTGTTGTGGTACATGTAACAATAATAAACCAATTCCAATTCTTATCCAAGTTCCAATCAAATCTGTGTAGACTGTCCTTTTGATGATAACTACCCTTCTTTGTGGAGCTTCAGGAATCCTGCCTGAGACCTGCTCCTTTTTGTTTGGTTATTGATTTTTTTACTGCCCATTACAGCGCAGGCATTTAGGGCAGCAATGAAGGTCCTCCATCTCTAGTGGTGTTCAGGGCTTCCTTCAACATGTTGGTAGTAGCATCCTCTCAGTTTTCACTGCTGTCCCGGGTGGAGGCTGAGGAATACTGTCACACTCAGCTGTAGAAGGATTCTTCATTGCTGTTTCTGTAACAATTTTGTTTCACCAGTTAGGGTTGTTAGCCCTGAGCTGAACCCCCGAACCTGGAGGACCAGTGGACCACTCTTAATCCGGCCTCTCCCCATTGACCTGTTTGCCATGGTGACCCTACCAAGAGTCAAAGGTAAAGCAGTTGACTCCAGCCAACAGGGCTCTCCGGGTCATTGAGGCATGCAAGCCTCCAAATCACGACAAATTCTGGTCGTCTTGGAGGATTTGGTTATTAAACCACTAATAATTTTAAATCTTCCTCACAATCCTCTGAGGTTCATCTAACTGTAGTCATTTATTGACTGCTGAAATGTAGCTAGAATGCAACTTGTGATAGTTCTGCCACCTATAGGACTGTTCCTTAATTTCATTTACAATCTCAGACTTGCTGCTCCTGTCTCAGGTTAGCGTTTCTGCAATTTGTGTCTGTTCAATTGCATCAGTCCTGCGGAGTTTAGCAATCAGGCTGACCACGTCAACCATACAAGTGAACAGAACTGTGCAGTTTCTTCCACAGATTAAATTAAATCATTTAACTTGTACATTAAATGATCAGTAAATGATTGCAAAAATTGTGATTTAAATAATGAGGCAAGTTTATGTTTTTCTGGGAAAATTGAGACTTTGGGACCATCCAGTTGGAATTTTTCAAGATTTGGAAGAGGAACTGTTTAGTTGACCCAGGAGTATTATTCATTTCCTTATGTATCCCGAAAATGAGTTTAAGACTGAGGGAGATTGGAGATCTGACAGACACTTCCTTGCAACAGAAAGAAGCACATAAAATAAGTAATCGGGGGAGTGAAATTAAATCTAAGAGAAAATTATCTTTAATTCTGGATTGAGAAGGGAATTAAGGATGAGAAGGCAAAGAGTCAAAACAACAGCATTAGGATTTATTGGGAATGAGAAAGGTCATTAAACAATACAATCTCACCCCTCTTCACAGCTCAGCCCACTTGCTGAAGTATTCAGATCAGCGATGTGAGACTATTCACGTCCTTTTGGTTTTTAATCTTTGATGATGACGGATGGTTGTTTTTATTGTGGCTGCACTTATTTTCAGTCTTCGGTTGTTTTGGTGTGCTAATGATGTGACATTTTTCAAAGAATATTGATCTGTGGATAGGGCCCAGTCCATCACGAGTAAAGCAAATCTGCATGAAACGCTGTCGTAAGAAAGCAGCATCCATCATTGCCCCACCATCCAGGACATGCTCTCTTCTCGCTGCTGCTATCAGGAAGAAGGTACTGGAGCCTCAGGACCCATGCTACCAGGTTCAGGACCAGTTATTACCCCTCAATTATCAGGTTCATCAGGGAATAACCTCACTCAACTTCACTTACCCCATCATTGAACTGTTCGCACAAACTATGAACTCACTTCAAAGACTCATCTTTGCTCTCAAAGTATATTGCTTATTTATTATTATTATTTGCTTATTTTCATGGTTGCCCAGTTTGTTGTCTTTTGCACACTGGTTGAACGCCCATGTTGGTGTGGCCTTTCATTGATTTTGTTATGGTTATTTTTCTATGGATTTCTTGAATGTGTCCGAAGACAATGAATCTCAGGGTTGTATATAATGATATAAATATATTTTGATAATAAATTTAAATCAAACTTTGAACTTTGAAAACCTACCTAACTGAATAAAATCGAATAATAATAATAAAGAGAGAAAATAATGAAATACTCAGCAAGTCAGGCAGCATCTGATGAGAAAGAAACAGGGGCAACATTTAAGCTCATTGGATTATCAGCCAATAACACCACCAAGTATTTCCTGTATAAGGTGTATCAGACTTTCAGCTATCTCATTTACCAACTATTCTAATCAGAATGGGAAAAAAAACAGGGCAAGGATGATAAACACACGAGTTTCGGTGATGCTGGAAATCTTGAGCAACATTCACAAAATACTAGAGGAACTCAGGAAGTCGGGCAGCATTCGTGGAAGGGAATAAACAGTCAATGTTTTTGGGTCCTGATGAAGGATCTCCACCCAAATTTAATCCCCTTCAAAGATGCTTCCTGACCTGCTGAGTTGCTCCAGCATTTTGTGTAAGGACAATCTCTGCTTTTCATCCCCTCTTTAACCCAGTTGACTTCATAAACTGCATATAACATTTGCGACAAAAAATAGGGAAATAATGGTTTAAGATTTCTTAAAAGCAAAAATGATATTTAAATAAAGCACAGAAGCATGTTAACTGGACATTATTTCCAGATTAGCACCAAGGAAGTGTTCCCAATTCATCTCAAGACCTCATTGTTTGGGGAAGGAGGGTGTTATTCAGGATCACCGTTTCTAATTGAGGTCAAAGAACACTTACTGGCAGACTAAGCCAATATTGAGTTGTTGAGATAGAGTTTGGCCAGAATTATTGCGCAGATCTGCTTGATCGGAATTAAGATCATGAGCCTAAGATCCCAAACCTCTAGGTTCAGAAACGTTATTATCCTCCAACCATCAGGCTCCTAAACAGGTGTGGATAACTTCACTCACTTCAACACTGAGCTGATTTCACAACCCATTTGCTCTCTTTCAAAGACTCTACAACCCATATTCTCAGGATTGGTGATGGCAGAAATCCCACATCCACTTGCCACTTTCCAAGATGATGGTTGCAAATGCTTCAACTATCATTTGCACAGCAAGTTTTCACAGATGCACCATGGAGAGCATTCTAACTAGTTGCATCACCATTTGTCACGGAGGGGGTCACTGCACAGTATTGGAAAAAGCTGTGGAATGTTGAAAGCTCAGCCAGCTCTATCATGAGCACTGGCCTCCCCAACATCGAGGACACCTTCAAAAGGCGATGCCCCAAAAAGGTGGTATCCATCATTAAGGACCCTCATCACCCAGGATAAGATCTCTTGTTACTGCTACCATCAGGGAGGAAGTACAGGAGCCTGAAGACACACACTCCATGTTTTAGGAACAGACTTTCCCCTCTGCCATTAGATTTCTGAATAGTTGATGAACACTATTTTGCGTTATTTTTGAACTACTTAATATGTATTTATTTCTTATTGTAATTTGTTATATGCTGTATATTGCAGAGTACTACTGCCCTAAAACAACAAATTTCATGATAAATGTCAATGATAATAAACCTGATTCTGGTGCTAGGTTCTGCCATCACTGGAGTAGACGTCTGTGGAGTTGTCTCCTCCGGTTAAGTGTGCATGACTGGATGAAAAAGGTCTGTGGAGCTCTGATCTCACCTGTTGGTTGTCAGATTGCTTGGCTGTATTTGTTGCGAGCTTGTATGGCTCATTGACATCATGTATTCCTGTATAGCAGCTTCACCAGTTTATTGGTATTAGTATTGATATATTATTGTCACATGTACAGAGATACAGTGAAAAGTTTGACAAATTCAAGTTCAAGCTTAATTATCATTCAGCCAAACAAAACAGTGTTCCTCTGGGGTCAAGGTGCAAAACACATTGCCAGCAGCACATAGCACAAAAAAGCACAGATGGTTATGATTTCAGAAAAAACTTGCACTCACAAAGAAGCAGTCCCTGAGTGGCATGATTACAGATTTATGATAAGTTGGCCTGGTTCAAAGTGATTGTCCGCTGTATGAACAACGGAGGGCAGCACTGAGCTCCAGTTTCCGCCCACATCCCAAAGGCGTACTGTGCATGTTAGGGCTAGGAAGTTTTGTGCATCTAGTGTTGGTGTCAGAAGCAAGGCGACACTATCAGACTGAACCCCAGCACATCCTTGGAGTGTGTTGGATGTTTCTCTGTACATTTCAGTGTACATGTGACAAATAAAACTACTCTTAATGTCTTAACTTGTAGATAATGGTACTGCTGGAAGAATTCAATTGTGTAGCTGGAGATCCCGCAGCTTTAAACTGTGAACCTGTTCTGCATCTGACCCACGTAACGTGGTAGTAATGCATGACAAAGGGTGTCTACAGTAAAACTTTATTCCCATGGGGACGGTGCAGTGGTCTGTCCCATCAATGTTGCCACAGATACTGAGAATGGAGTCTAGCTCAACTAGTTCACTCACCATCTTCCATGTACCCACCATGCCTTAAAACAACAGCACTCGGCCAGCTTGGTCTCTGATGGGGCAACGGTGCTGCTGTGTAGTGGCCATTGAAATCTTCTACCCAGGGCATGTCCCGTGTCTCGAGGTGCTTTCTCCAAATGGGTTTGTTCTGTTGTTTTGTACATAACACCAGGGGGATTCAGGATCCGTACACTGAACGTATGTCAGTTTGGGAGTCATGTGATCTCAATTTCTGTGCTTAGCACATCTGGAACTCTTAACGCAGCCGGGTTAAATTGCCTTGGAAGCAACAGGGGAGTTTGGACAATCAGAACTGTGAATCAAAGGCTTTCCTGATAGTGATTTTGAACAAGTGGTCAAGGGACAAATATCCTGAGAAAACTGGAACACTTGATTGATCTCAGAAACAATGTTTACAGATCCAGTGCAGATGAAGGTTCTTAACCCTGAACGTCAACTATCCACTTCCCTCCACAGATGCTGCCTGACCCCAAGTTCCTCCAGCAGATCCAGATTCCAGTATCTACCAGTTTTTGGGTCTCCAATGTTAAAGGGCACTTAGACAGGCAGGGGACTGAGGGAGACAGAACAAGCATAAGTTGACATTATGGTTGTCACCCTCGTGGGCTAAAGCGTTTGTCTTTGCGCTAATTGTTTCCAGCTCTAATATCAGAGTTGTCAGTTATGTCATGATCAAAAATTTGGTCGATTGTTCCAATTATGCCTGTCACTTCCCAGCGTCTTAATTCATTCCCCCCTCCCCCACCTACTGTATCCCCCACCTGATTTTTGCCTCTTATCACCCGTCAGCTTGTAGTTCTTCCCCTTCTCCCGCCTTCTACTTCAGGCTTCTGTCCCCTTCCGTTCTATTTCTGATCAAGGGTCTCAGCCTGATATGTCAACGGTCCATTTTCCCTCCGTAGATGCTGCCTGACTTGCTGAGTTCTCACAACATTTTGTGAGTGTTGCTCAAGATTTCCAGCATCTGTAGAATCTCTTGTGTTCATTGCTCTGTTTCCTCAGCAGGGAGGTAACTTGCTAACCTTTAAGTTATTCATTGCTTCCTTCATTTGGAGCCAGGTCCTTGTTTCTTCATTCTGCAGTACAGTGTAGCTGCACCTTGTCAAATGCCCCTCCTGTATAGCCCTATACATGTTCCGTCCAGAGTTCCTGAGAGCGCTGAAAGGTCCCAATCCCTCTCAGCTGTCAATTCTGTTCCACACTTCAAATGCCTGGTGTCTTGTGTTTGAACCTCCAGTGAATCATATTTTGAAAGAACTATAAGTGAGTGGCTTGCTAGGTCCCGATGAAGGGTCTCGGCCTGAAGCGTTGACTCTTTATTCCTTTCCGCAGATGCTGCCTGATCCTTTTGCATTTTGTGTGCGTTATTCTGGATTTCCAGCATCTGCAGGATCTCTTCTGTATGTGGCTTGCTAGGCTACTTTGAAAGGGTATTTAAGAATCAACAACATTCGAGTTATATAGGGTAGTGTGTTTCCTCCCATGAAAGATAATAATGAATCACTGCCTCTTTCAATTGTTACTGACCTTAGTTTTGAATTAATTGAATTGAAGTTCTCCTGTTCAGAATCAGAATCAGGTTTAATATCACCGGCATATGCCGTGACATTTGTTGTCTTTGCAGAAGTGGTGTGTTGCAATATGTAATAATAGGGAAAACGTGAATTACAGTAAGTATGTATTAAATAGTTAAATAAGTAGTGCTAAAGTAGAAATAAAAAGTAGTGAGTAGCGAGAAGCTGTTCTTGAAGCATTGAATCTGTGGCTTCAGGCTTCTGAACCTCCTTCCTGATGGTAGCAATGAGACCAAGGCCTGACCCTGCTGCCATGATGGAACTTACAGTAAATGTGTCTCTCAATCTTTGGATCATGCCAATCTATAAACACCCACCAGTCCAGTATTATATCCAGTACGCTATGATCATTTTTAACACTTTACTTTAGTAGCAGAGTGTTGTGTGATAGCGCAGGGCAGTGGGTATAATTATTTGAACAGTCAAACAGGCTCCCCCTGCGTTGTGACATTCTGGGGTTCTGGTGTCATGGACAATATTCCTCCCTCATCTACAATGAAGGAAGGGGAGTACAGTGGGGGGAAAGGGGAACAATTCCTCATTTCCTGTCTCAGTCTGAATCTCTGCCTCACTATCTCCTCTCATTGACTGATTCTTTTTGCTGAATTTCAGCAGTGGCTGTTTGTTCTAGAGTTAATGGGTTCGGAGTTCAAACTAAATTTATTATCAAAGTACTTGCAGTACTGTGCAAAATTCTTAGACACGTATATAGAGCTAGGATGTGTAAGTCTTTTGGACTGTATTTGTCATTGTCAAGCAGAGAACACGTTTGTAAATTTGACTGGAGCAAAGGATGTTGGGAATGGCGAGGGTGGAGTGCCGCAGGAGAAGGGTGTGGGACGGGTGGCAGAGAAGGGGTGCCAGGGGCGTGGAGTGGCTTGGGTGCAGACAAACCTAGCCCAGAGACCAGGCAAGGTCATTTGATTCCAAACAATTGGTTTATTGATCATTAGAGAATGTCTCAATAGTGCTTGCCCCTCCCTCTTCTCTCAAAATGATTCCCCTCTCCCTAACCCCTTCCCACTCTCAGTCTACAATAGAGACCCGTATCAGAATCCGGTTTCTCATCACTCACATGTCATGAAATTTTTTTGTGGCAGCAGTACAGAGCAATACATAAAATGACTGTAGTACTGTGCAAAAGTCTTAGGCACCCTGTCTATATATATGTTTCTAAGACTTCTGCGTAGTGCTGTGTATGTCACCATGTACGACCTTGAATTTCACTTTCTTGTGGACATACTCAATAAATCCATAATAGAATAATAACCAATCAGTGAAAGACCACATCAACTGGGTGTTCAACCAGAGTGGAAAAGGCACAAACTGTGCAAATACAAAAATTATTATTATTATTATTATTATTATTATTATTATTATTATTATTATTATTATTATTATTATTATTATTATTATTATTATTATTATTATTATTATTATTATTAATAATAATAATAATAAATAAGCATTAAGTAACAAGAATATAAGATGAAGAGTTCTGGAAGGTGATTCCTTAGGTTGTGGGAACATTTCAATGATGGTGAAGTTGAGTGAAGTTATCCCCCTTGGTTCAAGAACCTGATGATACTGAACCTGAGGATGTGAGTCTTGAGGCTCCTGTACCACCTTCCTGATGGCAGCAGCAAGAAGCAAGTATGTCCTGAGTGGTGGGATCCTTGATGGTGGATACTACTTTCCTGCGACAATACTCCAGAGACTTGAGGCTCGAATTTGACAGTTCAGAACATCACTGAAAATGTGTGTTGGTAATAGTATCTATCAGTCAATGTGTTAAACGGAGACTTGTCTGCTCCTTCAGTTGGCTGTAAAAAAAAAAATTCTACTGCACCCCACATAGAGCAGGAGAGTTCTTCCTCATGTCTCAAGCAATATCAACCAACATCATGAAAGTAGATTACATAGTCACTTCCATATTGCTGTTTGTCAGAGCATTCAGAATTACATTGACTGTGCATTTCCTACATTAATTAGTTAAAAAAACTGAAGTATTTCATCAACTTTGAGATGTTCTAAAGGGGACATATGAAGTGCAATATAAATAAAAGCATTTATACTTTTTAGAGAACATTAACACTGGGAAATGGAAGTTTTCATTGTGGCCAGGCACCTACAGCATCAACACAACCACAATAGAGTTTTTGGAGGTCTTCTGAGACCTTACAGATTCAATTTATTTCCCCAGTCATGGCTAAATTTATTGGGGCATACACTGTTGCAAAAGTGGGGGCTATTCTGCCCCCAAATCTCGACTGTGTCATGTAACACCATGGTCCTGAAAAACGTTGTCTCATTTTTACTATGTACTGTACCAGCAGTTATGATCGAAATGACAATAAAAGTGACTTAACGTAATCTCATTCCACCACTTATTTCTCTGCAACATGTTTCTCCCTTGGGCCCATTAACTACCTCTGATTCTATTGTGACCCACCTGTACCAGAGGTGACTTACAATAACCAATTGACCAGTTAATCAGGTACCGACCTTTGGGACGTGGGAGGAAACTGGAACAGCAGTGGGAAGTCCAAGTTGTCACAGGGAGAACGGTGATTCCACATAGGTAGCTGCGGAAAGTTGGTATAGTCTGGATAGAGGGGATCTTTGAGGACAGACATTGCCTTAGAGTAGCTGTTAGTATATTGTGATTACAGTGCCAACCGTAAGATCAGGGTTCAGTTCTCTCTGCTGTCTGTAAGGAGTGTGCACGTTCTTCCAGTGACTGTATGGGTTTCCTCCAAGTGCTCCGGTTTCTTCTCGTGTTCCAAGACTTATTGTTAGAGCTAGTGAGTTGTGGGCATGCTGTGTTGGTGCTAAAGGCATAGTGACACTTCTAGGCTGCCAGCACTCTCACTGATATGACTAGACATAAATGGCACATTTCACTGTATGTTTCAAGGTGCATGTGATAAATAAAGCTAATCCTTAATTGTGTCCGGAGGCAGAGCCTCCTGTGGATACTTACAATGGTGGGAAGGACAGTGCATGTGGTGTATCAGGCAAAGTCCATTACTCTCTGTAGCTTCTTAAATTGCTGCGCATTTGAATTGCCATACCAGAGCAAAAAGTAACCCATCAGGACATCTGTTTGATGCGGAGCTACACCCTAGGATGCAGTGGGACATATCATCAGTGGTATAATCTGGGGTCATCAGGTGTTTTGCGTCTTTCAACATCAGACACCATTGCCCCGGTGACCCAGCAGGGTTGATCAGGCCTCGGCTTATGTCTCAGCAGCTTTGGTCCTTGTATCACACCTCTTTTTTTTATTTATTAAATGCAATCGTGAACAATGGCCAGATCAGAAATGCTGATCAAGTCGGCTAGTTCCCAAAGAGAACTCTGATAGGCCAATCAGAACTGCTGCTCAGCAACAGTTAAGAAATATTAAAAAAGTAGTAGAAATGCTGGAGTCATGATGATCAGGATGAAGTCGCTGGAGAGAGACATTTATACACACGCTGTCCTCCATGGTTCAGAGCGATTGAAGGATAAGGTTACAGGGTGACAACACGTGACAGGAGCACTGGAACTAAAAACTAATCCCTACCAGGAGAAAACAGCACCTGATCTTTCCGCATTGTTCTCCAGCAGTTTACGGACTAAGTCCAACTGGAACATAACTCACAAGTGCTCTTGAAAGTCAGGTATTAACCCCTACCTGCCAACAACCAAGCATTGCCATCCTGGTCCCCTTCATGACAGCTTATGAAGAAGCATGTGACTTCCCTCCCAGAGATGATCGGTGTTTGTGCACTCGACTCTTGAAGGCTTGGACCCCCATCGTCGCAGATGTTTCCATCCACAGCATCTGGAAGGCTGTTCCAAATTCTGATAGCACAGTGGAGGAAGCTTCTGTCCAGTGTGTGGGTTCTCGTATCAGGCATAGAAACAGCATGAGCAGGCATAGATAAACTTGATAGTGTGGTGCGCCGTCTCTCATAAGATGAAGGCAGCGTGGCACGAAGGTCTGCAGGACTGTGGCTGTTGTGCATTTTGTATAGCACAGTAGATGCAGCAACCTGTCGTCTGTGGTGTCAGCTACTGATGGCTAGCTTCTCACGAACTGTGGCTTCATCCACACCTATAATCCTGAGAGGCTTTCTTTGAGTGGAGTCAAGTTGGCTGAGGACACTCTGTGAGGCGACAAGCAGGCATACTCCATGATACCTTGTACCTGGGCTTTGTAAACCGTGGCTCTTTGTCTAGTTTGGGTGCTACTTTCCGCAGAGCTCCAAGCCTTTGTCCAGCCTTGTTTGAAATAGTGGAAAGGTGTTGATCCCACACCGACTTGCTGTCGATATTAACACCAAGGATTACTACCTCTTGATCCATAGTATCTGGAGGGTTGCCCAGCAGCCTCTGTGTTGGTCCCGTAATGCCAAGGAGAGAATAGGATATGCACAGCCAACAGTCAGCAAATCCTCTACACCCCACCTCCACAGTGACAAATGAACCTCCTTAACCTACTAAGAAACTAAAGACACGGACGCCATTCCCTTATGATCGAATCTACATGAGGAAACACTGTTAGTATTTACTGTTTCCTCAAAACTTCCCCAAACTGAAGGAACTAAAGAATACATTCTCAGTATTAATAAATTATGAAATTTAAGAAAGTCAATCCCAGAAATCTGAAAAGGTATCCCAGGTGAGTCAAAGCCAAAGCAAGGAATTAAGATTTGACAAATTACTTTTTCTCTTTATATTTTGGTCAAGTTTCTTTCTAACTGAATTTCAGGCAAACAAAATTTTGCCTTGTTATAGCAAATTATCACAATGCAAAAAACATCTTAATATGTTTTTCAAAAATAATTCTTCCGTCGTGGGAATTGTTCCCCAGAAGTGCATTAATATTTTCCAGAGTGCATTTGTAAATAATTGATACTTCCAGGATTGTGAAAGTAGATATGAAGTCCCAGAGAACCCATTAGCTTGTAAGGGGCTTCTTAAGAATGTGTTGATACATGCAGAAGGTCTCATGAGTAAAGTAATACACACACAGGTCCCCAGGAAGGTTTAAATATGGACAGAAATGTCCAGGACCTTGTGAAGGTGGTGAAGAGTTTCTTAGGAACACATAACAATATAATTGGAAGATCCATAACTGTAATATCATGTACAGGAGATCCTCAGGAGAATATATGATGCCCTGAGAATTTTATTATTTGCAGAGACTCATTAGGATGATGTAACTGATCTGGTGAAGTGAATTATAATTTTCATTGGTCTAACATTGAAAAGTTTGTGCTCTCCACCAATTTTCTTCTGAGTTTTCTATATTTATTCCCAGTGTATAGCTTTCCAAATATTAGTGTGGTCCCTAATGTTAAAAATATATTAGAAAGCTGCTATTTTACCAAAAGTTCCATTTTACATTGAGTGAATTGAATTTTATGGGCTGTATAAAGAGTTGGACAATGGATTTCTATTGAAAGATCATGGGTTCAAATATTAGTTGGTGTAATAAAAGACTAATTACTGATTATGAGGCGTCTACAGTATGATGCCAAAGTCCGAGGCACCCTAGATTGTTTATATGGTTTCAGATGGCATGGTCCCACAGAGCCCTGATCTCAACATCAATGAGGCTATCTGGGATTACATGGAGAGACAGAGGCAAGTGAGTCTGCAGCAGAACTGTAGCAAATCGTCCAAGACGCTTGGAACAACCTACTAGCTGATTTTCTTATAAAACTGCGCATTAGAAATTTGATGCAGTTTTAAAGGCAAAGGGTGTCACACCAAATATTGATATGATTTTTTTTTACTGTGTTTACTGCTCTTGATAGTAATTTTTTCTGATATTTGGAACCAAACTTTTCATTTCATTATTGTTGAAAGCACCTTTGTTTTCATGTGGCTAAGACTTTTGCACAGTACTATATGTGAGGCAGCCCTTTCGTTTTAAGCACTGACTAAGGGTTGCAGAGTTACAACAGCAGGCAACACCTTCTCCATGTCAAACTCCACAGGATTTTGCACCTTCAGTTCAAAGCATCCAGTTCACAGATGCTGCCATCTTTGTCAGTGCTGTCTGCGTGTAAAAGGGCAGCACTTGCAAATCGCCATGAGGGAGTTGGTCCAAATTGAAGATGCCCCAGCAGAGACGCTTTAATTCATGCAAGGCTCCAATTCTTTCAGTGCGATGTCCTGCTTGTTGAGCTGTGAGTTAACAACAAAAGGTCATGGCTCGCAATCTTTCCTGCTGCTAACTCATTCCACACAGGAAGATGCCATTGGCGTCAGGGTGAGTCATGAGTGATAGGATGGAAGGCAGTACAACAGGCAATTAGTGGAAACATGACAAGCACCCTCAGGACCCTTGTTATAGACAATTAATGAGCAAAAACAGAGGCATATAAGGACCCTTAGCATTGTCAGTGATCCCTTCCATCCATCTAACAATCCCTTTGAGCCCTTTACCGTCGGGCTGGAGACATCATAGCATTAGGACAAGGACTGTTATGATGGGAAACATCTTCTTCACTCAGGTCTATTTTCCTTACACCACCCATCACTAATGAAACACCAGCAGTGTTATACTGTTCACTTTTTAACTTGTGTCATGACTCCACCTTGTTATTTGTTAATGTACTTATGGTTATGTTACTTTATGTGTTGCGTGTGAGTTATGTGCACTGTGTTTATAGGAACATTGTTTCACTTCTCTGTAGACGTGTATATGGTTGAATGACAATAACCTTCTTCTTGAACTTCAGCTTGAACCTGATAGATTTTTCTAATGCAGTTCCAAGGCTTAAGTTCTATATTGCATTCATGACTTGTTTTGTTGTATATATTGATGAAAATATTCTGGAAAGATGGAGTGGCAAATGAAGAATTGTTGTGAAAATCCGGAACAGGAAGAGAGCTGGTATCGTCAATCAGGAAAGAGCAGCTGTAATTTCTGGGACATATACTGAGAAAAGAGAAGCTTGCACGTTTTGCAGCGATGGGAAAAATTGATGGAAGAAAAAGTAGTGGTCGACAGCACATGACATTCATGAGTTACATCAAGGGACGGAAAGGCAAAAGTTTTGAAGAGCTTATTAGAACATCTCAGATTAAAGACAGATGGAAGACTATGATTGCCCACGTCATACAACACGGCACATAATGATGTTGATGATTGTTGCATAGCAGTTGGATATTGTTAAAATTCTGGAACATGCTGAGATATTTTCGGTTACTAAGCTTCAGTGAAGTTGTGCTAAAATCGCTTCAGCATGCACCTCGTGTTTAGTGTATATATTAGCGAGAGCATGCTTTGAATTAAACATGATAGTCATTGAAACATGCTAGAGGTCAGAAACTACACGACAATCTTGTATTTCCATAATAGTGACGGTGTTGTTCAGTGACTTAGACATGTCTTTGATATTTAATTCCTAATCCAATATTAGCTTTGTTAGTGTCACTCTGGCACTAGCAAGGGCCCAGATCATGAAGGAATGAGTCATTTCTTGCTTTGTAGAACACGGGGGTGTAAACTGTGATCCCTGCTTGGCTTTTTTATTCCTGGATTAGACAAAGGCCGTCAGTATCGTAAGGAATTATGTTAAGCAACTCTTTCTTAATAACAATCGTTTTCTGTGATTGACAGTTCCTTTGATTACGACTGTGATGAGCAGCCTGCCTATTTAACGTGAAAGCCTCTGTGAAGAATCAGAGTCCATCAGGATGAAGTATCTCATTCTGACTGGTTTTGGAATTTGAATTGGATGAGCTGCCCTCAAGTCAAAGAGTTTGCCAATATTCCAATGAAGGATGGCCACTTGGGCAATCAAACACCAGTGTGTCAGTGACCTTGGATTTACCCTTCAGAGTTACCATGTAGGAGAGGAAAAATACATCGTCTAAAGACTACCATACGTCTGGCTCCATATATTGCACAATAGATTGGATAAATGATCAGCATTTGATAGTTTGGAGAATTGATAGCTGGATGAATTGATAGTCTGATGAATCAGCGTTTGATAGTTTGATGAGTATATAGATTGATGAATTGATAGTCTGATGAATTGATAGCTTGATGCCTTGATTGTTTGATGAATCAGCGTTTGATAGTTTGATAAGTTGATAGTTTGCTGAATAGTTTGATGAATTGACAGGTTGATGAATCAGTATTTAATAGTTTGATGAATTGACAGAGGGAGGCATGTGTTTGACTTCATATATTCTGCACCAGATTTGGTAGATGACTGGCGTTTTGATAAGTTAGATAGACAGAAAGGGATGAGCAAAAGCAGAGAGGAGAGTCTGCAGGTTCATAAGATCTTGGCACAAAATAATAGATCCATCTTCAGAAGATAGTTTTGTAAATCTGTTCAGATGAATCTTGGATGACTCCACGATTCTTGGCTCCATTATTCAATGGCAGAAACCCATTATAAACATTGAATAATCTCTCAGTGAGTGAGTGTATTTTTCCTATCATCAGTCCTGTCTCATTTATATTGCCACCCAGAATGTAATGTTCTGGACTAAAATTTGTTCGGAGGAAAAAGCGAAAACATTACTCTTAAAAGTAGAGTTCTCCTCAAAGATGATTAGAAGCAGTCTCCCTCTTCAAACTATCAGTCATCCTACTTGTATTAGGTGTGAAGGCAGCCTTGTTGGAGAATGGGTTATGCTGATATCATGATCACACACTTGTAGCAAATATTCTTATTTTGATTGGGAGTTGGATTCCTGCTGACAGTCCTTGAGGGGGAAAATCTCAACTCTACTAGAAAAAGGTCCAGAGGAAAGGGTTTTTTTGAACTAATTTAACTAAAAAAAAAGTTCTAATGTTATTGGGAGAAAGGCTTGCGTTCGTATGATCTCCTTTCTTCACTTGGAGACATCCAAAGCACTTTACAGATAATAGAGTTCCATTCAGCCTGTTTCAACAACCTCAAACTTTTGGTTTCCTGTCACCTTAACTCTCCTTCCCACTCCCACACTGGCATCTCACATTGTTACATCAAAGCAAAGTGAACGCTTGACAAGGAGCATGTCATATGACTAAGTTTCAGATAGCCAGCTTCTCCTGTTTATGTCAGCATTTCCCAGTTGTGCTGACAGGTCATCAATCAGTAACATTAACATACTCTTTCTGCCTCCACAGATGCTGCCTGATCTGCTGTGTATTGCAGTATTCTTTCCTTTTCTCAGATTTCTCTTTCGCTCTGATGTCATCTGTGATCTTCTGTTCGTATCTCCACCAGGAGCAGCTTCTGCAGTCGACAAGCCTTTCGCTAAACTCCCCTCATTTTTCGCTCTCAAAATGCAATAGAAAACCTGTTTGATTTCTACTTTAAAGATCAACTTTATTTGTCAAAAGGACGTCAAAATATCGAAAGATATGGTGAAATGTGTCATTTGCGTCAACAACCAACATGGTCTGAGGATTGTGCAGGGGCAGCCCTCAAGGGTTGCACAGTTTCTGGCACTAACATAGCAAGCCCACGATTCAGTAACTCTAACCATATAACTTTGGACTGTGGGAGGAAACTGCAGCACTTGGAGCAAACCCATAGAGGATGTACCAAACTCTTTGCCGACCATGGTGGCAGTTGAACCCAGATTGCTGGTATTACAATAATGTTATGCTAACCACTATGCTGTGTACCACCCCAAAACGTTATGATAAATGTATTGTTTGTCTCCAGTTTAGCACTTGAATCAGAACAGGAAATCCTCAATCTGGCTTGGCATTAACATTCAAGTCAGAAGATAAAGCAATGGTTTTGAGACAGAAAAACTTCGCCATGATTGAAACGTTGGCTTCTTTAAACTATATTAGAGTGAGAGATTGTGGACAGACAAGCCACATGTGTGCTGGAACATATTGTCAGTCTCAGCATAGGTTCTGCTACGTGGGTGAAGGATGGAAGCTGGGCCAATGTTCTAAATCAGTATCTCAACACTCCTAATAGCAGGGGGAAGTGACAAAATTAGAGAAGAGAAAGATGCACAGTGCAAAGCGTTGAAAGGGAATCCTTAGAGATATGCAAGTTCTCCTGATTTTAACTTGCCTTTTCCTTGCTGTTTTACAGGTGGTGAGCTTTGCAAGTCTCAAGTACGACACCTCTTACTCTTGGATGGTGCTGTGCTTTCTCTGGTGCTCCATCGTACAGTCAATTCTTCTACCATTGTTCCTTTGGGCCTGTGACCGCTATAGGGCTGACGTGAAAAGTGTCTGGGAGAAATGTGTAGCTATCATGTCCAATGATGATGCTGATGAAGGTAATCTCCTTGCAAGGGTGAATTTTATCATTGTGGGTCACAATGAGCCGCATCTTGCTAAGTTCTAAAATGCTTTAACATCCAAATATTACGTTACTGGGCTTCTTACTGTGTACTGGAAATATTTTAAAATAAAACCAGAAAGTATTGGAAGTACTTAGAGTATCATTCATGTCTGACCTTTTGAATACTTCCAAAATGCTCTGTTTTAATTTCAGATTTCCAGCAGTTTTTTTTTTTGCATTTCATGTGGTTTTTTAAAATCTATTTAATTCATTGTCCCATTTCTTGGGAGGCTGAGCCATCTCGGAAAACCAACACCACGCAGCAGCAGAGTGAACCCTCACTCCTCTAGATCATTGCTTACTCTCACCCCATGCATTGTCAGTATTTACACCCATTCCATGCATATAAGTGTGGACACTTAATTCTTACGCCATCCATAGTTTACTTTCATCCTATGGAGTGTTAGTGCATAGCCCCAGCCCATACGGTGCCCTTGAATGCAGCAAACCCGTGTTTACAGCAGACTAGCATCGGTTTATGCATGCTTTTCTTTTTCATAGCCTGATCCATGAAACATTGCTGTATTGTGTAAAGGCTAAATTCCTACATTGTATATACTGTAAACTGCACACTCAACTTGCTCATGCACTACAGTGCTGCAAAACCTACCTGACCCCTGCCATTCTCCCTCGAAGCATTGAAGTTCAAAGTAAACTTAATATCAAAATGCATATATGCTACCCTGAAATACATTTTCCTGCAGGCATTCACAGTAGAGTAAATAAATATGATTGAATCAATGGAAAACTACATGTAAACAAGACTGCCACGCAACCAATGTGCACAAGCTGACGAACTCCGCAAGTACAAAATAAATAATACCGAGCACATGAGTTGTAGAGTCCTTAACAGTGAGCCCATAGGTTGTGTTCAGTGATCAGTTCAGTATTATGGTGAGTGAAGCTATCCCTGCTGGTTAAAGAGCCTGAAGGTTGAGGGGTAATAACTGTTCCCGAACCCGACGGTGTGGGACCTAAGGCTCCTGTACCTCCTGCCCGATGGTAGCAGCAAGAAGAGAGCATGGCATGGATGTTGGGGGACACTTGATGATGGAATTAAGGCATTAAGCCCTTTTGCTTTGCAATCACTTCTTATTTTAATTTTAAGCTCCATTAAGATTGCCTACTGAGGAGAAGGCATGTTGCGGTTAAGGTTTTATACAACTTCAAATCAGAGGCATCCAGTAAGATTGATTTCCTTGTTGCAGAAAACAATCAAGATGGAGCAATTCACCCTGAATCTTTCTATGAAAGGCCCTACGAATATAACTGCGCCCCTGAAATTCTGACTGTGGATCGAATTGCCAAATACGACTATTCAGCATTGGAAAGGGGAGTTCCACAGGTGTACCCCATGAGGGATATGCAAGAGGATAAGATGCAGTATTTACAGGTATCTGTCCAAATGTGGACTGCAGACCCTAAAATGGCTTTTTGTGATATTCTAGTTTACACCCTCCCTATCCTGTCAAATCAAAATAAAACCATTTGCCCCCCTAATAGTTCTCCTCCTCCAGCTTGCTGCACGTCTACCTCTCTATAGTCCACAAACAAAGGCTCTTGTTCCTGGATGTCCTGTCATTTTTTATTTGCCAGTACATCCTCAGCATTCTCCCACCACCATTTAGCATGTTCAGTACCCCTTCCGCCACCACTCTCTCCTCACTTCCCATTTCCATTTCCTCTTTCCTTTCTGATGACGTTGGCACATATTGGATGCAGTCCAAGTTTCATGTAGAAACTATATCTGAGGCCTTTCATGGGATTACCATCAAATAAGAATTTGAAATGAACAAAACATCAAGAGGTATTTGGGCAGAAGTTAGGAGCTAAAGGGGATTAAGGAAAAAGCCCAGAAGTTAAGGCCTTTGCCACTGGAAGCAAGGCTGCCAATTTTGAGCAGTTCTGTACAGATAAAAAGGTCAAGGTTGAGGAGGGCAGAAATCTGGGGGAATTATAGGACAGGGAAGGACTAAAAATGAGAAGTTAACTTTAAATATAAGAATTGCTCAACAGGAACCCTGTGCAAATCTGTACGCTCAGAGTGATGGGTTAGTGCAACCTAGTAGAGGTTACCTCATTGACAGCAGACTCCGGTTTACACACGGTATAAAAAATGATTAGACAAGTCCGTAAGTAATAAATGCACAGGCAGGAGTTTCAGCAGTAGATAAGCTGAGGTCGAAAGAGAGCAACCTTTTAGATGGAGATGAGGAAACCTGTTTCTCCGCAGGCTGACATCTGGCCCATTGTCTGTAAGCTACCCGAAAAGGCAAGTCAGTGCCACTTGCCAATGTTAAAACATTGCCCTGTATGAAATGGCTCTTCAAGTGCACACGTGGAATCTTTTAAACGTGCTGAATGCCTCTGCCTCTGGTTCTCTCGTGTATTGAGTCTCAGAACCACCACTACACTTTCGGTATGTTTTTTTTCCGACCCTTTAATCTCTCTACTACTTAACAAATCTATGTCACCTTGCTACTGAACCCTTTGCAAAAGGACCTAGTTTCGTCCCGTTCACCCTATCTAGGTCTCATAATTTTCTGCTCCTTACCTAGATCCCTCTTCAGTCTCCTTTGTTCCAAAGAATGTGTGACTAGTCTGAAAGGTCCCTCATCATAACTATCACATCTTACAGAGTTATGCATGTTCCCCTTGCTCTTACATTCTGTGTTTTCACTGATATGGGCATGGATTGGAGTCTGAGAGAAAACTTCCAGTCATTTGCAATGTTTTGTGAATAGCCCAGTTCAGTTTAAGGTATTTGGAAAGGACAAAGGATCGAATTAACCTGAGAGTTGTGTTGGAGGCTGAAGTCTATGGCATTGGTCTTCACAATAACGTCTTAGTATCCATTACTGGCATCTGAAAAATTAACATCAATGGAGGCCTGAGAGTTTTGATGATGGACTACAGCCTGGTGTCATCAACACAGTCACGGAACCTGAAGCATTATTTTTGGATGATGTTGCCGTTTTATTTTTGGCGGCATGGTCGCGGTCGAATTCGCGAAGGAGGCCTCAGGCTGGTTAGGGAGAGAGAGATTTGAAAAAATAACTTACATGGACTTCGGTGCAGTCGTGTTTCATTAGTTTGGGCAAATGAAAGTATGGCAGGGACAAGTAGAGCGCCCATTGTTGGAGTGTACCAGGGATAGAGTGGGGAGGCTTTGGCTCATCAGGCTTCAGTGAGAACAGGCTTGGGTGAGGTAAGTATTTGGTGAGTTCTTTATTCTTCTTCATTCTTTGTCTGTCAGTGAATAGTTAGAGCAGTGAGAATAGATCCAGGGGCTGTGCTGTGTTCTTTGAGTGAGATATGGGAGATCTCCAGCCTGCTGGCCAATCACATCTGCACCAGTTGCACCGAGCTGCAGCTTCTCAGAGAACGTGTTAAGGAACTGAAGCGGCAACTCAGTGACCTCGGGCTCATGCAGGAAACTGAGGAGATGACATACAGAAGCTACAGGGAGGTAGTCACCCCTAAGTTGCAGGAGGCAGGTAAGTAAGCGACCGTCAAGAGAGGGAAGAGGAATGGGCAGCCAGTGCAGAGTAGCCCTGTGGCCATAGTAAGTATAACATTTTGAAAACTGCTGAGGGCGATAACGTCATGTGGGGAGCCGTAGCGACCAGGTCTCTGGCAGAGTCTGGTGCTGTGGTTCAGAAGGGAAGGGCAGAGAAGAGGACTGCAGTAGCAATAGGGCATCCCATAGTTAGACACGAGATACTGTGGATGCAGTAGATACACCTGGATGTTACCTCCCAGGTGCCAGGGTGTCATGGAAATCTCAGATTGGGTCAGTGCCATTCCAAAGAGGGTAAACAGCCAGAGGCCTTTGTACATATTGGCATCGATGACATAGGCAGGAGCAGCGAGGAGGCCCTGAAAAATTTAGGGAGCTCGGTAGAAAAGCGGGACCTCCATGGTAGTAACCTCTGGATTGCTGCCTGTGCCATGTGCCAGTGAGGGTAAAAATAGGGTGATCTGGCAGATGAATGTGTGGCTGAGGAACTGGTGTGGGGAGCAGGATTTCACATTATTGGGATCTCCTCTGGGGAAGGTATGACTCGTACACAAGGGAGACCTGAACCCGAGGGGGACCAATATCCACGCGGGCAAGTTTGCTGGAGCTGTTTGGGATGGTTTGGCAGGGGATGGGAATGGACTGGTAGGGCTGAGGATGAAGCAGTTGGTGCACAAGCAGATGCAGTGCGTAGTGAGACTGTCAGGAAGGACAGGCTGGTGACAGGGCAAAATTGCAGTCAGTGGGATGGGTTGCAGTATGAAAGGTGGACAAATCAAGCAGGGTGACAAAAAATAGAACTGAAGATGTTATATTTGAATACACACGATATACAGAATAAGGTAAGTGATCTTGTAGTGTAGTTAGAGGTTCATCTTTACGATGTTGCGGGCATCACTGTGGCATGGCTGAAAGATCATAGTTGGGAGCTTAGCATTCAATGATATGCATTGTATCACAAAGATAGGCAGGTAGGCAGAGGGGGTGGGTTTGCTCTGTTGGTAAAAATGTAATCAAATCCTTAGAAAAGAGGCGACCCAGGATCGGAAGATGTAGAATCCTTGGGGGTAGAGTTAAGAAACTGCAAGGGTAAAACGATCCTGATGGGAGTTATATACAAGCCTCAGAACAGTAGCCAGGATGTGGGCTACAAATTACAATGGGAGATAGAAAACGTGTGTCAAAAGGGCAATGTTACAATGGTAATGGGGGACTTCAATATGCAGGTAGATTGGGGAAATCAAATTGATTTTGGATCCCAAGAGACAGAATTTGTAGTATGCCTATGAGATTTTTTTTAGAGCAGCTAATGATTGAGCCTAGTAGGGGATTAGCTATTCCAGATGGTGTGTTGTGTAATGAACCAGATTTGAATAGGGAGATAAAGGTAAAGGAACACTTAGGAGGCAGTGATCATAATATGATAGAATTCACACTGCAGTTTGAGGAGAAGCTAAAGTTGGGTGTATCAGTATTACAGTGGAGTAAAGGGAATTACTGATAAATAAGAGAGGAGCTGGGCAAAGTTAATTGGAAGGGGACACTAGTAGGGATGATGACAGAACCACAATAGCTGGAGTTTCTGGGAGTAATTTGGAATGTGCAGGATAGATACATAAAAAGAAGAAAAGTATTCTAAAGATAGGATGACACAACTATGGCTGACGAGAAGTCAAAGCCAACATAAAAGCAAAAGAGAGGGTATATTAGTGGGGCATTAGAGGATTGGGAATCTTCTTAAAAAAAGGCAACTGAAAAAGCCATAAAAAAGGAAAAGATTAAATATGGAAGTAGTCTAGCCAATAATATCAAAAGAGGAGACCAATTTTTTTTCGAATATATAAAGAGTAAAAGAGAGGTGAGTGTAGATATTCAAAGTTCAAAGTAACTTTATTATCAAAATACATATATGTCACCACTTACAACACTGAGGTTCATTTTCTCGTGGACATACTCAATAAATCCATTCTAGAATAATAATGGTAACAGTCTCAATGAAGGGCCCTGCCAACCCGGGCAACTTTCCTGTGACAGCATTTCACGTAGATGTGTTCAATGGTGGGGTGGGCTTTACCCGTGATAGACTGGTCCACTACTTTTTGTAGGACTTTCCGTTCAAGGGCATTTGTGTTTCCATAGCAGACTGTGATGCAGCCACTCAATATACTCTCCACCACACATCTATGGAAGCTTGTCAAAGTTTTAGATGCCATGCCGAATCTTCGCAAACTCCTAAGGAAATATTGGCGTTGCTGTCCTTTCTATGTAATTGCTCTAACATGCTGAGCCCAGGACAGGTTCTCCAATATAATAACATCAAAGTATTTAAAATTGCTGACTATCTCCAACTTTGATTCTCTGATGAGGAAGTCTGGTTTCCTTCTCCTGAAGTCAATAATCATCTCCTGGGTCTTGGTGACATTTAGTAAGAGGTTGCCGTTATGGCACCACTCAGCTAGATTTTCAATCTTGTTCCTGTATGCTGATACATCACGTCCGTTGATTCGGCCTACAACAGTGGTGCCATCAGCAAACTTGAATATAGCATTGGAGCTGTGCTTAGTCACATAGTCAGAGGTAAGTGAGTAGGGCAGGGGAAATAAGCACACAGCAAAGAGGTCTTGGAGCTTATTGATTAGTTTTGAGGGAATGATGGTATTGAATTCTGAGCTATAGTTGATAAAGAGTATCCAGATGTGTGCATCTTTGCTGTCCAGACGAGCCAATGAGTTGGCATCTGCCATGGACCTGTTGCTTCAGTAGGCAAATTGGAGTGAATCCAAGTCACTTCTTAAGCTTGTTTTGTTGATATGTTTCATCACAAACCTCTATGTAAGTGCTACTTGACCATTGGACTGCTGGAAAATGATGCAGGAGAGGCAACAATGGGGTTCAAGGAAATGTCTGACGAACTGACTCAGTACTTTGCATCAGTCTTAACAGTGGAAGAAACTAGCAGTTTGCAAAAAGTTCAAGAGTGTCGGGGCAGAAGTGAGTGTGGTTGCGATTATTATGGAGAAGGTGCTTGGCAAACCGAAAGGTCTGAAGATAGATAAATCACCTGTACCAGATAAACTACACCCTAGGGTTCTGAAGAAAGTGGCTGAAGAGTTTGCTGAGGCTCTCTTGTAATGATCTTTCAAGAATCAACAGATTCTGGCATGGTCCCAGAGGACTGGAATATTGCAAATGTCACTCCACTCTTCAAGAAGGGAGGGAGGCAGAAGAAAGAAAATTATAGGCCAGATAGCCTGAACTCAGTGGTTGGGAAGATACTGGAGTTGAATGATAAAGATGTGAATTTGGGGTACTTGGAGGCACATGATAAAATCAGCCAAAGTCAGCATGATTTCCTTCAAGGGAAATTTTGCCTGTCATATCTATTGGAATTCTTCAAGGAAGTAATAAGCAGGATAGACAACAGAGAATCAATAGATGTTGTGTACCCAAATTTTCAGAAAACCTTTGACAAGGTGTCACACCTGAGGCTGCTTAACAAGTAAGATCCCATGGCATTACAGGAAATATGCTAGCATGAATACAGCCTTGGCTAATTGTCAGGAAGCAAAGAGTGGGAATAAAGGGAGCCTTTTCTGGTAGGCTGCCGATGAGTCGTGATGTTCTGCTAGGGTCGGTGTATAAAAAAGCAAGGACTAGTATATAAAAGCAATGATGTATTGATGAGGCTTTATAAGGCAATGGTGAGACCGTACTTCGAGTACTGTGAGCAGTTTTGGACCCCTTTGCTGACATTCGAGTGGGTTCGGAGGAGGATCATGAGAATGATTCCAGGAATTCAAGGGTTATCATATGAGGAGGAATTGATGGCTCTGGGCCTGTGCTCACTGGAATTTAGAAGAATGAGAGGGTATCTCTTTGAAACCTATCAAATGCCTAGATAGAGTGGTTGTGGAGGGGGTGTTTCCTGTGTTAGGGGATTCCAGGACCACAGGGCATGGCCTCAGAGAGGAGGGCCATTCATTTAGAATGGAGATGAGGAGGAGTTTCTTTAGCCAGAGGGTGGTGAATCTGTGGAATTCATTGCTATAGGCATCTGTGGAGATCGGGTCGCTGGGTGTATTTAAGGCATAATCAATAGGTTTTTGATCAGTCATGGCGTGAGAAGTTATGGGGAGTGATGGAGTTGAGAGGGAAATGGATTAGCCATGATTAAATGGTAGAGCAGACTTGATGGGCCTAACTCTGCAGTTGCGTCTTGTGGTCTTATGTATGCTAGCACCTGGTTGAGAAGCAGGAGTAGGGCGAACGTTAGAGCAGCAGAAGTAACTACGAGGACTGATCATAGCACTGTGGCCACGGCTGTTTAAGTGAGAATGGAACTAGGCTGACAGAGGCTACTTGTTGAGGTCAGGCTGGACTTAGTTTTGATGTAGGAGTGCAATTGTCTGCAAGTGGATTTGCATCAAGTCAGGACATGGGCTTGAGTTGTGGGCTGGTTTTCATTTTGTGCCACCCGTGGTGTACACAGAAACTCACACCTAGAAGCACATAGGTTTGTTCAGATTGTGAGAGAGAATGCTCATTGTCTTCTGTTGCTGTAGCCCATCCGCGTCAAGATTGGACATGTTGTGCATTCAGGGATGCAACTTCGCACACCGCTGTTATAACACATGTTTATATGAGTTACCGTCACCTTACTGTCAGCTTGAACCAGTCAGGCCATTCTCCTCTGACCTCTCTCACTAACAAGGCAACTTCCTCCGCTCACTGGAAGTTCTTTTTTGTTTTTCACACCATGAGACGTAGGAGCAGAATTCGGCCATTTAGCTCATTGAGTCTGCTCTGTTGTTTCATCATGGTTGATCCCGAATTTCAATAAACCCCATACAGCTGCTCTCTCTCATCATATCCCTCAATGCCCCAACCAATCAGGAACCTATTAACTTCCCCTTTAAATATACCCACAGACTTGGCCTCCACTGCAGTCTGTGGCAGAGCATTCCACAGATTCACCATTCTAACTAAAAAAATTCCTCTTTATATCTGTTTTAAAAGGTTGCCCCTCAATGTTGCGGCTGTGCCCTCTGGTTCTGGATACCCCCACTAGAGGAACCTGACTCTTCACAGCCACCTTATCCAGTCCTTTCGACATTCAGTAGGTTTCAAGGACATCCCCTAAATGTTTCTTCTAAATTCCAGTGAGTACAAGCCCAAAGCTGCCAAACGCTCCTCATATGTTAATCCCTTCGTTCCTGGAATCATCCTTGTGAACATCCGTTGGACCCTCTCCAATGACAATACATCCTTTCTGAGATAAAAGGCCAAAAACTGTTGACAGTACTCCAAGTGCAGCCTGACTAGTGTCTTACAAACCATCAACATAATCTCCTTGTTTTTATATCCTAATCCCCTTGAAATAAATGCCAACATTACTTTTGCCTTCTTTACCACAGTCTCAACCTGTGAATTAACCTTCTGGGAGTCTTGCACGAGGACTCCTAAGTCCCTCTGCACCTCTGATGTTTGAGTTTTATCCCCATTTAGATAATAGTCTGAACTATTGTTCCTTTTATCAAAATCATTCTCTGTAAACTCTAGGGACTGGTTTG
Source organism: Hypanus sabinus (assembly GCF_030144855.1). Lineage (NCBI taxonomy): Eukaryota > Metazoa > Chordata > Chondrichthyes > Myliobatiformes > Dasyatidae > Hypanus > Hypanus sabinus. The sequence continues at coordinate 35,160,740 of NC_082732.1, read as the reverse complement.
CATGAAAATCCCAGATCAGCAGTTTCTGAGATACTCAATCCACCCTGTCTGGCACCATGGTCAACATTGCTTAGGTCACATTTCTTCCCCATTCTGATTAGTCTGAACAACAACTGAGCTTCTTAACCATGTTTGCATGCTTTTATGCATTGGGTTGCCAACATTTGATTGGCTGATTAAATATTTACATTAATGAGCAGGTCTTACAGATGGTCACTAAGTGGAAGGAGTGCAATCTGGCAGGTGAGGGAGACCAGGGGAAAGGGAGGTAGGGGTGTGGGGGTGGAGTAAGAAGCTAGGAGGTGATAGGTGGAAGTGATAAAAGGCTGAAGAAGAAGGGATCTGCTAGGAGGTTGCAGGGCACCATGGAAGAAAGGGAAGGAGGATGGGCACCAGGGGGAGGTGATGGGCAGGTGTGGAGAAGAAGAGGGTGAGAGGGAAGCCAGAATGGGGGATGGAAAAAGAAAGAATGGGGAGGGGTGAGAAATAATCAGAAATATTAAAAAATATATAATTGTTCATGCCTTAAGGTTGGAGGTTACCTGGTATTCCTCTTCCAGTTTGAATGTGGCCTCATCACAGCAGTAAAGCCAGTAGCTTCCTATATTTCCACAGGAGGGACATTTGTAGTGAACATTCATGACTTGATTAGAAAAGTTCAGAGTGATTCTGATTTTCAGCGTATGACACACTAGTAGAAAAGACTTGAGCAGATTACTAAAACCCACTTCTTGAGAGCAGAGAGGTAGATTATAGTTGCAAGCGTTTCATTGTTCCTAGTAAGGCTGGACACAATAAATCAGTCTCATTCTGGTCATTGATTAAAGGGTTATGTAACCTTTGACATTTGCAATTGCATTGTGCTTTTTTTAAGTGTGAATTGTGACTCTTGAAATTTGTTGTTGTTTCACAGAGATAAAATTACCCGTTTTTCAAATCCTGCTGAAAATATGATAGCCCCATTGTTTGCAGACTCAAAGCAAAAGGGGATCATCATCACGGTGTGCCATGCCATATGACATGAGCAATCGTGATCTTGACCATGATTGTCCTTGGCTAATTTTTCACCAGAAGTGGTTTGTCATTGCATTCTCCTCGGCTGTGACTTTACAAGACGGGTGACCCCAGACATTATGAATACTCTTCAGAAATTGCCTGTTGTCAGTGGTCTCACATAACCAGGACTTGTGATAAGCACCAGCTGCTCGTATGACCATCCACCACCTGCTGCCATGGCTTCACGTGACCCTAAGCACCTTGCCCAAGGGTGACCTGTTGGCTAGCAGAGGGAAGGAGGCAACACCACCTATATAAAAAAGAACAGGATATATTAATTCTCCCTGCAGATTTGTGGGTAAAGATATCAGATCTGATTAGGATTCAGCAAAGGAATAAGATATACCAAAATCATCAAAGAACAGTAGGAGGTTTGCAATAACTGGTATTCTTAAAGGGACCGTCTAAATGGATATATAGTGAGTTTTCTGCAGTTTTCAAGTTTAATTTTCATTTACAAAAACATGGCTGCTGATGTTAGAGGTGGAATAATTCCTCTGAGAGTCTGAAGTGACTCCTAGTCTGAGCAGTGAGATCAGAGAGTAGTGATTTAGTTCCCACGTTCTGATTAAGATTCCCAGAAGTAAAATCAGATTGTTCAGTGTGAATCCCAGTGATCATCACTGTTCACCATGAGACTTCACATTAAAATCATTGATTATCAATGTACAAACTCATGTGGAAATCAATGCTATTGTTATTGGAAAGAGCAGAGCAAAGTAGTTCCAATTCAGTAGAACTTGCTCACATCTACCATTTAAAAAAAAACGGAATTTTTTGAAATGCTAGCAATAAAATCAACCTCCTGGAATCAATAGCCAAAATTAATTACTGGAATTTGCATGATCAAAAGCATAAAGACAGATTTGGTGTCTTGAATCTGTGATGAGTTACCAGGCAAGCTCAGGTTGTGATCTTCCAGACCGCTGGTCAGAAAGTGAGATCAGTCTGGGGTACCTTCTCCAGCAACGTTACAGAATTTCCTTTATTCATCCTCAGCTGGCTTTTCTGTCTCTCTTTTATTCACTGAGACCCTCTATTGATGTTCTTGGCCTTGGTGTCTTCTCTGATGGAACAGTTGTATCTTTGCCAATATGTTTCCTTCAACTGACTTTACTTCCCCATACACTCATTTCAAAGATTTGAATACAGCTCTCAAGTGTTTAACCAGACCTCAATGGAACATAACTTGCTGATTCACTCGTTTATGTTCCAAGTAATTGTGTCTTTTTCATAATTGCATCTTCATCCAAATCACATTCTGCAATGTTCTAACTCTTCTGTTAGGTCTCCTAATTAGGGTGCCATTTTCCTTCCTCTCACAATATGCCTGCCATCTTTTAGCATCCGGCTATAAGACTAACAGACCACATCTTGATTTAGATTTTATTCTTCGAAGTCTTTTTGTGGGGCTCTGTGAGGGATTCAGTAACTGAGTTGTTGCATAGATCAGACACAATCCATGCCCTATCAAGTCTCACCTATTTCACTTGGTCATCCAAGAAAAATTAATATTTTACAAAGTGTTTCACTGGTCATGCACCTGCATTTGATTGGTGGGACAGGCCAGGGTTAAATTCTGGAACCTTCTGAGGTGGGGCCATTGTTTCATTGGACACAGGGAACAACACACATTGCTTCTTCATCATATATTAAATCATGGGGTATGGGATTGGGGTGTGGATGTGGGACGGGTGTCTGTGTGTGTAGGGGGGGGGATTGAATATAACATTTTGGAATCAGTATCTAGTTGGGCTTGCTACTCCAGTGGTATTTAGATACACGGAAGATTAAAAATATGCTTTTATACTGTTTTTACAGATGTTAAGACAAACACGAATCTCAAAACTGCCAGCAAAATGAATTACCCAGTGGGCCTCTGAGATACCCCCACTGTGTCTGGGCTTGTCGTTTGGCACAGTTACACGGAGCTATGTTAAGTGCGCTGGGTGCTGCTTGACTCAGTTCCCATCGAGGATTATCTGTTTTTATGGAAAATTGGAATTGAAGCAAAAGATTTGGACAAGATTGACCTAATTTTACTCCTTAAAATATCCTTAGCTGCTTTATGTCATTCATTAACGGACTGTTACATGCTGAGAAGCAGCCCAGTACCATGTAATGGACTGTCAAGTACCCGGGAATGTTGCTTTGGTACATATCCAGGAGGCTGACTTTATTATGGGTTCTTTCTTCCGGGAGTGGCATGATTTAAATGCGTTTCCTTTCCTCACTACTGTTGAGCAACTGAGAATAAAGGCCAAGACCCTTAGTGTAGGATCCGTCAAGATTGAAAAGAAGTGGAGATAAATTAGGAAGTAGTCATTAGGTGATACTAAGGTTGGGTTTTAAACTCTTGAAGATAATAAGGAATGCAAGACTGATGGAGGTAAGGATTGTCCCGGCTTTAACCCACTGGTCTTCCAACTTCCCACCTTAGTTATCACTTGCTGATATTGCCAGTACACCCCTCCACTGAAGGTGCTGACTTCTTCCCCTTTCAAATAAATCAGCGTCAATAGTCTTATTGTTCAGCCCTTTGTCTCTGCAAACCAGCACCCCTTTCATCCTGGCCTAATCACCGAACAAGCCAGCGAGACCAACAAAAGGAAGATGCTGATAGGGCAACTCCCAGTACAAGGGATAGATGTCAAATGTGGGCAGGAAGGGATGCAAGAGGTCAGCAGATTTACCATCTTGAACCTTCTCCCCTTCATCTGACAGCATGTTGTTGAAGAGGTGAACTGTAATCTCTTCTTCAGGGTTAGTTTTCCATAATCCATGCCTCCGGTCTTGTATTCTATCATAAGTGCCTAGCCGACAAAGATAATTTATAATTATGAATATTAATGTCATGTCACTTATTAAAGTAATTATCCATTCTCTATGAAAATTAGTAACGTTGATTTGGATAGAAGAAAGGTAGTGCCCTTTGGTTCTGATAGCTTTGTAGTTGCTTTTCATCAATGTCACCCCAGTGTATATTTCAACTATTGTTTGCCTATCTCATTTACATCTATATGATTATGTGCTGTGGTTTTGTTGTGTTGCATTATTTTGTGTAATGAATTGCATTGGCCTTGCAGATGCTAGAATAAACAGGCATGTCTCACAGAGAAGGTGCCAATATGCCATTAATTTGAACCCAACCACGTCTCAGCTCCATCACAAACACTCACCTTTACAACACTGCCCATCTCTGTCTTTGACCATCGTTGAACTCCAAATATATGCCTACGTTGCCTCTACAGTTGACCTATCCTCTCCTCCTCCATAAACTTTAGCCCTTAATGTGGTTGACGTCACACAACAGATAACAAGTTTTGCCTACGCATCACTTCCTGTACTAAATAAAATTACCAAGAATTTTTATAATCTCTACCCTCCCCATTTCTGGAACTTCCTCTTGCTCTGAGAATTCTGTGTTCCCCTGGCTCCTCCCTTTGCCCCCACAATTGATGGATATGTGTACTACCATTTAGGGCAAAAATGATATTAGATGCCCTGACCGTTGAGAAGAAGATCAACTGGACTTCAAGAGAACAAAAAGATTGCGACCAGCCCCAAGTTTCTGAAGCATGACCCCAAATTCCCATCCACTACGAGAAAGGGGAATCCTCTGGGGATCATCTGCTCCAAGTGAACGGCTTGGACACTGTGGGCTGGTGACACAACAACTCACGTTCACTGAATATCAGGTCAAAGGCTCAACCATTGCGCTGACAAGTTTCAACCTGCAACCTAAACATGGCACAATGTCAAATCACATTTATACAGGATATGGAATGTGTTCCTACTTGTTGACAAAGTAGGCCTTGCTGACTCTCCAAACTGCACTTGTTTTAAGCCACATTGTAAAATCCTGCTTGAGCTCATATATAATGGAAAGCATGACTATCTATCAAACCTCAATAAAAAGCTTGAGCCTTCAGATTCACTTAACTCAAGGAATCCCACCCTAAATCTTGATACCTCCTGTTTCCTCCTTAAAACTCCAGTCTCTATAATCACACCATAATAATAGCACCTTCTCTGACTCCGTGTCAGTCTCTAATCTCGTGATGTGGTGAAGGTGGCAAGCTGCTGTGGATGGCATGAGAGAATTGTTCAGGAATATCTCAAAGCTTGGCGCCCCCTAGTTCTGCAAATAACCGACTCATCTTCCACATCACCAAAAAAATTAGACTGTTGTTTAAAATCGATCTGAGAAAATCCACGACATGTCTTCTTCCTCACACTGATCCTCTCAAAATTGGTCAACTGGAAAACTCCAGTCAGAGCAGGAGCACACTAGGCAGAGTGCAGTCCACATTTCAATTGGTTGAGAAAAAAGACACCACTATTCAAATGATCAAAAGCTATACCTGTAACCTGATTTACCTGATTTTACAATAATATATTCTGTTTCCTAGAACTATTTTAAATTGTGGTTCTTGTAATGAAAGTCAGAGATTTATTCCTGGTTTGTTTCCTCCCCTCTTCTCCTGAAGGTTCCTGACTGTAGAGAAGCAATGCCTCATGAACAGGTAACTCTCTTGACCATACATCCACAATTCACATTTTACCCCCAACACTGAGTACCTGCCTATTTGAGAGGTAGGCTTCATGGTAGAGGAATGGGTCTTCTCATTTCAACTAGAAATGGCTGAATGTCAACCATAAATATGGGAATTCAGCAATTTTCCCCCGAGGCTGCTTTGGTCACTAGGGCATCTCAAACAGGTGAGATAAATTCTTTCAGTACAAGTCAGGATTCAAACCCATGAAATCTGTCAACCATGCAAGAAGAAGCTTGCACTTCAGTTCTCCCATTAACACTGTAAACTTCCCAAGACACATCAGGCAAATGATATTGAAGAGAAAAGTATTTAACATAAAGCCACAGATGGAGATATGAGAACAGATGAACCAAAGCATGGTTGGAGGGCAAGATTGTACTAAATGTCCTGAAAGAGAATCGAAAGGTAGAGAGGTAGATGATTACCAAAGGCGTGGCTGCCAGTGGTGGAATGATTTACTAAATGGGACTCAGTGGACCTCGGATCTAGAGATTTTGGAAAGTAATAAGGGTAAAGGATGATGTGGAGACAGAGGGATATGGATAATGTGATTCAAGAAGGCCGAGAGATTTCAGAAAGATTCATTGCCAAACTAGGAGCAAGTATAATGGGCGAAGACAGTTTAAGATTCAGAAGAAGAACCTACCGATTCTGTGTCAGAAGATTATGAGTTCAGGTCCCATTCCCAAGACAAACAGAAAATCCAGATTCAGCCCCCAGTGCATAAATGTCAGACTACTGCACAGCCTACCCTTCTTAATCTGGGACCTAATGCCAGGCCACCATTTTGAACAGCACAGCGGTCCAATCAATTCTTCTTCAACCAATATCACAAAAAAGAAATATATAATGCAATCAGTATCATGGGAAATTACTGTGCAGAATTTAGCTCCCATGTTACAATAGAGGTTTTTTTTGGCTGTAATGTTTTGTGGGATGTACCATATAAATGCACATTCACCTCTTTGAGTTCTGAGCCCTTCATTTTAAGAAACAGTTACTAATTTAAATGGAACTTGCATTTATGGAGCAGCCATTCACATCCCCAAAGCACCCCCCAATGTACAGAGCAACTCGTGATTTTCTTTTACAGTGTGCCATAGATGCACATATGACTGGTAGTTGTTTGTTTCGTAGGCTGGGCCCTAAGTGTGGGACTGCCTTCTTCAACCCCTTTCCTAAAGATGGTTTAAAATATACCCCTCTGACCAAGCTTACAGGCACTTTCTCCTGTCTCCCTCATGCTGGATGTCCAATTTGTCTGCTCACCCTTCTGTGGAAAGTTATAATTTGTCTTTGCTGTGCAGATTTTTGTGCATTTTTGTTTGTCCGATTATCTTCTTGCAATATATTACACTGACAACTGCAAAATAACGGTTACTATATCGAGGATAATTAGAAGTGTGTACAGAAAAAAAAATAGCATCCAGGAGGAAGACATCATCATCGTAGCTGATATTTTGCATAGTGCCTATTGCTGATAATTAATAAGGGAGTTTATAGTTGCATTGCACATGGGGAAGAGTTAATGAATGGGGTGTGCTCATATGTGGAAGTCAAGCAAGTGTTGTTATACCCTGCTGCTTAATTGCTGTTAATTCTGCCATTCAGCATTCTGTGTTACAATAACATAGCCCTGTGCTGCACACATATCGCAGAACTGCACTGAGTTGGCACTGGCTTCAACTAGCACATAGCTACAAAATATATGTGATGCCCTCCCCTCTCCATCCCTAAACCCTTTAGCTTCTGTGCCACCTGACAAATGACTTCTGCAAATGGAAAGAGGGAGAATATTACGGGTACGGACGTGAGAGATTCTGCAGGTGCTGGAAATCTTGAGTAGCGCCCACAAAATGCCGGAGGAGCTCAGCAGGTCACAGGACAGCGTCTATGAAGGGGAGTGAACTGTCATTGCTTCAGGCTGAGACCCTTCATCAAGACTGGAAAGGAGGGGGGCAGAAGTCAGAATAGAAAATTGGTGAGGGGTAGGGAAGGAGTTCAAGCTGGCAGGTGATAGATGAGACCAGGTGATTGGTCAGTTTGCCCTACCATGGAGCTCCCCTCCAAGTTGCGGGGAAATGCTTTTGGTAGGGCTTAATACGGGAAGTGTAATCAAACGGGGCTGATTATGTGTTGACTGAGTGTAAATTGGATTGGGAGAAGCTGTTACCCAAGCCTGTCAATTAATTGAGAGGACAATAAGATTTCCTTTATCCTGCCACGTTCTCCTCTATGTCTCTTAGGTTCCTCCAACCAGGCGCTATTCCCATGACGAGACAGATGTGTGGGCAACAAACCAGATCGCCTCATACCTTCACAGATGGGGCTCTTCGGAGAACATCACGGGAGTTCTGCACTATAGCTCCCCCAGACATGAAAGGAGAAGAGGCAGCCCAATCTCCCAACATGACGAATGCGCTTCTTTCCATAAGAGAAGGAAATCTGCGGATAGTGTCATCTCTCTAAAGCAGTTGTCCAAGGAGGAATATCTTTCCGATGACTTGAAATGTTTCAGCCGAGATGAAATAATCAACTACATTGATGAAACTCCAGTCCCTAGTCCCATGAAGACCCCACTGAGATCATCATCTGTAACACTCATCCCAGAAAAATATGAACAGTATTCAGTCACCTTTTCCCACTTTCCTTTGACCAATTTTGAAAGAGAGCCTCACGTTCTCCGCCGGTTGTCAGAGGGCAAGGAGTGCCGTAACCCCAGGGGATACTTGGTGACTGCTTTCCCCACTGACACAAAGGCAGCTCCAAAGGACGGAGAAGCCCAGTGTCGCCTGTCCACGGTCACCACCCCCAGCATTAAGGAGGGAGCCTCCAGAGGTTTACGGACAGAACTTTGCGTCTCCTGGGACAATCGGGAAAAACTCAGCAAAATAGAAAGTAAAGGAAGCACCAACAGTTTTGTAAGTTCACCTTCTGCTTCTTCGGGCTACATGACTTTTCATTCCGACTCAATTGGATCCACATCCTAGGAATGAGCGTGGACCTTCCCAAAAATTAATGGTGTTTCTATGTTTGTTTACTACTACGGGGATTTTATACTTCTCACAGGAAGAAATGAGTCACGCCAAAGAATCAGTCAAATATTTTAATGTCCTTTACACTGGTTGAGGTTCTTTTAGACACTTGAAAGAGGACTGGAAAAATCTGGCATCAATGTCTGAATATTATTGGTACCGCTAACTATTGTTTTCTATTTTTATTTTTTTAAGATAAATAATTTTTAAGGGTAACATTGTTAATAGGCATTCCTGTAAGACCAATACCATTTAGACAGATGTACAGAATGAGAAAAAGGTGGATGTAAAATTGATTCTATTTTTTAAAACTTCCAAATTGTGAAATGGTTGCTCCACCAGAGGTAACTCCAGATCATGTGTGTCTATTTATGCACTCCAGGTATTTGGTGTATTCTGTTTCAACTGATGATTTTCTTCACATAGAGGACAATGAAATTATTCTTTGGGAAGGGGAGAGGTGGAAGACCCCACTATTGTTCCTCCTATGTATTTTGCATTTGTAACTTCGGTGTCACATACTGGCAGCAGTCCGTTGCCCTGCGAGAATGAACATTGGTTTCTCTTGGTCCCCATAAAGTTGTCCTAAAATTTAATAGTAAGAAACGTTTTCTTACAAGTATTTGCAATGGTTGCTCGTCAAAAGATCCAGGGCATGTTTCGTTTATATTAAAAACAAATTTCAATACTGTATTGCGATTTGCTTTGACTAAAAAGTTTACACCAATGGCCACTTTTTTTTGGGTACACATGCTCGTTAATGCAAATATCTTATCAGCCAATCATGTGGTAGCAACTCTATGCATAACAGCATGTGGACATCATCAAGAGGGTTAGTTATTGTTCAGACCAAACATCAGAATGGGGAAGGAATGTGGTCTAAGAGGTTTTGACTGCTGATTGGTTGTTGGTGCCAGATGGGGTGATCTGAGTATCTCAGAAACTTCTGACCTCTTGGGATTTTCACACCCAAGTCTCAAGAGTTTACGGAGAATACTGTGAAAAGCGATAAAAACATGTACACTGAATGGGAGTTCTGTGGGTGAAAATGGCTTCTTAATGAGAGAGGTCAGAGGAGAATGGCTAGACTAGTTCAAGCTGACAGGAAGTTGACAGTAATTTAAATAACCATGCTGTTACAATAGGGGTGTACAGAAAAGTATCTCTAAACACACAACACATTGATCCTAGAAGTGGATGGACCACAGCAGTGGAAGACCACGAACATACATTGAGTGGCCACTTTATTAGTACAGGAGGTGCTGAATAAAAAGGTTGCTGAGTGTATTGGACACACCAGTTTTACATGAACACTGTGCTATGAGAAACTTGACTGCCATAGTGTGTTGTGTCCAGTTTGATGTTCTTAGATCTTCCCTTCTTTCTACAATCATAAAACCATACAGCATAGGAGTAGAATTAGGCCATTCGGCCCATTGACTCTGTTCCGCCTTCCATCACAGCTGATTTGTTTACTAGATTCTTGATTGGTCAGAGTATGAAGGGATACGGGGAGAAGGCAGGAGATTGGGGCTGAGAGAAAAATTGAATCAGCTGTGATGAAATGGTGGAGCAGATTTGATGGGCTAAATGGTCTAATTCTGCTCCTATATCTTATGATCTTATTATTCCTCTCAACCCCATATTCTTGTTTTCTCCCTGTAACCTTTGATGCCCTTACTAATCAAGATCTTATCAACCTTCCCTTTGAATATACCCAATGACTTGGCTTCCACAGCTGTCTGCGGCAATGAATTCCGCAGGTTCAGCAATCTCTGGCTAAAGAAATTCCTCCTCATCTCCATTATAAAGGGATGTTATTGTGTTCTGAGGCTGTGTCCTCTGGTCCTAGACTCTCCCACTGTAAGAGGCATCCTGTCCACATACACTTTATCTAGGCCTATCTGTATTCATTCGCTTTCAATAAGATTACCCCACTCCACCCCATTCTTCTAAACTTCAGCGAGTACAGGCCCAGAGCAATCAAGCGCTCTTCATTTGTTAACCTTTTCATTTCTGGGATAATTCTTTATTCCTTCTGACCTTGACCAAGCCATGTTGTTAAAATAAATCCACCTGGAGAGTTTAGGATTAGGGAGAGAGGTGTTTGGAAAGGGAATAAGAGAGAATTTTTTTCCATCCAGAGGATGGTAGGACTTCGGAATGCTTTGCCTGACAGGGTTGTGGAGGTAAACTCTCATAACATTTCAGAAGTATCTCGATGGGCTCTTGAATCACTAAGGCACAGAATGCTAGCGGCCTGGTGCTGATAAATGGCGTCAGTATCGCCCGTACTAGCTTGGCATGGACAGAGCCTGATTCCGTGATATATGACTCTGTGCTTCATTTCAGTCTGCCCTGTTGACAAAGGAGCTAGCTACGATGATATGCAAATCTTGACTTGGTCCTTCTGCGTTTGCAAACACGCACAGCTCTCTGCATCTGGATTGGTCTACAGTGCAATTTGGGTGCGAATATTTCCAAAAATATTTGAATCATTCCTTTCCTTTGCAATGTTTCATTTTGGCAGGATAACCTTGTTCTCTTGAACCTTTTGCAAGTGCTTTTAAAGGGCAGATGATACACATTCATCCCTACTTCCCCACATTATTACACAGGTTTTACTTGTTAAATCTGCTCACCTAACCTTTTGGGTTAATGGGTGCCCAGGAGTGGTGTTAACCTTCTGGGTCAGTCACAAACAGGCATTGACCTGGAACAGGGATTCCCAACCTCTTTTATGCCACGGACCAATAGCATGAAGCAAGGGATCTCTGGACCCAGGTTGGGTACCCCCGATCTAGAACATCATTTGAAAAGGAACTGAATGTTAAGCAGAGTACAGGGTTAATGGTAGGATTCTTTACAGTGGGGAGGAGTGAGGGATCTTAGAGGCCACCTCCATAGGACCCTCAAAGTTGCCAAGAAAATTTATAGAGTTGTTATGGTGTGTTGGCCTTCATTAGTTCAGGAATTGAGTTCGAGAGGTTGAGTTGGAGGTAATGTTGCAGCTCTATAAAACCCTGGCTAGACCACACTTGGAGTATTGTGTTTAGTGCTTGTCATTTCACTTTCGAAAGGATGTGGAAGCTTTAGAGAGGGTGCAGAGGAGAGTTTACCAGGACGGTGCCAGGACTAGAGGGCATGTCTTACGAAGTTAGGTAGGGCTTTTCCCTTTGGAGCAAAGGTGGGTGAGAGGTGACTTGAGCTTTACAAGGTAATAAAAGGCATAGATCGAATGGACAGCTAAAGACTTTTAACTTGGGCGGAAATGGCTAATACAAGGGGGCACACTTTGAAGGTGATCAAAGGAAAATGGGGGACATTTTTTTTTACACAGAGTGGTAGGTGTGTTCAGTGCCTTGCCAGGGATGCCAGTAAAGGGGGATACATTCAAGACTTTTAAGAAACTCTCAGAGAGGCACATGGATGATAGAAAGAAGAGCTGTGTGGGAGGGAAGGCTTAGCTGGTCAGGTTGATCTTAGAGTAGGTTAAAAGGTTGGTGCAACAACATGGGCTGAAGGGTTTGTATTGTGCTGTTGTGTTCTATGTACTGTACGCCCACCTGGAGTACTTGCAGGAACTAGGAAACCATCCCACAGAGTTTATGGAATTATTAAAGCACAGAAGGAGGCCATTCGACCCATCAACTCCTTCCTGACTCTGGGCAGTACAATTTATTCAATCTCGTTCATCCATTCTTTCCAACTTGCCAGTAGCTCAATATATCATTTCTCACATACCTGTAGAATTCCCCACTGAACACCCAAATGACTCCATTTCCACAACACTTGCAGGCAGTGATTTCAAGCCACCACCATTTTGTTTCCTCAAAAATACCGTTGCATCTTTGCCCATTCAGTTTAACTCTGTGTCCCCAAGCTTTGAACTAATAGCTTCTCTCCACCTACCCTAAATAAATCAACCAAAATTGTACACATTTCTTTTTACCAACTCTCCAAACAAACTTCTTTGCTCAAAGGAAAATAACTGCAGGTTCTCCAGTCTAAACTTGTACTAGATGCCATCATCCCTGGGCCTTTTGTAGAAAACCTTTGCACTTTGTGCTGGGATAGTCAGTGAACTGAAGTAAATGTGGAACCTATTCAATGAACTCAATACCTGTTGACCTAGAAGTGAGAGTCAGAGGAGAGTCCTTTACACAGAGAGTTGTGGGCTCACACTGCCAGGGGTGGTGGTAAAAGCAGACACATTAGGGGCATTTTAGAAATTCTTAGAAAGGCACATGTATGTTGGGAAAATGGGGGTCTATGTAAGAGGGAATGGTTAGATTGATCCTAGAGTAGGTTCAAAGGGCTGAAGTTCCTGGACTGTAATGTTCAAAAAGCTCAGAGTACATTTATACATCAAAGAATGTATGAATTATACAAACTTGAGATTCATCTGCTTTCAGTCAGCAAGGAGCCCAAAAGAACCCAGTTTTAAAAAGACCAGCACCCAATGCACAGAGAAAGAGAAAAAAAAACCTCAAATCATGCAAACAATTGAAGCAAGCAACAGCATTCCGAACCAGACTGAGTCCATAGACCTGGATCCCGGTGCAGCTGGAGTAGGCCCACAGCCTGGGCCTCAAGTTCATCGTATAGCAGGGAAACTCACCGCGAAGCTCCCAGATACGATTTGTGCAGCAGCCGGAGCAGTCTCACAGCCTCAGGGCCGCAGAGGGAGGCGTGAAATTCACTGAAGAGCAAGCGGAATTGGTCCGATCCTTGCTTCCGGTCCTGATACCCTGCCTTTCTGATGTTTAAATTGTCCAAACACTGGGTCGTGCCTTGCATTAGCACCCGGGCCCCACCACAGTGATACAATCTGGGCCTAGATCTTACCGCCCAGCCCAAAGCTTTTCAATTTGCCTTGGCACTTAGAGCGATCCAATATTACTCCCAGTTTCAGTGGACAGGTACCTCCTGTCCGAATCGCTTGCTCCATCTCCGTCCCTGACTCCAACTCCATCTCAAATACAGTACACTTCGACTTTGCAACACACCAACATGGTTCATCCCTCAAATCAGCTTCTTCGCTCGCCTCTTCATTGTTTGTGGTGATAGTTTACTACAAATTTACCTCAGAAAAGGTGTCATTAATAATGCTTTAGTCATATTTTTTGCCTATTAGACTACAAGTAAACTTTTGTCCAGCTTCAGTAGGAGGAAAAGTGAAGAGACAATGTTGGAGAAAATGTGCAATAGGTAATGAGATGGGGTGTGGGCTGGTCATGGAGGAAATGATCATTAACATTGGCATGGACTAAAATGACCATAAGATGAAGAGCAGGAAAGGCCATGTGGCCCACCAAGCCGGTTCTGTATTCCATGAGGTCAAGGCTGATCCAACCATGACTCTGTGAGAGAAAAGTAATCTCTGCCTGAATGGGTAACTCTTGCTCTGAAGCTGTGCCCCATCTGGTTCCAGACTCTCATACAAAGGGGAATCATCTGCTCAGCTTTCACATTGTCAATTACTTCACCAGTCTTTACCGCCAACCATTCCCTTTGTTTTCCTAAATACTTGCTGTACATCCACACTGAACTTCTGTGTTTCACGCACAAGGAGATTCCATTCCCTTCTGTATCGCAAGCTTCTATAATCTCTCTCCATTTAAATGATATTTGAAAATAGAGTGGATTCTGGTTGATTTGGTCTTTGGTTAATTGTGGCAGCCGCTTATTTGGGCCAACTCTTAAAAAAGAAAAACTAATCAAGAAAATAGCTGTGATTCCCTTCATTTATTTGGGACACCACACCACTTAACTGAGGCACGAGACCGTTGCTGAGCAATCTCTAATTAGTGTCAGTTGCATGCACCATGCTTAGAGCAAACAGGTTTTAAATAGTGTCAGCTGCATGTATTTGTGTTCAAAAAGCAGTGATTATTGTCACTGATAGTTGGTGGGAAATAAACAGTCAGACAATTTGGAACTGTTTTCCTCACTGCGTTTTCAAGCATTCAGGCTTGGAGATGCCAGAAATGGCCAGAAGTGAAAATGAAATGATTTCATTAACAAGTTAGGAATTATGAAGGCTTTGAAGGTATTGACAACTGTCTTGAAAGTTACAATGAAAATGAAGATTTGAAGGCTGCAATTGTTGAAAGTGTTGTATGAAGGCATGGAACTTCAGCTAATAGGGGCAGCTGTTTAACTGGGACAAGATCTACCAGTCCCAGTGTGTCCCAATTAACTGAAATGTACTGTATTTGGACAGCTATGTGGATAGGAAAGGTTTAGAGCAGGAGTTCCCAACTTTCTTTATGCCATGGACCAATACTATTAAGCAATGTGAGGGATGAGTTCCGAATTGTCTTACTGGTTATTTCCCACCAACTATTAGTGACAATAATCACTGCTGTTTGAACACAAATACTTGGATCCAGGTTCAGAACCCCTGGTTTAGAGGGATGTGAGCAAAACATGGGCAAGATGGACAAGTCTTGATGGGCTGAATGGCCTGTTTGTGAGCTGCGTGACTGCACGACTCTAATATTGCTAACCCATTCCGTCTGCCAGAGTGGTTCACCACACATCTCCTCATGTTACATCTCTGCCAGACTTTTAACCAGACACTAAATTGCAGGTTTGGCATCTTCCCCACGACCCGCTTCTCTAGCCAGGGGTTTAAAAACTGGAGTGAGATGGCTCCCACAATTCTCTCCAGATAAAACCAATAAATCAAAGCCTTTCCCAAAATGGAGTTCAGGGATGACAAGAAGAAACTGATGAAAACCATTGTAAACTATCTGAGCCAAATAATTTAGAGTTATAATTTCTATTTAATTCTATTCTCAAAAACAGATTGGTACCACACTTACAGTCCACAAAGGGGCAGATGTCTGTTTCAACAGAAGATGGTTCAAAGAGCAATAAGCATTCTCCTGGAGGAGCTCAATACATCAAAATCAGAATCAGACTTTAATCGCCAAGTACCTGTGCACATACAAGGAATTTACTTCCGGCAGATGTTGTCTCTCTGCTCATAACAATAATAATGATAAATATAAATGAAAATATAGATTATGCATACAAGTAGTGCAATCCAAGTAATAGTTAGCCGACAATTAACCGGCAGTTAACTGTTCAGCAAAGTGACCGCAGTAGGGAAAAAACTTCTCCAGTGCCTATTAGTCTTAGTCTGGAGGGATCTGAAGCGCCTACCAGACGGAAGCAGTTCAAACAGTCCGTGTACAGGATGGAAGGAGTCCTTTATGATGTTCCCCGCCCTCTTCTTCAACCTGGAAGAGTACAGGTCCACAATAGAGGGCAGGGAGGCTCCAATGATGCGCTCGGCAGTCCTCACTGTGCGCTGTAGTCTGGTTCTATCCTGCTTGGTGGCGGCTCCAAACCACACAGTGATGGAGGTGCACAGGACAGACTCAATGACTGCAGTGTGGAACTGCGGCAGCAATTCCTGAGGCAGACCATATTTCCTCAAGAGTCGCAGGAAGTACATCCGCTTGAAAAGTACATTGAAAAGAATCAATGATATTTAGTTTAGTTCACCCTTCACCCCTCCTGGGCCATAGGCCTCGGACAGCAGCTCACCAGAGTCTGTCCTGGGCCAGTCTCTCAAGCTGTCCCCAGGTATAGTCCATTTTCAAAAATCCTTCCTCTCCCAGGGATCAGGTTTTTGGGGCTTCTTTTAGCACTCCTGCCGCTCTGAAGCTTTTGACGGGATGGGGTTCCTAGCCCCATGCCCAAACCTCCTCCTTTTGCAGACAGGCTTGGGACTGTCCTTGGCAGAGTTAGAAGCAACAGTGGGTTGGGGGGGGGGGGTGAAGGCAATGTCTACATTGCAGGTCAAATCCCTGCATCAGGATGGATGTCGCTCAGACTGCTGTGTGCCCCCAGCAGATCATTGCTCCAGATTCCAGCATCTGCAGTCCCTTGTGAGAACTTATACTTGGAAAGGGGGCTCAAAGCAGACTGAATTTCTTACAAGGAGGAGTCGCAATATTTCGAGAGGTTCTTTACAAACAAGAATCTTAATTTCAAGTCAATCAAAGCTTCCTTTTGCTCTCTGCCTTAAATTTCAGCTTTAAGTTTATCTTTAGGCTTGACAGAGGAAGATTATTCTGGGTACGACTGTATAGGGCATGGATCTATCCAAAAGGATGCCACGTGTACCTTGGGATAGAACTCATCATTCAAGGCAAACTTTCAACTGATGAGGATAGACAGATTCTCATGCAAGCCGGACAGGAACAACGCTGAATAACACACTCAAAATGCTGGAGGAACTTAGCAGGTCAGGTAGCATCTATGGAAATGAATAAACAGTTGACGTTTCAGGCTGAGACCATTCATCAGGACTGAAAAGGAATGAGGAAGACACCGGAATTAAAAAAATGGTGGGGGGAGGGGAAGGAGGCCAGCTGGAAGCTGATCGGTGAAGTCAGGTGGGTGGGAAGGGTAAAGGGCTGGAGAGGAGGGAACCTGACAGGAAAGGAGAGTGGACCGTAGGAGAAAGGGAAGGAGAATGGGACCCAGGGGGAGGTGACAGGCAGGTGAGAAGAGGCAAGTGGCCAGAGTGGGGATAAAAGAAGAGTGGAGGAGGGAAATCTTTTCCGTTGGAAGGTGAATCGACATTCATTCCATCAGGCTGGAGGCTATCCAAAAGGAATGGAAGGTGCTGTTCCTCCACCCTGAGGGTGGCCCCATCTTGGCACAAGAGGAGGCCATGGACCAACATGTCAGAATGGGAACGGGAATTGGAATAAAAATGTTTGGCCACTAGGAAGTTCTACTTTTGGTGGATGAAGTGGAGGTACTCAACGTAGTGGTACCCCAATTTACCACTAAGGTGCAGGAGAGTGCATCAGGAGCACCAAACACTTTCTCTGGAACTGGATGCTCATGCAAGTAATGCAAAGGTTTTTCTCTTTATATCATGTCCGACTGCTGGAGTAATTCTGACGGTTAACATCAGTTGCATGTGAAACAGAGAATCTGCATGGGGTCCATTCTCTGGCCCACACACGCAACTGGTTGGGCAAGCAGAACTTCCAAATGCTTTCAGTGACAAATGGCTGCTTCAAGTGGTTTGCACCGACATCGTGGCATTTGCAACCAGTCACGTTGGCTGTGTCCACACAACCTCTCGCCATTCGCTGGATAGATCATCAGCAGCTCTGTGCTTACATTTCTCTTCTTCGTAGAACCAGCAACTCACTCACAACATGCTCACAAAGTCATTCTCCAGGAATGTCCTCACCAAACAATGTCCCTTCTGATTGTTTACAATAAGGAAATGGTTTGTCTGTGACAAATGACATAAATAAAACCACACCCTTGACTGCTCAGTTGCATCCCTGAGCCATGAACAAAATCCCATGAATTTGTTAAATGGCCATTTCTTGTGGCAAAAGTCGAGGCCATTTGGCCCACATCTTGCCTCTTGGAAATAACCACTCAGTCAACCACTCACTCAGTTCTTAGAGCAGCACCCCTCTTCCACTGCTATTAATAGCAATGAATAATTACCAAGTCATGTCCAGTTGCTGGTCTGGGTGTTTGCTGGGCATAACATGGCTGCCAAGCTGCAGATCGCTTTAACTGCTCTTCAGAACCATTTATGTAATTGCTTTGGGCGGACCTGGTGAATATGAGGTTCTTTATAAACATATGTATAATTGGGTGGTGGGGTGGAGATACGTCTCTACCAAAGGAGGTGTAAGGCACTCCTTTCCTCTGCTAACCTGCAGGTCACCCTTGGGCAAGATGTAGCTGTTGCTTAGCAACATCTCCTCCTCCCCCACCCCAAGATGGGTGACGTGAAGCCGCAGGAGCAGGTGGTGGATGGTCGTATGAGCAGCTGGTGCATATCACAACTCCTGGTTATGTGACCACTGATGCCAGGCAGACAATCTCTGAAGAGTATTGATAATGGATGGGGTCACCCATCTTGTAAAGGCACTGCCCAGGAGAAGGCAATGGCAAACCACTTCTGCGAAAGAATTTGCCAAGAACAATGATGGTCATGGGACCATGATCACCCACATCACACGAAATGGCACAAAACGAACGAATGAACGATGTATATAATGTCTAGTTTATAGTTAAAGTTATTAAATATCTGCACAGAGATTTGGATTGTTTGCTTACAGTTTCCGTTTGAATGACCTGACAAGGTCTCCATTCCATTTTCTCACCGAGCAGACCCTCGTTGGTTTATAATGCAATATGAAAAGAGAATATTGACTGTTTTTTTGCACGCAGACTTCGCTTTATTCAAGGTCAAGGCCAGGGTGTACACTGGAACACAATGATCAATGCAAGTTAAATACAATTGTTCATTTTACACCCTTCTTTGTATTAAAAAACAGAAGATGCTTTTACTAAGTTAATGTAAAGTCTGTTTTTTTTTAAAACACTTCCAGAACTACAGCACAGATCCTTTTGCAATATCGGGCCGCTTACACAACAGTGCCCCTGGCGGCCACTGCTGTGAAATTATTAAACTAATGGGAGGTTGGGCAGTGATTGGCAAAATAAGGTTTGCCCCTTACATCGATAACAATGGGCAGGATCGAAGCACTGATCCACTTTGGAATCTGCCAAAGTGAAACTGATCAGTAACAAAATGCAACACCACACTGTCACTGGGCGGTGTATAATGTGCACTGTATTCGCCTAGGAATATGGATCTCACTAAAGTTGGGCTCAACCTTACAAAATATGTCCGAACGGGAGAGGTTGCTGTTTTGTGTTTTATTTTCAATAATTCAGTAAATAGAAGAACAGAATTGATTAACTGGGGTCACTTCAGATGAATTATATATTTCATTTAAATGACGCTGCCATAACGAAGTGTTTTTAATCCAGGTAGAGAAACAGATGCGCTGTCCAGTCCTGCTGAAGGGTCTCGGCCCAAAACGCCAACAGTACTTTTTTCCATAGATGCTGCCTGGCCTGCTGAGTTCCTCCAGCATCTGGTGTGTTTGGCTTGGATTTCCAGCGTCTGCGGATTTCCTTGTGTTTGCACTGTCTTACACTCTTCTTTTATGGAAAAGATGAGGGGAGAACATGAAAAGTAATCTTAGTCAAAAAGTGTAAACTTGGGAGATTTTGTAGATGCTGGAAATGCAGAGCGACACATGGACAACGCTGGAGGTCAGGCAGCATCTATGGTGAGGGCTGAGACCTTTCTGGGCTCAGTTCACCGTTGGTCGAAAACTGATTCAGATTCAGTCGAGGTCAGGATTAAGGATAGTTTGGACACTGCAGGACGACCAATCATCTTTTAATATATCCGGAGAGTGTTGGCTGGCCCAGCCCAGGTGTGAAGTGATATCACTGTACCGACCCTCCCCAGGATACTACAGGGTTCCATTCACGAGAACTGTTTGTGACTGTCAGTAAACCGGGAGCAAGGAACCACAGTGTGTGGGGGAGAGGGTCGCAGAAACAGCTGTGAGCAGGCTGTGAAGAGTGACCGCCAGTAGGCCTCACTGACTCACTGAGTCTGCTCAGTCTGTAGTGAGCTGGGGGAGGAGGGGGGAGAGAGAAAAGAAATCCAGAAATGCCCCATTACCCACCCAAAAGACCCAGCCTGCTGATCTCCAGATCCATCCCCATCCAGCCCATTCATTGGAATATGGGCGCCGGTAACTTGGGGGTGAGTTCTGAACCCCAGTGTGACATCAAAAGGGGAAGTGAAACACATTATAAAATCAGAAAGTGTTGGAAATACTCAGCAGGTCAGGAAGCATCTGGAGAGAGAATCAGGACTAACAGTCTTAAAGCCATAGAGCACAAAACCTCTAAACACATACAATATGATCCTCACCCCGAGGTATATTTTTGCTCTTCACCTGCCCCACATAGAAAGGTTTGGGCAGAAAGAAAACCATCTTTTGACCACAAAATAATCAAGCATTTCTTTGCATAAATCTCCTGGACGCCCTGCAGAGAAGGGAGACAGTGAACCGCAACGATTTGTTCCCTGAGCAGATCACAGTACTGCCACACCATGCCGAATAGGCCACTACTAATGGAACATTTGCAAACCAAGTAGAGATATAACGTAAATATTGTATCAAGCAATAATACGCTTGATATAGCAAATGAAGACAAAGCGATGTCTGGCAATGTACTTGTGCATATTTTTTTGGGAGGAAGGAGGGGTCAAAAAAGTAAAGTAGAGATCTGACTGAAGATTCATCATGTTACCTGAATGTCCCCGGCTAGTTAAGTGCAGTTCTCAGAACCTGTGCTGTGTTCTTTTATCTGTCCATAATTTTTTATGTTTCTTCTGTGTGTGGGAAAGCTTTAACTTCTTGGGCATAAAATAGGTATTGTTATAATAAATATTAATACTTATCTGTTTGAAAGAAATCGTACTACATCGTTGAGCATGTTACTTTGAAATCTAAGCTTTCATCCTTTCCATTCATCTGACATGAAAGTCCACAGTCTTCTGCTTGTGGTTGATCTTATTTGCTGAAGCCCAAAGAACTGTGAACACGTGAGCGCCCCCTAGTGCTTTTCCAATTGTATCTGCAGGAAGAAAGCAGTTATTCCTACACCTTGTCCCATTCGTGATCCTCCACCTGTCAGGGGGTTGGCTGTTGGTGTTATCAAGTGGTTCTGGCCTTATCCTTCCAAATCCTGCCAGTGAACCAAGCTGGCCAGTTTATCATGGAATACTGTAGCCCTGGAATTGGATTAAATTGTTGCCTCTGGTAATTTCTGATTTGTAGAGTAACAATCTGATTCCCTGCAAAAGTCTAGATTTTTTATATGGTTTCAGATGGTGCACCCTCCATGGAGCCCTGATCTCAATATAATTGAGGCTGTCTGGGATTACCTGGAGAGACAGGAGCAAGTGAAACAGCCAAAGTCTGCAGAAGAACTGTGCCAAGTTCTCCAAGACGCTTGGAACTATTTACCAGCCGATTTTCTTATAAGGCAGCACGACAGTATGCCTGAGGGAACAAATGCAGTTTTAAAAGCAAAGGGTCTTTGCACCAAATATTGATTTGATTTAGATTTTTTTTCTACCATTTACTGCTCTTTATAGTAATTTTTTTGATATTTCGAAACTTTTCATTTCATTATCTTTGAAAGCATCTTTGCTTAACAGATTTTTTTATGCATGCCTAAGACTTTAGCATAGTACTGTAGACACAAGTATCTGAAGATCTTTGGTTCTATCATTTTATAGATGTGTATGTATATTGATGAGAAAAAGCAGTGCCATAAAGACTCGATACCAGAGACCCGACCACTGTGACTTTTCTCTGCGAGGTCCCCCACCCATCAAAAGTATCCAAAGTGGTATACCTATCGTTGAGTAGGGTGGCCACAGGGGAACTCTGCACTGCCTGTTTGATGCCTTTCCCTGTCTGATTGCCTCCCAGTTTCCTGTGCCCTGCACCTTGGGTGTAACTACCTCTCTACGTGTCCTATCTATCACTCCCTCAGCCTCCGGAATGATCCAGACTTCATCCATTTCCAGTTCCAACTCCTTAATGTAGAGTGTTAGAAGCAGCAGCTGGACGCAGTTCTTGCCGGTGAAGTTATCAGGGCCACCGGAGGTCTCCCTGCCTTCCCACATCCCGCAGGAGGTGCATTCCACTATCCTGCCTGGCACCTCTACTGTTCTAACTGAGCAAATACAAAGAAGGAACAACAATACAGATTCTTTGCTGTCTCTGATTGAAGCCACGGAGAGTTAAAGGCTCAAACTCCACACTCTAACTCTGACCACTCCAACGATGGACGCTCCGCCTGCCTGGCCTTACCTTAATTTACTTTTGCCAGTCAGTCCCAGATGTTCATCGGCCGCTTCTCAAAGCACCAAACTGCTGCCAGTTGCTTCCTTTTCTACTCAATCGGCGAACCCGAGTGAACGATGTATTCTCGGGCTTCCAATCTCCAATTGCCCGCTGCTCTGATTGGCCGCTGCTTTTCTCCTTGACACAACGCACTCGTTCTGCTACCAGCAGCTGTGAGTCAGAAAGCGTGGCATGTCATTACCCTTTCTGAATTGGCTCATCCTTGTCTGCGTTTGAGTTGAGAAGCTTCATCACCGAATAAACATTTAAATCACAGGACTGTTTAAAAATCTCCTCCAGTGTCCTTCCTAGTGCTGCGCTCTTAAAAGCCACTTCTCAGAATTTCTTGTAAGATGTCAGTTTTGGGTGGACTCCTTGGAGTGTGTTAATGTTTGAAACCAGCTTTCAGCAAGTGCAAAATTACTGTGCCATGTTTGGCTGTTCCACCAGCAGAGGGAGCAAGCACTGTAAATGATTGCAAGAGCTTGGAACAGTACTTCAAAGTTCAAAGTAAATTTATTATCAAAGTACAAAGTTTGTACATACATGTCACCATATACACAACCTTGAGGTTCATCTTCATGCGGGCATTCTCAATAAATCAATAACCATAACAGAATCAATGAAAGGACAAACAACCAGTGTGCAAAAGACAAGAGACTGTGCAAATAAAAAACGAAAGAAAACAATAATAATACAGTATATAAATAAACAATAAATAGCAAGAACTATGAGATGAAAAGTTATTAAATGTGAGTCCATAGGTTGGGGAACAGTTCAATGATGGGGCAAGTGAAGTTGAGTGAGGTTATCCCCTCTGGTTCAGGAGCCTGATGGTAATAACTGTCCCTGAACCTGGTTGTCTGAGCCCTGAGCTCCTGTACCTTCTTCCTGATGGCAACAGCAAGAAGGAACATGACCTGGGTGGTGGGGCTCTCTGATGATGGGTGCTGCTTTCCCAATACTGTGTGTATATGCACTCAGTGGCGGGCGGAGGGGTGGGTTTGCCTGTGATGGACTGGGCCATATCCATTACTTTTTGTAGGATTTTCCATTAAAGGGCATTCATGTTCCCATAGCAGGCTGTGATGCAGCCAGTCAGTATACTCTCCACCACACGTCTATAGAAGTTAATCAAATTTTTAAATGTCATGCCGAATCTTCACAAACTCCTAAGGAAGTAGAGGCACTTTTATGCTTAATTAGTCATCTCTGAAATGATCTCTGAAATGATAACATGGAGGAATTTAAAGTTGCTGACCCTCTCCACCTCTGATCCCTCGATGAGGACTGGTGCATAGACCTCTGGCTTCTCCTCCCAAAGACAATAATCAATTCTGTGGTCTTGCTGACATTGAGTAAGAGGTTGCTGCTGTGGTGCCACCCAGCCAGATTTTCAATCTCCCTCTATGTACTGCTTCATCACCAGCTTTGATTCAGCATCCAACAGTGGTACCTTCAGCAAACTTAAATATGACATTGGTGCTGCCCTGAGCTGCACAGTCATAGTGTAAAGCGAGTAGAGCAGGGGCTAAGCAAACAGATTTGTGAAGCACCTGTGCCGATGAAGATTGTGGAGGATGTTGGAGCCAGTCTGAACTGACTGGTTAGAGCTTTTAATTCAATTTAGAAAATCTTTGCTGTATTTAAAGATTAGCTTTAGTTGTCACATGTACATCAAAGGATACAGTGCGATGCTGTGTTTGTGTCAATGACCGACACAGTCCGAGATTTGCTGGGGACAGCGCAGAGGTGTTGCCATGCTTCCCACACCAGCATAGCATCCCCACAGCTTACTAATTCTAACTCATACAGCACTGTGCAAAAGTCTTAGGCACCCCAGATTTTTTATTTGATGATATAGCCTCTACAGAGCCCTGATCTCAACATCATCGAGGCTGCCTGGGATTACCTGGAGAGATACAAGCAAGTGAGACAGACAAAACCTGCAGAAGAACTGTGGCAAGATCTCCATGATGCTTGGGAAAACTTAACCAGCTGATTTTCTTACAAAACTGTCATGATAGTGCACTTAAGAGAATAGATGCAGTTTTGAAGGCAGAGGGTGGTCACACCTAATATTGATCTGGTTGAGTTTTTTTTACAGTTTACTGCTCTTTATACTTTTTTTTGATATTTAGAAGCTCTTCATTATTTTTGAAAGCATCTTTGTGTAACACGCAGTAAGGTTTCACTACTAAGGCTAATGTAATGACTTCTACATAATGTTCCACTGTTAAGGTAATGGTTTCTCTGTAGCAGTAATGTTTGGGTTATGACAAGAGATAACGGGACTTTGGAATTCAGTGGCTAGCCAATAAGAGATTGTTGCTGTGTCTTGGGATTCTGGAGGCAGTTGTTTACGCAGGCTTTTGGAGAGGGTGAGAGAGGGGTGAAGAGAGAAGACGTGAATGGAGAGATTTGGTAGGCCTCCAGTTGGAGTGGACTCCAAAGGTCAGCAATGCTCGGAGGAGATCGAATGGTGGAAGGAAAACTACAGAGTGAGCTCCAACAATTGCGCACACTGTTTTACAAGATTGGTGCCGTTTTTCTTTTATATTTTGTTTCTCTACTAACCACATAGTCAAAGTAAGGGTTATAAAGCTTAATCATTTAATCGCATATTGTGTACTGTTTGTAACTTCGGGGTGCTGATTTGTACCAGCAACCACCCAAACAAGATTTCTTAAGTTTGGCCAGGCAAGGGGGTTATCACTCCCAAGATCAAAGCCGCTAGTGTTACATTTGCTTTACAGAATTTTTTATACATGCCAAAGACTTTTGCACAGTACTGCATATCTTTGTGGGAGGAAACTGGAACACCTGGAGAAAACCTACAGGATCACGGGGAGAATATACTCCTTACAGACTGTGTTGGGAAGTGAACCCCAATCCTATTAACTAGTTGGATCAGCCGAGTAGCCAATGGATTTCAAGATAGGCCTCATTTACTTTATCTCCTTCACCATATTAAGTAGATCCAACATTTACTGTTGTAGACATCATGATACAATTTATGAGTAAAATATTAAATAACTGGATGTGTTTGACCAGGATCTCAGTATTTCTGACTTCTCCTAAGATCTTGCATCCTGTGGAAGTTTTTGCATGACTAATGCTTCTTTCCCCTCTTCAGACAAATAAAGATGGAATCTCCGGAAATTTTCCTGGAGACAAGATGCGGTGTAGAGACTTGCCAATTATCAGCAAAGGTAAATGTGTGCCTAGGAATCTTCTGGAACGATTTACTATCTGAGGGTAGGAACTCTTTCCCCCAAGTAAGTGAATGAAGTAAGTCCTCTAGATCTGCCGAAGTGTCTCGGCCCAAAATGTCAACCGTACTCTTTTCCATAGACGTTGCCTGGCCTGCTGAGTTCTTCCAGCATTTTGTGTGTGTTGCTCTGGGTTTCCAGCATCTGCGAATTTTCTCTGGTTTCTCTAGATCTGAGTGAGTTAATGTTTTCAGTCAGAGGTTGTGGATTCAAGCCACACTCTAGCGATCATTTACAATAAAATAATAATTCACCATCTGACTATTGGTCAATACAGAATGGCTCAGAAGCTGTACAGTCTTTAATGCATGAAGGCCCCAGTTTCCATGCCCTCTCGAAACTCATCCACTTCTGTTTCCAACAGTTACAGTGCCCTTTTCCACTTGTCCTCTAAGACGACCACAACCATGTTTGGAGTCTTGCGTTTCCCAATGACCCGGAGAGCTACGTTGGCTGGAGTCAGGGCTTTGCGCTTTGGCTCTTGGAAGGGTCACCCCTGCCAAACAGGGCAAAGGTTAGACATCAGACTAAGAGTGGCCCACCAGTCCTCCAGGTTCCAGGAGTTCAGTTCAGGGCTGACAAACCTGACGGGAAAAACAAATTGCTACGGAAACAGCGATGAAGAATCCTTCATCTGAGTGTGACAGTATTCCTGAGACTCCACCCAGGGCTTGCAGGACTGACAGTGGAGAAAACCGAGGGGATAAAGGAAGCTCTGATCACCACACCGGATGGAGGATCTTCATTGCTTCCCACATAACAGGCAGCGAGTAAGTAAGTTGTTTCTTTGAGCTCCCTTTAGGTAACACAAGGGGATATATCTTTAAAACGGTTGGAGGAAAGTTCAGGTCGATGTCAGAGTTAAGCTATTTTACACAGAGAGTGGAGGGTGTGTGGAATGCCCTGCTAGGGGTGGTGATTTATTATTGAGCTGTATAACATCTTAAAATTAATTTTGGGGTATTACTAGAAAAACTGGGGTGGCAGGGTGGAGATATGTCTACAAAAGGTGTCAGATGCTCCCTCCTTCTGCTAGCCCATAGGTCACCCTTGAGCAAGGTGTAGCACCTGCTTATCACCCGATCAGGGTCACATGAAGACAAGGAAGCAGGTGATGGCTGGTTGTATGAACAGATGGTGCATATCACAAGTCCTGGTTATGCCATCACTGATGACAGGCAGACAGTCTCTGAAGAGTATTGATTAAGGCTCGGGTCACCCATCTTATGAAGACACTGCCCTGAAGGCAGCAATGGCAAACCACTTCTGTAGAAAAATTTGCCAAGACCAATCATAGTCACGGAGAGACCATGATTGCCCATGGCACGTAATGATGATATCATACGACATGGCACATAATGATGATGACAAGAAAAACATCTAATAGTCTGGAAAATCTGCTGGTTTATCACTGCTAAAGTTCTGTGTGTTCTCGATTAATGAGTTTTACTGGATACAAAGAACCTGCCAAGGAGCATGGGTAGGAAATGTGAGTTCACAAAAAGTTGATAGATCAAAGTACTGTACATTTATGTATAAATTATAAAAGCTTGAGATTTCTTTGTTTACAGGTAGCCACAAAGCAAGAAACCTGAAAGAACTCAATTAAAGAAAAAATGTAAAGTACCAGCACCCAATGCGTATGAGAAAGGAGGGAAAATTCTGAACCAAATTGAATCCTCAAATCCAAACCCTGGGCACCCAGAGATGGAAGTACAGAGCTGGAAAATACGAGGATGGAAGGAAGAAGGTATGTTTAGTATTTAACAGAATGAGATTACAAAATGTGATATAATGGGACCTGGGGTTCTTTGTGCATGAAATGCAAAGAGTTGACAAACAAGTGAAGGTCAATGGAATGTCAGCGTTTATTGCAAGGGGCATGGAGTATAAAATTAGGGAAGATTTGGTGCAACATTACTGGTGACAACACACCTGGGGTACAGTGTGCAGTTTTGTTCTAGTATTTAAGGAAGGAAATATATGCATTATGGGCAGCATGGGAAAGGTTCACTAAGTTCATTCCTCAGGTGAAGGGATTGATGTAAGATGAGAGGTTGAGCAGGTTGAAGTTCTGGAAAATGAAAGACAATCTCATTGTAATGTCTGAGTCTGATGAGAACTGGCAGAATGGATGCTGGGAGGATGTTTCCTTGGGTGGATTTACCTAGAACTGAGGGGGGACAGTGATTTTGAATGAGACACCATCCACTTAGGATGAAAACAAAAAGGCTCATGCCAGTTTAGAATTACCTGCCGTAGAATATTTTCAAAGTAAAGATGATAGACATCAAAACCGCAAGGAAGACTTGAGACTGATGATGTATGATCTCTTTGGTTCTCTACAAGGCACTGGAGAGTGTTGGGCTTTGATAGTTTTAGAGCACCTGAAATGGCTATTTGCTGTTTAATGAGAGTTGTTAATCATTTACACTTCCTCATGTTTCTTTCAAATGACTTGCTCTTTTTAAAGTGGTTTCCTGGTGTTTAAACTTGTTATGTTTATTCTGATAGGCTCAGGGATTTCGTGTTACTTGTATTATTTAAGTGGACATCCAATTAGCACTAATTATGGGGTCCTAATTTTGAGAATGCTATTTCTCATGGCATTGCTTGGCTGACCCACTAATGTTCTGTTGGAATACTTCTGAATAAACTCCCATCACTGTCTCTACAATGGAATCCACTCTTGAATTTCAACATTGCCAGCACACGTCATGGCTGAAGATGCTAGGTTGGGGTTATGGAGAGAAGTGAAAAAGATGAAGTTGAGACCATGACTGGATCACCTGTGGTGTTAATAAATGGTGAAGCAGGTCAGAGGGCTGAATAGTTTTTTACTGTCCTTGTTTATAATGCTCTTGAGTTCTGAGCTCTGAGGAGAGCCAATCATGGTAGATACAGTTAGAGCTGACATTATTTTTAAATATAAACCAAAGAGGTTTTGCAAAAGCTGGAAATCTAGAGTAACACACACAAAATGCTGAAGGAACTCAGCAGGTCAGGCAGCAGCTCTGGAAATGAATAAACAGTCAACGTTTCGGTGAGACCTTCATCAGGACATTTTTAAATGCATTAAGAATCAAGTTAAAAATTTGAGTTTTACAAAGAAGTTTCATCGGCAAGAGACTTAAATAGAGTTTTAATCCATTACTCAGCAGTGAACAGTAAATTATTTGAATATCGTTTTCAACTGGTTAATCATGTCATAACAGTGAGACTTCTGGCCACAAGGGGGCAAGCTCGTCCAACTGCAAACACCAAAGCTCCAGTTGTGGAGATAAAGGGATGGGGATAGCAACAGCAGTACGAGAGGTACAGGGAAAGTTGTGGATTAGTTTAGTAATGACACTGTTGTTTGTGAGACTCAGATCATTCCTCTAGGACAAAGCTAAATGCCATCAAAAACCTTGGCAAACTTATACAGATGTCTGCTGGTGAGTGCACTGACTGGCTGCATCTCAGCCTAGTTTGGGAACACCAATGCCTTTGAGTGGAAAATCCTATAAAAGTTAGTGGATTTGGCCCAGTACATCACCCTCCCAAGCATAGAGTGCATCTACTTGAAACGTTGCCATAGAAAAGCAGCATCCATTATCAAAGATCCTCACCACCCAGGCCACACTCTTTACTTGCTACTGCCATCAGGTAAAAGGATTCACACCACTAGGTTCAAGAATAGTCACTACCCCTCAACCATCAGGTTCTTGACAAAAGGGGATAACTACAGTAACTTAAGGGCTCTTTTCCCTTGTTATTTCATGCTCATTATTTATTGCTATTTAGTTAGTATCCACATTTGCTCAGTTTGTTTGCAGTTACTGTTCTATAGATTTGCAAATATGCCCACAGGAAAAATAATCTCAGGGTTGTATGTGGTAACATGAATGTACTCTGATAGGAAATTTTACTTTGAACTTTGAGCCTTCACCGTCATTCTCAGAGGCCGTTATTTATTTGGACAAGAGTGTTCAACGGGTATCTCACCTGCGTGTTCAGGTAGGTGTTTAAATGTTGAGGGCATTGTTTGAGGACTGGCATGGTACACTTCATTTGCCCCATCAGTGAAATGTTCCCACAGCCTATGGACTCACTTTCAAGGACTCTTCATCTCATGTTACTGATATTTATTGCTTGTTTATTTACTATTATTATTTCTTTCTTTTTGCATTTGCACAGTTTGTTGTCTTTTGTAGGCTGATTGAACGCCCAAGCTGGTGCAGTCTTTCATTGATTCTATTATGGTTATTATTCTATTATGGATTTATTGAGCATGCCTATAAGAAATCAAATCTCAGGGTTGTATATGGTAACATGTGTATTTTGATAATAGATTTACTTTGAAAAGCAGTAACTTATCTAAATTTCTCGTTCCTCACTCTCACCACCCTCTGAGTGCGGCACCAAAAATTTGAAGGGCTCATAGATCATAGAGGACTACAGTATGGAAACTGGCCCTTCGAACCTTCTAGTTCATGCCAAAGTGTTATTCTGCCTAAACCCGTCAACCGACATCTGAATGTAGTCCTCCATACTCCTTCTATCTACTTATCTGAATTTCGCCTCAGTGCTGAAATCGAACCCGCATCCATCATTTTCACTTGCAGTTCATTTCACACTCACATCACTCTCTGAGTGAAGAGGTTCCTCTTAAATATTTCACCCTTAACCAACCATCTTCAATTCCAGTCTCACAACATCAGTGGAAAAAGCCTGCTTGCCTTTACCCTATCCATATCCCTCATAACTTTGTATACCTCTATCAAATCTCTCCTGAATAAACTTATGAGAAAGGCTAGCTCTGTAATAGGAGTCAAACTGGACACACTGGAGGCTGAGGCAGAACAAAAGACCCTCCGGAAAACCCTGGCAATTCTGGGCAATGTTTCTCACCCTCTGCATGCCACCATGGTTGAACAGAGGAGCACTTTTAGTAATAGACTAAGACAACTCTGCTGCTCCAAAAAGCGCTAAATGAAGCCATTCCTACCCTCAGCCATTAGGCTCTATAATGAGTCAACCTATAGTCGGGGAGGTGATGACCCCCTCCTGTTAGACTGTTTGAAGTAACTTATTTTTTATTCTTTTTTACTTCTCTTCCAATATTTGTATATCTGTGAACTTATAAAGCTACTGCAATACTGTAATTTCCTTTGGAATCATTAAAGTTTCTAACTATCTATTTACCAATGCATCTCATTTTCCTGCACTTCAGGGAATAAAATCATATTCCTGTTATTATACCTATTATAGTGTTGGGACTATTCAATGCTATTTTGAGTTATCAGTTACACACTTAATCCTTGGAGCACGGATAGACCCTTAACCCTTTTAGTTTAAATGGCAACTAACTGAGACAACTTGTCCTTGTGCAGGATTTCCTATAAGTTAACTGGCAGCTTGAGTCAGTGGTAAGGAAGATGAACAAAATGTTAGCATTCATTTCCAGAGGACTAGAATATAAAAGCAAGGATGTGATGTTGAGGCCTTGTAATCACATTTGGCGTATTGTGAGCCCTTATCCAAAAAAAGATGTGCTGGCATTGGAGGGGAGTCCTGAGGGGGTTCGCAAGAATGATCCCAGGAACAAAAGGGTTAATGTATGAGTAGTACTTGAATTAAACCTGCCACATTTCCGGTGGAGATAAGATGCTGCATCATTTTGTACAGGAATCTCCTGGTGACCAAGATCCATTAAGGTCATGATTATGGCTGACAAATCTACGGGAAGGAGCAAAGTTTATTCCTAGCAGAGCTCCAAAGATCTGAACATGAGGAAATCTGCAGATGCTGGAAATTCAAACAACACACACAAAATGCTGGTGGAACACAGCAGGCCAGGCAGCATCTATAGGGAGAAGCACTGTCGACGAACAACAACACACACAAAATGCTGGTGGAACACAGCAGGTCAGGCAGCATCTATAGGGAGAAGCACTGTCGACGAACAACAACACACACAAAATGCTGGTGGAACACAGCAGGCCAGGCAGCATCTATAGGGAGAAGCACTGTCGACGAACAACAACACACACAAAATGCTGGTGGAACACAGCAGGCCAGGCAGCATCTGTAGGGAGAAGCTCTGTCAACATTTCGGGCTGAGACCCTTCGTCAGGACTAACTGAAAGAAAAGATAGTAAGAAATTCGAAAGTAGGAAAGGGAGGGGGAAATCCAAAATGATGGGAGAAGACCAGAGGGGGTAGGGTGAAGCTAAGAGCTGGAAAGGTGATTAGCAAAAGAGATACAGAGCTGAAGAAGGGGACGGGAGGCCTAGAGAGAAAGAAAGAGGGAGGGGAGCACCACAGGGAGATAGAGAGCAGGCAAAGAGTGATTTGCAGAGAAAGAAAAAAGGGAGGGGAGAATAAATAGATCAGGGATGGGGTAAGAAGAGGAGGAGGGGTATTAACAGAAGTTAAAGAAATCAGAGTTCATGCCATCAGGTTGAAGGCTAACCAGATGGAATATAAGGTGTTGTGTTGGCTTAACCCTCTCAATACCATTCTTCTGCCTTCTCTCTGTAACCTTTGAGACCCTGATAAACCAAGAGCTCCCACATCACACACAAAGAACATACCACTACCTCTAGACCCATTCACCAGCTATGTTCTAACAGAAGAAAAACCTCCCAGAAACTTACTTAAAACCTCCACCTGTGCTTGTCCAAGCCTGTTCTTGCCTGTTCAAGCTTGTTGAGCCAAAGCCAAACCACTCACATATTTTTGATTCCTGTTTTAGATGTATCCGTGCATTCATGCTTCCTTCCATCCGTTGTCAGCGTGTACATGTAAACATTCACAGGAGTACCCTGGTGTATATACAGCCACACATGTAGACACTTACAGACAAACATGTGTTGTACTCTCCAGCAGCACAATTTTTCTTAGTTCCTTTGTGGTGGGAGAGAGTGGTAACTCTATCTGGTTTTCTCCCTGGGTAAAAATCCCAATACCTTAACACAGTGCTACATCTCTGTATCAGATGCACATCCTTGGCCAAGATGACACTTGGCCCCATTCCATTTGGAATGGAAGGTGCTGACTTTTGGACTGACTTGTGGGAGGACCCGAACAAGGTGGATTTGAGGAGAGGTAGGCCCTCTCATTTCTATAAGCACCTGTTTCCATGCAGAGCTTATGTAGGACAACATACTTCAATTGAAAATACCTCCTTGGACTTCATAGTCACCTCTGAGCTTTCTTCTCACTATTGGAACTAAAGATTACTTTCAGATTTCAAGTTTATCTATTAAAAAGTACATTGTCTTTATTTTGTTCATTCTTTTTTTTCTCTCTTTAAGTTTAGAATAGTTATTTCTATGGTTCAATGGATCAGTTTAATATCAGAGAATGCATACAACCTGAAATTTTTACTCTTCACAGACACCCACAAAATAGAAGAACCCAAAAGAATGAACAGAAAATATTGGAACCCTGAAGCTCCAACTCCACCCGCCATGCATAAGCAACAACAAAAGCATCAACCCTCACCCCTCCCCCATCTTGCTCCAGAAGCAGCAACCTTACCCCCACACCCGCCATGCAAACAATAGCAAAGCAACCCCAGAGTCCATCCCAGCACTGCAACATCTCAGACAGGCTCTCTCTCACACTGTCGCTCCATTTGACCATTTGTACTCCAGCTTGGTGGGCTTCGTTGCTGAGTGTTCGTACAGTTTTCCTCTCTCAGTGCACTGACGTGTGTCCCAGTCAAAATGGTGAATCACAACGGAGCAGGAACCTGCAAAGTGACACCTTCCAATGTCAAAGGTTGATGTTGGAGATACTATTTGTAAAAGCACATTTAAAGCATCACGTCTCATTTTTACCTGGAAGTGCAGAAACTTTATTTTGCATTGCAATTAAAGATCTTACCATTTGTGTTCTGGGCAGTGAGCAACGAGGTCATCCAAATTCATATCACAACTACTTCTGCATTTGAGTAATCAGTGGAATGAGTTCAGATGCCTTATCTTCTAAAAAATGTTGTTGCACCCACAGGCTGAGTCAGTGGAGAGGAAGGCAAATGTGATGTTAGCATTCATTTCAGGACAACTAGAAGGAAAAAGCAAGAATGCAATGTTGAGGCTTTATAAAGCGCTAGTGATGCCTCACTTGGAGTATTGTGAGCAGTTTCATCTAAGAAAAGATACACTGACATTGGAGAGAGTTCAAAGGAGGTTCACGAAAATGATTCCGGGATTGAAAGTCTTGTCACATAAAGAGCGTTTGATGGCTCTGGGCCTGTATTCACTGGAATTCAGAAGAATGCGGGGTGACCTCATTGAAACCTATCAAACGTTGAAAGGCTTTGATAGAGTGGGTGTGGAGAGGATGTTTCCTATGGTTGGGGAGTCTAAAACCAGAGGACACAACCTCAGAATAGCAGAGCATCCTTTTATTATGGAGATGAGGAGGAACTTCTTTAGCCAGAGAGTGGTGAATCTGTAGAATTCGTTGCCACAGGTGGCTGTGGAGGCCAAATCATTGACTATATTTAAGGCAGAGGTTGATAGATTCTTGACTAGTCAGGGCATGAGATTGAGACTGAAAAATAAACTGGATCAGCCGTGATGAAATGGTGGAGCAGACTCAATGGGCCAAATAGCCTATTTCTGACATGGTCTTATTGATTAGCAGTGTATGCTGCCCATGCAAGATTGCACAGGTGCATATAACTTTATGTTAAAGGCTATGAGCTGTGATAAAGCAGGGATTTAAAGTAAAATCAAAGAGTTATCTCCAGTAGTGAGCCGCTGCTGCTTTTGACCTGCACAACAACAGGAGATGAGACTGAATTGTAGCGAGTGAAACATTCTGTGACAGCTAGAAATCCAGAGAGGATAATTTGGAAAGAAGTGCACTTTGCAATTGCAGTATTATTATTAGACCAATTATTCAATTAGTTGTAGATGTATTAATAGAGATTGATTGCCAGGATTAGTAAGCAAATCCACTGTGACTGCATCACATGACCAGTAGTCTAGTAGAAGGTAAAGTCAATGGACCAGCGTACTTTCACCTGACACTTCCTTTTCTGGCTACTGTGATTGTGTAAGTGAATATCTGTTTGTGTCACAGCTCTTATCTAATAAAGCAGCAGCAGCTAACATTTATATAACAACAAAACTAATCCAAAAGCCGCAAGGTAATGTGGCAGCTCTATAAAATTCTGGTGAGACCACGCTTGAAATATTGTGCTCAGTTCAGGTCAGCTCATTATAGAAGGAAGGAGAAAGTTTAGAGAGGGCGATGAAGAGATTTATCCAGGATGCTGCCTGGATTAGAGAGTATGTTTTATGAGAATAGATTGAGCAAGCGAGGGCTTTTCTCTTTGGAGAAAAGGAGGATGAGAAGAGATGGGCTTGAGGTGTACAAGATGATAAGAGGCATAGATTAAGTGGATAGCCAGAGATCTTTTCACAGGGTGGAAATGGCTAGTACCAGGGGCATCATTTTAAGGTGATTGGAGGAAAGTATAGGGAGGGGGGGGATATCAGAGGTTTGTTCTTTACACAGAGAGAAGGATGAGGTTATGGTACATGCTGGCAAGAGCAGTGGTAGAGGCAGATACATTGGAAGAATTTAAGAAATTCTAGAACAGTCCACTGGATGATAGAAAAATGGAGGGCTATGTAGGAGAGAAGGATTAGATTGATCGGAGAGTAGATTAAAAGGTTAGCAAAATATTGTGGTCTGAATGGCCTGTACTGTCCAGTAGCATTTTATCTTTGCTTCAAAGGATCACAATCAAGCAAAATTTGATTTAGCATGGAAAAGCAATATAGCTGGTGGTGACGCTACTTCATAGTTTGAGCCCCAAGGAACACCCCCCCCCCCAACCTTGGGTGCTGTGTGAAGTTTGCACCTCGTCTCTGTGATGGTGAGGGTTTCCTTCCACATCCCAAAAGCACAGACTTGCATGATTAGCCAAGGAAGAATGTGAGGTGACAATTATGAAGGAGCCAATGGCTGTATTTCTAAACCTGGAGCCAGGACCTATGGTTTTTTTCATTCAAAGAGAGAATCTGCATAGTAACTACAGTCATTCCGCCATGTAAATCATTGTTTTGTCATAGACATTGGAGCAGAATTAGGGCATTCGGCCTATTGAGTCTGCTCCACCGTTCCCTCATGGTTGGCTTATTGTTCCTCTCAACCCCATTCTCCTGCCTTCTCCTTGTAACCTTTGACACCTTGAGTAATCAAGAACCCATCAACCACTGCTTTAAATATGCCCAATGACTGGCCTCCACAGCTGTCTGTCCCAATAAATTCCATAGATTCACTATTCTCTGGCTTAAGACGTTTCTCCTCATCCCTGCTCTAAATGGAAGTTCCTCAGTTCTGAATAGGATTCTCAGTTCTCTCAGGCCCTAGACTATCCCATTATAGGAACATCCTCTCCAAATTCACTGTAAATGGGCCTTGCAATATTTGATGGGTTTCAATGGGATTCCCCTCATTCTTCTAAATTCCATCAAGTACAGGCCCAAAGCTATCAATCATTCCTCACATGTTAACCCTTTCATTCCTGGAATCACTCTCCTGATCCTCCTCTGGACCCTCTCCAGGGCCAGCACACCCTTTCTTAACAATGCCCAAAGCTGCTCACAATACCCCAAGTGTAGTCTGATTAAGGCCTTATAAAGCCTCAGCAATACATCCTTGCTTTTATATTCTGGTTCTGTAGAAATGAATGCTTCCTTATCACTGACTCAACCTACAAGTTAACCCTTAGGGATTCATGCATGAGGATTCCCAAGTTGGTTTGTGCATCTAATTGTTTGAATTTCCTCCATTTAGAAAATAGTCTATGGTTCTGTTCTTTCTATCAAAGTGCGTGACCATACACTTCCCTACACTGTATTCTTTGCCCATTCCCCCAATCTATCTAAGCCCTTCTGCAGACTTCTGCAGGCCTGCATCCTCAACACTACCTGCCTCTCCATTTATTTTCGTAACGTCTGCAAATTTGGCCACAAAGCCATCAATTCTTTGGCAAATAATCTGAAAAGAAGTGGTCCCAACATAGACCCCTGTGGAACACCAGTAGTTATCAGTAGCCACCCAGGTGCACAGATGGTTAACTGCCTAAAGGTTCTGCTGAGAAGTCTCCATGTGAATTTGGAAGGGAAGACAATGGCTGATCACGTGACTTTCAGAACAGTTTTTGGCCAGGTTCACATGGAAGACTGATAAATATGGCAGAGGTTCTAGCTAAATTTTGAGACTGGGTTAAAAATCAGCAGAATGGAAGGAAATTGTGTAATTTGTTCGAAAGGATATATCAGTGGTGGAATGAGTGTGTTGGGGTCTGGTATCAAAAGAAAAAAAATTGCATTCATAGAGTTGATTTTGATGATAACCTCTTAATCTCTGTGACAAGCTGCTGAATGACAAACAGACCTTTGAAAAATACAAGAAACAGGAAGTATTGCAATGCCGACCGCAAAACAACAAGAAGGCAATGGCCTTCTAAAGAGCTACGATTCTCTTATTGTTTTGTGTTGCTGACCAACACAGTCCGAGGATTGTGTTCGGGTTTTCCCCGCAAGGGTCACCACACTTCTGGCAGCAACAGGGCATGTCGGCCGCTCACTAACCCTAACCTGTATGTCTTTGGAATGTGAGAGGACGGCGAGGCAGCTGGAGAAAACCCACGCGGTCATCACAGGGAGAACGTACAAACTCCTTATAGATGGTGGTGGGAATGGGACCCTGATCAGTGGTGGCTGGGCTATAAACTGATTGTGCTAACTGCTCCGCTACTATGATGCCCCACACTGTATGCTTCGATGTTTTGATGTACATGTGTCAAGCGGTGGTTGTCCACCATATGCAACAACGATGGGAAACCTGTGCAGGAGAGATTTTAAAGTGGTAAAGCTGTTGCACTGGGGCAGTTCCACTCTCTTGATCATGGAAGTCCGGGTCCAGTGGTATGAGTAGTCATCACAACTGGGATATTCTTTGTTTGCAGAGGACAGCCATGACATCTTCTGTGCCTCGTCATGCCCTTCGATCTCCACAAAGTGTTGTAGAATCGCCTTCCGGGCCATTGGATCTCATCTGTCAGAACTGACTTTATATGCTAGGCCAGGTACGTCCCTATCTTACTGTGGTATTAGATTACCCTCACCTGGTTTAGCCCACCTGTCAAAGCGGTTTACTGGGTTATGGTCACTGGTGCATTTAAGCTGCTACTTGAAGCCACAGTTGAGAGCTGAGTGTCCAGTGGGGCCCAAAGTTGATTGATTTGCCCTGGAATGGACACGACAAACCTCTTCGCCACCTCATACACCCTCATGTAGCAAGTAAAATCCCACCTACCACTGAGGACATCTACATGGTGTTGTTGCAGGTGAGCAGCATTCACTATCGCGGACTCCCACCTCCCAGGACAAGCTCCCTTCTCGCTGCGGCCATCGGGAAGCCTCAAGGCTCACACCACCAGGTTCAGGAACAGTTATCACCCTCAACTCTCAAGCTCTTGAACCAGAGAGGATAATTTCACTCAATTTCACTTCCCACAACCTGTAGGCTTACTTTCAAGGACTCGTCATCTCATGCTCTTGATATTTATTGCTTATTTATGTACAATGTCCTGGGTATGTTACTCAAAATGGCCTCTTTGGTTTGTTACAAGTAGGAATGTTTCTTTGTCGGATAAGTGTTTCTCTAGCCGTTGTTTCACTTTAGAATGGCTGATATGGTAATTGTATTCATTTGTTAATCAATGGGGAATGTCATTGTGTCTTGTGATGCTGGGAACTTGGGGGAGGGGTTTTTCGCGGGTTTTTTGGGGGAGGCCGAGGAAGACATGGAAGAAGGTGGACGTGTGCTGGACTGCTCGTAAGACCACCGGGGTGGTCCCAGGTGCGACGGCCGGATGGGTCGATTGGTTCGTTGATTGAGCTCCAACGAGTGCACTAAACAGACTGAACTTTGATAAGTGGCGCCTTTTGTTTTTTTTCCTTGTGTATATATATTGTATTGCTTACTACTCTTTTTAATTTTAGTAAACTCTTTAAAGTGTATTTCATAACGGTATTTGTTGTGGATTTGATACTGTTGGCGGGCTCGAGGCGTAAACTCGATTCTCACAGCACCTGCGTGTACGGGAGGTGGGTTGGAGAGTGGCTGGATCCCTTTTTCCCCTAGACATATACCAGCCTGTGGGTAAGTGTTACATTTGTGGGGTGCTCGTCCCGGATTGGATTGTCAGGGGCTGTGGAATCGCGCAGGCAGCAGAGGAAGATGGACAGAGATAAGTTTGTTTGTTGGTGCCAGTTTGAAGATGTACCGGTACAGTACGCATGCGTAGTGAGCGGAGTGGATTTTCGAGTTTCAGGAGACGTGATAGTGAGGGGTTTAAGTTCGGTGAAGGGTATTGGGCAGGTAGAATTGGTAGCTAGACGGTGTGGTAAAGAGGTGGGGTCTAGCTGGGTGTTGGTTCGTACGAGTACTGAAGTCAGGACGGTGGAACTGCCGGCGACGGTCAGTGTACCGGGGGAGGCGGGCCCGTGGGGGCTCCACTTCTACAAGGATGAGGCTGAGGAGTTAGAGCTAGAGGTGGACCCCAGAGAGGTGCCCGGCACTAGTAAAGGGAGGTGGGAGGAGGGAGTCGTGACTAAGCCCCGCTCCCCAGGTAGGGTGGAAGCCTCGGAGCTGGCAGCCGCACTTTATTCCCTGGTGGGGGTGGCCGAGAGGCCACGGCTGAAGCTGGGGGTGTTCTCCGGAGCCAAGCCTACTCCGGATGGGGAGGTGGACTATGAGACCTGGATCGAGCATACGTCTTTGATGTTAGAGGAGTGGCCAGGTTCAGAGGAGGAGAAGAGGCAGCGATTGCTGGGAAGTTTGAGGGGTTTAGCAGCCACAACCATCCGGGAGTTGAAAGCTGAGAAGCCTGGGGCCTCAGTGGAAGACTGCCTAGAAGTTTTGGAGGGAGCGTTTGGGTTGTCAGGGGAACCCTGGCTGCTTTTAGCAGAGTTTCAACGCCTGGAACAATGGAGAGGGGAAAAGCTCTCCGAGTATATATTTAGGATGGAGGGGATGCTCTCGGGGCTGCGGCGCCGAGGGGTAGTGAAGGCGACTGACGTGGCTAGCGTGAGGATGAGTCAGCTATTCAGTGGCTCTCTGGAGGAGGACAAGGTGGCGTGGACTATCCGGCAGGCTTATAGGAAAGGTCCCCCTCCATCCTTCGGGCCACTGATTAGAGAGGTGCGAGAGGAAGAGAGAGCATTGGGGCGGAAAAGGGGCACGGGCCTACGGGAGCGATCCTCAGCGATACAGGAAGTGGTGGCTGAGTGGAGGAATGACAAACCCCCGGGGAGTAGGGAACCCCCTTTGGAGGGGAGGGACAGGGGAGGTACCTACTCTCAGGGGCGATCAGTGCAGTGGATTGGGAGCAGGAGCCGTCCTGGGAGAGGAGGGGCAGCCGGCAGTGTGTGCTATAGCTGTGGAGAAGAGGGTCACTTTAGGTGGGATTGTGAGAGACAAGGAGTCCCGCGGAGGACAAGCCCCCCTGCGACTAAGAAGGGAGAGGTGTCGGGGAAACT
Organism: Hypanus sabinus; assembly: GCF_030144855.1. Classification (NCBI taxonomy): domain Eukaryota; kingdom Metazoa; phylum Chordata; class Chondrichthyes; order Myliobatiformes; family Dasyatidae; genus Hypanus; species Hypanus sabinus. The sequence goes on along the minus strand of NC_082732.1, from coordinate 35,120,464 downwards.
TAGGAGAGGCTCAGTGAGGGAATGGACTGGAGCCTCTGGAGGAACACGTTCCCAGAGATCAGCCGGAAGACCACCGGGTGCCCACGCCTCTGTTCCGGATGGGCTGGTAGGACCCCGTGCCAGTGTGGGTCTACGGATAGAGGGAGTTTACGCAAAAGCCGTTCTTGATACTGGATCGCAGGTGACCTTATTGTACCGGTCTTTCTACAATCAACATCTAAAGCATTTGCCCGTAACACCATTTGACGCCCTGCAGATTTGGGGTGTGAGCGAGGGTGACTACCCGTACGATGGGTACCTATCGGTGAGATTGGAGTTCTCGGAGGGCGATGTGGGAGTGTCGGAAGCTATTGAGACGTTGGTGTTGGTGTGTCCTGACCCGGTGGAAACCGGTGGTGCTGCCCTCCTGGTGGGGACTAACTCCCCAGTTGTGCGACGGCTCCTGGGAGCTTGTAAGGAGAAAGGGGGGGAAGACTTTCTGGAGACCCTCTCGGTGCATCCAGTGTTTTGAGCAGTGTTCGAAGAAGGGGTTGCCTCCCAAGGGCTGGACCCGGAGTGTAAACGAGGGACGGTGTGGTGTACGCAGGCGAGGCCCAAGGTGATCCAACCAGGGGAGGTAGCACTAGTGATGGGGACCCCCAGATTCCCAGGAGTGCCGACAGGAGAAGCCCTGTTAGTAGATGCCCCAGACGATCTTGAAGGGGAGACACGATTTCCGGCGGGGGCGCTGGTGAGGCCCGAAGTGCAGAGACCAGGGGTGGTACATGCGAGGCGTATAGCTATAAGTGTCAGGAACACCACGGCAAGAGAAATCACCTTTAAGAGGGGAATGCCGCTGGCACATCTGTTCCCGGTGACGGTAATGTCCAGCGCACCAGTGCGGACCCCTAACGGGGAGGGATCGGAGCATCGAAGGGAGCTGACCGCTGAAGCCTTTAACTTCGGGGATTCCCCAGTGTCGCCGGAGTGGAAACGCAGGCTAGTGGAGAAGATGCTGAAGATGGAAGCTGTTTTTTCTCGGGGCGAGTTTGATGTTGGCTGCTCCAAAAGCACTCGCCACACCATCCGGGTGACGGAGGACACCCCGTTCCGAGAGAGATCCCGGCGGCTGGCTCCGGCAGATGTTGAGGACGTGCGACAGCACTTGTGCAAGTTGAAGGAGGCCGGAATCATAGCTGAGTCTCGAAGTCCTTATGCGTCCCCAATAGTGGTGGCACGGAAGAAGAATGGGCGAGTGCGCATGTGTGTTGACTACAGGACGTTGAATCGGCGAACTGTCCCTGATCAATATACTGTCCCAAGAGTCGAGGATGCGTTGGCCTGCCTGAGCGGTGCAAAGTGGTTCAGTGTGCTGGATTTAAGAAGTGGGTATTACCAGATCCCGATGAGTGCGGCCGATAAAGAGAAGACCGCTTTTATCTGCCCACTGGGGTTCTTTCAGTTCGAACGAATGCCCCAAGGCATATCCGGAGCCCCAGCCACCTTCCAGAGGCTCATGGAGAGAACTGTGGGGGATATGAATCTGTTGGAGGTGCTGGTGTACCTGGACGATTTGATAGTGTTTGGATCGACTTTGGAGGAACATGAGGAGAGACTGTTGAAGGTGTTGGGCTGGCTTAATGAAGAAGGGTTGAAGCTTTCCCTGGACAAATGCCAGTTCTGCAAGTCGTCGGTTAACTACATTGGCCATATCATTTCGCGAGAGGGAGTGGCTACTGATCCAACCAAGATAGAGGCTGTGACCACCTGGCCGAGACCCCAGAAAGTGGGTGCTCTGCGCTCATTTTTGGGGTTCTGTGGGTATTACCGGCGATTTGTGAAAGGATACGCCAAAGTGTGTCACCCGTTAACTCAGCTGTTGTGTGGCTATCCCCCGGTGGGGAAGAAGAGGACGGGGAACCAGAGGCAGGATGCTGGAGGATACTGGAACCCGGCGGAACCTTTTGGCTCGAGATGGGATGATCAATGTGAAGAGGCGTTCCGATCTTTGAAAAGGGCACTGACCCAGGCCCCGGTGTTGGCTTTTGCCGATCCCCAGAAGCCATATGTGCTGCACACGGATGCCAGCCGAGAGGGTCTCGGGGCTGTTCTGTACCAGGAGCATGGCAAAGCATTGAGGCCGGTAGCCTTTGTCAGCCGAAGCTTGTCGCCATCGGAGAGAAACTATCCCACTCACAAGTTGGAGTTCCTGGCGCTGAAGTGGGCGGTGGTGGACAAGCTGGGCGATTACCGTTACGGAGCCAAGTTTGAGGTGAGAACGGATAACAATCCTCTCACTTATATTTTGACTTCGGCGAAGCTGGATGCCACAGGACATCGGTGGCTGGCGGCATTGTCGGTATATGATTTCAGCCTGAGGTACCGCCCCGGAAGCAAGAATATCGATGCGGATGCATTGTCTCGTCGGGAGCCGGGGGAGGAGGAGAAGGACGAGGAGTGGGAGAGTGTCCCTGCCCCTGGAGTGAAGGCGATGTGTCAGTTTGTTATCACCGTGAAGGCCGAGGGAAGAGGGAGGCTGGAACGAGCCGTGGACCATTTGGGGGTTTTTGACGACGCCATACCCCTAGTTTACTGTGACCTGACCGCTCTGGGGACTAAACAGTTGCCGGAACTGAGTCCGGGGGAAGTGGCAACTGCTCAGCAAAATGACCCGGGCATTGGCACAGTGTGGAGAGCGGTCGAGAAGGGGGATGGGGCGTTGGCTGAGAAGGCGAAACACCCATATGTGCCTCTGTTGTTGAAGGAGTGGTCTCGGTTGAAGTTAAAGACCAAAATCTTGTACCGGGTAACAACGCCTCCGGACCAACCCCGCTGTTGGCAACTGGTCCTGCCAGAGGAGTATCACCAGACTGTACTCCAGGCCTTACATGATGATTCTGGACATTTGGGGGTGGAAAAGACATATGGATTACTCAAAGACCGGTTCTACTGGCCCCGGATGAGGGGGGACGTCGAAGAATATTGTAGGGGATGCCGTCGTTGCATCCAGAGGAAGACCCTGCCAGCGTTGGCGGCTCCACTGTCGCACTTGCAGAGTGCGGGACCTCTGGACCTGATATGTATGGATTTCCTGTCGATTGAGCCTGACACCAGCAACACCGCGAATGTATTAGTCATCACCGATCATTACACTCGCTATGCTCAGGCATTTCCCACCAAGGATCAGAAGGCGACGACAGTGGCGAAGGTGCTATGGGAGAAGTACTTTGTGCATTACGGCCTTCCCAGGCGAATCCATAGTGATCAGGGGAGGGACTTTGAGAGCCGCCTTATCCAGGAATTACTGACTATGCTTGGGGTTGAGAAATCCAGGACTACCCCTTACCACCCACAGGGAGATCCTCAGCCAGAGAGATTCAACAGGACCCTGTTGGATATGCTTGGGACGCTGGAGATTGGGCAGAAAAGCAGGTGGAGTCGTCATATTGGACAATTGGTTCACTGTTACAATTGTACTCGCAATGAGGCTACAGGGTATTCACCCTATTATCTGATGTTTGGGCGGGAAGCGAGGTTGCCCATTGACGTGTGTTTTGGAGGTGGAGTGGGTGAATTTCCCGGGAAGTCCCATCTAAAGTACGTGTCCGACATGAAGAGGGAGTTACAGCGGGCGTACGAGTTGGCCGAGGCGGCGGCTACCAAACAAAATCAGCGGAATAAGATGCGGTATGATCGAAAGGTGAAGTTTGTACAATTATTACCGGGCGACCGGGTCCTTTTACGGAATTTGGGACTCCCTGGTAAGCACAAGTTGGCAGATCGATGGGCGGCCAGCCCCTATGTAATAGAGAGCCAGATGCCGAACCTGCCAGTTTACCGGGTGAAACCCGAGGATGGAAAAGGGCCTATCAAGGTACTCCATAGGAATCACCTGCTGCCACTGGGTCAAGCGGTGCAGGTGGATAAGGAGCCCGAGTGGGAGGTTACGCCCAGTACAAGGACTCTGCGAGGGAGCGGAGAACGGGAAGAGCCCGCTGCTGAAGAGCGGGGACGGGTCCCTCACTCGGGAATGGCTACCGATTCAGAGGAGGACGACTCAGATGAGTGGGTCCTGTTCCCATTCGCTAGTGCTCCAGTACCAGGAGAGGAGGCTCCTGGCCCTTCCCATACTGAATTGGGTGAGAGGAGGGAAGGTCTTGAGGGTCAGATGGAGAGGCAGACTACATTGGTGGGAGAGAGGGTGGAATCTGAGCGTGAGCCGGGGAGATCTCGGGTGAGGGAGGACCCCTGTGAGGAAGGGGGTGCGGGTCTGTCAGGTAGACCTGGGGTGTCCGAGACAGTGGGTTCGCAGGTGACGAGGGAGCCCAGTGGGGCAGAAGGGGTATGGAGATCTCAGAGGATTAGGCGCCCCCCGGAGCGGTTGACATATGTGGTACCGGGAGAACCGAGTGTGATTTCTACTGCTATGGGTAGTTATGTCATTGCCTTCTGCACCTGGGTTGGGTTTTGTGTGTTGCGAGAAGCTTTGGGGACCTCTAGTAATGCCATGAGGGCATGACATTTGCTGGTGGGGAGAGAATGTACAATGTCCTGGGTATGTTACTCAAAATGGCCTCTTTGGTTTGTTACAAGTAGGAATGTTTCTTTGTCGGATAAGTGTTTCTCTAGCCGTTGTTTCACTTTAGAATGGCTGATATGGTAATTGTATTCATTTGTTAATCAATGGGGAATGTCATTGTGTCTTGTGATGCTGGGAACTTGGGGGAGGGGTTTTTCGCGGGTTTTTTGGGGGAGGCCGAGGAAGACATGGAAGAAGGTGGACGTGTGCTGGACTGCTCGTAAGACCACCGGGGTGGTCCCAGGTGCGACGGCCGGATGGGTCGATTGGTTCGTTGATTGAGCTCCAACGAGTGCACTAAACAGACTGAACTTTGATAAGTGGCGCCTTTTGTTTTTTTTCCTTGTGTATATATATTGTATTGCTTACTACTCTTTTTAATTTTAGTAAACTCTTTAAAGTGTATTTCATAACGGTATTTGTTGTGGATTTGATACTGTTGGCGGGCTCGAGGCGTAAACTCGATTCTCACAGCACCTGCGTGTACGGGAGGTGGGTTGGAGAGTGGCTGGATCCCTTTTTCCCCTAGACATATACCAGCCTGTGGGTAAGTGTTACATTTATTTATTATTAATATTTTTTTCTTTTTTTATTTGCTTGCACAGTTTGTTGCTTTTGCACACTGGTTGAACACTCAAGTCAGTGCTGTCTTTCATTGATTCTATTATGGGTTGATTGATTGTTCCTGTAAGAAAATAAATCTCAGGGTTGTATATGGTGACATATATGTACTTTGACAATAAATTTACTTTGCAAGCAGCACACACAAAATGCTGGTGGAATACAGCAGGCCAGGCAGCATCTAAAGGAAGAAGTACAGTTGACAGTTCAGGCCGAGACCCTTCGTCAGGACCAACTGAAAGAAAAGATAGTAAGAGATTTGAAAGTGGGGGGGGGGGGAGAGGGGGAAATCAAAATGTTAGGACGACAGGAGCGGGTGGGGTGAGGCTAAGAGCTGGAAAGGTGATTGGCAAAAGGGATACAGAGCTGGAGAAGGGAGAGGATCATGGGACAGGAGGCCTAGGGAGAAGGAAAGGGGGAGGGGAGCCTACCCCTTTACTTTGAATGTTTGAACTAAACTAATCTTTATAAAAATTGCCATAATCAATTTTACTTAGTATTTGCAATACTATTTGCAATAAAAATGTTGTTTAATTTGATGTTGGATGGACAGTTCTCTGTTTCATTTCTATGCTTTTCACTCAGTGAGATTAGTGCAGGGTGCTTGGACAGGGTACAAACAGGCTTTAAGTCCACACTGAACACCGACCAACCTCTTACACACATCATACATTAATTGCATCTTTTATTCTCTCAACATCCCCCGCCGACTTACCCTCCAGATTCTATCATTCATCTTCATAAAAGGGCAATTTAAATGGCCTATCAAGGTGTACCTGTTTGGGATCTGGGAAGAAACTGGAGCTCTTGGTGGAAACCTGAAAGAATATGCAAACTCCACACAAACTGCATCCAAGCTCAGAAATGAACCATTCCTCCTCCTAATTCTAAACACAAGACACACTGTAGATGCTGGAAATCCAAAGTAACACACAGAAAACGCTGGAGCAACTCAGCAGGTCAGGCAGCAGCTATGGAGGAGGATAAGCAGTCAATGTTTCTGGCCAAGACCATTCTTCAGAACTGGGAAGATAGGGGGCAGCAGCCAGAATAAGAAGGTGGGGGAGAGGAAGGAGTACAAGCTGGTGGGTAATAGGTGAGGGGGAATGCAACTGGGTGGGAGAGAGGTGAAGTAAGAAGCTGGCAGGTGATAGGATGGCTGAAGTAAAGCCCTGAAGAAGAAGGAATCTGATAGGAGAGGGCAGTGTACCATGGGAGAAAGGAGAAGGAGTAGGGGTACCAGAGGGAGGTGATGGGTAGGTGAGATGAAGAGAAGGGGTAAGACGGGAGCCAGAATGGAGAATAGAAAAAGAAAGAAGGGGAAGGGGGAGAAATGGATGTTCATGCCATCAAGTTGAAGGCTTCCCATATGGAATCTGAGCTGTTGCTCCTCCAACCTGAGTGTGGCTTCATCTTAGAGGTGGAGGAGGCTATGGACCAACATGTTGGAATGGCTCCTCCTATTTGTGCTGTTACGTACCTGTACCTGTGGGTACCTTGTGCCTGTCACATGACCATGACGTAATTGAGGCTCTGCTGGGCATGATGTAATGGTCTTGTGGAGTCTTGTGATGGTGGAGTGATGTAATTTTCCCGCCAGTGAGGTCATGTGATAGCCTCTTTCAACAGGGTATAAAAGGAGAACCCCTCCCTGTGACGCAGGTCAGTTCGTGGTTTAATTTGTCCATTCTGCTGCGTGTTTGATGTTATGATGAAGTTTCATTTTAAAAGTGGAGTTTTAATTTCTGCTGTAAGAATCGTTGCGCCGGCCGTTCTGAAAATCACTGCCAGTTAAAGTCCAGTTGGAGAGTGAAGAATTATTGAAGTTTGGGAAGTTGAAGGATCAAGTAAAGTTGGTGTCGGTGGTTCAACCTCATTTAATCTTCGTACAAGGAATTAGTAACCTGTGCCCGAGATTGCTCCTGCATTCTGAAAGCAGAAAGAGCTGGAAGCAGCGTTTTGTCAAGGAAATGTCAATGCCTTTAAGCCTTTTATTCCCTTCATCGTAAGTCCTTCAGGCAAGGCATACTTCGGCTGGGATCAGGAGTAACGTCGGTGAGGAATTCGTTATGTCTAGGAATTACTCTCCTAGTGACTGTGTAAATCACTTGGACTTCTGCATTTCTACTTCCAAGAATTGTTTTTGCATTATCGCCTTAAGAATTGTTCGAGCTGCCGTATAGCAGCCGACTTCCGGTTGGGTTAGTCGTTTGTTTACTTTTGGGTTTTTTTCAGTAGTGTTTAATAAATGTTTTGTTATAAAGAACCTGTCTCAATTCTATATTCATTGTTGCTGAATCATAACAGTGCGTTCTCCCTGTGACCGTGTGCATTTCCTCCGGGCGCTGCCGTTTCCTTCCACATTCCAAAGGCCTATGGGTTAGGCTTAGTGAGTTGTGGGCATGCTCTGTCGATGCCAGAGGCATGGTGACACTTAATGGGCTGGCCAGCACAATCCTTGCTGATTTGATTTGATGTAAAACGAGGCATTTCACCGTATGTTTTGTTGCTCTGATGTACATGTGAAAAATAAAGCTAAACTCTTTTTTTTCCTTATCTTTACCTGCAGGAGTCCTGGAGACAGAGCAAATAATTGGCTTCTGAACCAAAATGATTACATTCCCGAATGGAATTTATGGAAACATGAGGGACACTTGGTCTCCAAACAATAATAGGAACTTTAACACGAATAGTAGAAAATGATCAACCGGTTTTTTGTGCAGTGAAGTAACTGCATGATAGTTACCTCTTCCCCGAGGTGCAGGATTGGGCTCAGATACTTTAGACAATAGACAATAGGTGCAGAAGTAGACCATTCGGCCCTTCGAGCCTGCACCGCCATTTTGAGATCATGGCTGATCAATCACTATCAATACCCGGTTCCTGCCTTGTCTCCATATCCCTTGATTCCCCTATCCATAAGATACCTATCTAGCTCCTTCTTGGCAGGTTTCCAGAACAAGCTGACTGCTCTCACTGGAAGTCTGAAGCAATCAGATTCCAGACATGTAATTACCGACAGCGAGCACTCGCCTGGAACTCAGTGACACTTCTGACCCACTGTAGTTAGCAAGCTGACAATGTTAATTGCACATCTGGGTGCTAAGTACAGGAGTTAGCCGAGGCATGGGCAGGAAGATACAGCGGATTAAAAACCTGCAGCAAACTTTCTCCTCCAAGCTGCAGCTCAGAAAAGAAATTAATCTCCCTGCCACCTTCAATCATCTGTTTAATGATACATTACCCTCCCCACTCCAATTCCAAGCCACTTGCACTGAGATCAGAATCATTTGATGGTTTTTCAATATTTTCATTGTCTTCATTCAGGTCACTGACTTTTGAAAACCAGAAAGGAATACACAGCAACAGCCCACCCCCACTCATCCCACACTATCTGTTTATTTCCATTTAGAGATACAGGCCCTTCTGGCCCAAAGAGGCCGCGATGCCCAATTACACCCATGTGAGCAATTAACTTACTAATTTGTACGTCTTAAAATGTGAGAGCAAACTGGGACTGTGGTGTAATTAATATTTCAATAATATTTGAGTAATTGTATATATTGTTTGATTAAGCATTCTTGTTGATTTAAATAATTAATTTGGCTTATATGTAAAATACATTAATTGCATACATCAACACACTACCATGTGATATGTGTGCGCCTCGCTGAAAGTAAAGACAAAGTTACAGTGCACCCTATGTCTTTCTTTGAATTAGTTTAATGTTCCACAAAACATAACCGGAACATCCAGAGGAAACCCACTCAGTCATGGGGGGGAAAGTATGACTGCTTACAGACATGGGGAATTGAACCAAGGTCGCTGGTGCTGTAATGTTATATTGTGTGCTACACAACCATGATGCCCCATTTCACTCTATTGATTGAAACACTCAAAAACGAAACAGAACTTCCATACAACTAAAATTTTAAAAAGTCTGCTATTTATTTCAACATATTGTGATATTAATAAGTAATATATTCAACAATACTTACAATTCATCCCTTTGGAATTGTTTCGTCATCTCGTAATGTATTCTGCTTTTCAATTCTTCCTGTCATTTATCAGGAAACAAACTTTTCTAAGGTCGGTTTGCCTCTCAACAGCTTCTCCTTAAGGCCAAGACCAAAATTCAGGCCCACCAGCACAAACAAAGCAATTATTTTGTAGAAACTCTGAGACACAATTCTAACAAACCGTCCCACGTACACTCTGTGAACTTGACTTCAAGACTACCCTTGCCAGTTTGAATTGTTTAATCTATATTTTGATTGAAATCACAAATAATTATTGCAACATGATTCCTACAAGTTTCTCTGTTGAGGCATACACTGTCTGGCTCCTGTACTAGGCACATGGCTCCTGTACCTAATAAAGTAGCCACTGAGCGTATGTTTGTGGTTTTGTGCTGCCGCAGCACATTCGAGATTCAACATGTTGTGGCTTCAGAGATGCTCTTCTGCACACCACTGGTGTAACACATGGTTATTTGAGTAATGATTGCCCTCCTATCAGCTTGAACCAGTCTGGCCACTTTCCTCTGACCTCTCTCATTAACAAGACGTTTTCACCCACAGAATGCTGCTCACTGGAAGTTTCTTGTTTTTTTGCACCAATCCCTGTAAACTCCAAAGACTGTTGTGCATGAAAATCTCAGGAGATCAGCAGTTTCTGAGATACTCAAACCATCCCATCTGGCACCAACAATTAATCCACAGTCAAAGTCACTTAGATCACATTTCTTCCCCATTCTGAACAACAAACTAACCAGCCTGTTTACAGTACGATCTTACATTCAGCAGTAGCCTGGTTTAGAGGGTATGTGCTATCATGAGAGGCTGGAGAAACTTGTGTTGTTTTCTTTGCAGCAGCAGAGGCTGAGGGAGGATCTGATAAAGGTTTATAAGATTACGAGAGGCAGAGCTAGAGTAGACAGGGAGTATCTTTTTCCCTGGATAGAAATGTGTAATTCTAGTGGGCAGACACTGAAGATGAAAGGGGGTTTGGTCAAAGGGAATGTGGGGGTAAGTTTTTTACTCAGAGAGTGGGGGACGTCTGGAGTGCGTTCCCCATTATGGTGGTAGAGGTAAATACATTAGAGGCTTTTAAGAGATATTTAAATAGACACATAAATATGAGGGAGATGGAGAGATATGGACATTGTGTAGGTTGGAGGGATTAGTTTTGGGGGGGTGTTTGATTTACTTTTTATCTGGTTTGGTGCAACATTGTGGGCTGAAGGGTCTGTTCTTGTGCTGTACTGTTCTGTATTCAACACCAGTGGCATGCAGAAGAGCATCTCTGAATGCACAACACATTGAATCCTGCAGTTATATAGGACCCTGGTCAGACCCCACTTGGAGTACTGTGCTCAGATCTGGTTGCCTCACTACAGGAAGGATGTGGAAATCATAGAAAGGGTGCAATGGATATTTACAAGGAATGTTGCCTGGATTGGGGAGCATGCCTTATGAAAATAGGTTGAGTGAACTCGGCCTTTTCTCTTTGGAGCAACAGAGGATGAGAGGTGACCTGATAGAGTGTACAAGATGATGAGAGACATTGACTGTGTGGAAAGTCAAGAGGCTTTTTCCCATGGCTGAGAAGGCTAGCATGAGAGGGCACAGTTTTAAGGTGTTTGGAAGTAGGTACAGAGGAAATATCAGGGGTAAGTTTTTTTACACAGTGAATGGTGAATGTGTGGAATGGGCTGCCAGCAACGGTGGTGGAGGTGGAAACGATAGTGTCTTTTAAGAGACTCCTGGATAGGTACATGGAGCTTAGAAAAATAGAGGACTATGGATAATCCTAAGTAATTTCTAATGTAAGGACATGTTTGGCACATCTTTATGGCTTGAAAGGCCTGTATTGTGCTGTAGGTTTTCTGTTTCTATTGTTTGTAAATTTCCCTCCCAATAAATTAATGAATAAATTCACAATCTAAGTGGTTTGTTTCAGCTGAAGGAAAGTAATTTCTATGAATATTCACTTCATGCTTGCTATTGGAAGAACATAACAAAATATGGAAGTTTATGGTCTTTTTAGGCTGTTAAATATTTGATGAAATAACCAAACACTTCTTAAAACAAAGTGGTCCTTCATTTGATAGTGGTGTTAGGGCATATTCTGCAGTTAGGGAATATAGCAACCATTAATGAAGACCAGTAACCAACCTTCACATCTGAATATGGATTGTAGGTTAAATTTAAAATGCAGCTTGGAACAGGAAACATGTAATTGACTTGAGATGTCTGCATATGCATGAATGCAATCAACACCCTGTTGCATGAATAAGACTCCGAGACCACAGTAATTAACATTCAATTTGGGTGCGTTGGTGCGAAGATACAGGCATTTGAAAAAGTACATTGAACTCAAAAGAAGCATTATGAGGGCATTGTAACTATAGAAATTGCCCTGTTACCTTTGTTCTTTAAAATGTGCTGTAATGTTGGGTCAGGGCATTTCTCTCTCTCTCTCTCTCTTATGACTCCAAAGTCTGCCACCTTGTGCGTACCCCAAATAAAGAATATTATGAGTTTTATATCAACCAGCTGTCTCTTTCTGGTATCTAGTCCATAGCAACAACAGTGGCATCAACATACTGCAGCTCAATATCCCAGATTTGATCCATGTGGGTAGAAATTTCCATTAGTAAATTATGAAAATCAATTGCAATATACTAGATCTGAATCTGTGTCTGTAGGTACAGAATGGCAAGAAAACTGTTCCCCACTTGCATGAGCATAATTATCTTCTGTACTTCGCTTGAACAAAATTAAGGTCCACTTGAGACTGCACAATTAGTTCAGCTTCCTTTTTGTTGTTTAAATTGTACTAAATAATATCACGTCTGTCACCATGAAAGATTGGTGTGTCCTCTGCATCTCTGATAAATTACACCGTTGACAGTAACAGATGAGCCTTTCTTCAGAAACTTAAAACTTATTAAAAGACCCCACCCAAAGAGCAAGCAATAAATAAATACCAGGGTTTCGGCAGATGCTGGAAATCTTGAGCAATACACACAAAATGCTGGAGAAATTCATCAAGTCAGGCAGCATCTGTGGAAGGGCTGAATCCCTTTATCAGGACATCATGAGTCCCCATGAAATGTTTCAGCCCAAAGCATCGACTGTTTCTTCCCCTCCATAGCACTGCCTGATAGTTCCTCAAGCATTTTGTAAGTGCTGCAAAAAAAGACAAGCAGAACTTGTGATAAGTCTTCAGCGTCAGCAAGGGTTGCAATGCCTTGTGCTTATTGCACATGCTGTTGTAGCAGTATTTATCCCAGTGTGCATGCAACAAGATTTTAATTTTATGTGTAATCTGAGATTATGAGAGGAATAGATAGGGTTGATAGTCAGCATCTTTTCCCCATGGTCGTGGTATCAAAAACAATAAAGCATGGGGTTAAAGTGAGAGGAATGAGATTTAAAGGGGGTATGAAGGGTAAGAATTTTGCACATGGAATGGCTGATATTGGACTGTACTACCAGGCAAAATGATTGAACCTATTAGAATCATCTGACACTGATAATCCTAATAGAGACAAATAAGATTAGTGGAGATGGGCTAAACGGTTACCATAACTTTGATGGGCAGAAGGGCATGTTTTTGTCCTGTATGTCTTTATAGCTCCACCGACCGATGTATAATTAAAAGTTTTATTTCAGGAGCAGATGGAACAAATCAGCATTTCTTGACAAAAAGTTGCAACATCCACATTATTGCTCAAGTATACAAAGTGCTCATTACAAGCAAGAGGCATTATAATTGTATCAAGCAACTACTCGTATTAAGGAAGGCCAGCCAGGTGGAGTATTATGTCATTTTGACCAGAAAGTCCCATCCACCAATATATTGGCTCAAAAGATACAATTATCCATTAAATCGAGTTTAAATGAGGGAATGAAATGAGGTGCAGTCTGTGTCAATGGTAAATCTCAATTCTTAATCCTTTAATCTTAATTGGACTCATTCAGTGTCAACAACAAAACTACAGCCAGAAATGAAGCGGGTAACATCATGGGTTTGAATAATTGAACAACAAAGGTAAAAGGGTCAAGATGACTTTGGATAACAGAACAGAAAATAAGCCAGTGTACATTGACAGCCACACTCTATCTACCTTTCCTTCCCAGTGAAAACAGGAACAGTAGTTCCACCATGTTTCGTTAGATCATGGTTCATCTCTGTCCCGTGTTGTCCCATTCCCACAGCCAGTTTGCAAAATCAAATTCAATTTTAAAACGTCGTCATATAAAAGTCTGGAATTCCCTGCAGTGACCACAAAACTGTCACATTACTAGCAAGCACACACTAAATGCTGAAGGATCTCACCAATTCAGGCAGCATCTATGGAGGGGAATAAACAGTTGATGTTTCGGGTTAAAACCCTTCATCAGGTCTCGCCCCATACATCAACTGTTTATTCCCTTCCATAGATGCTGCCTGACTTGCTGACTTCCTCCAGCATTTTGTGTGTATATTCTTCAAGATATCCAGCATCTCAAAGGTTTCAAAGATACAGTTAATGTCAGAGAAATGTATACAATATACATCCTGAAATTCTTTTTCTTCGCAACCATCCATGAAAACAGAGGCGTGCCACAAAGAATGAATGACAGTTAAATGTTAGAACCCCAAATCTGCCCCCAGCTCCCCTCCCACACATAAACAGCAGCAAAGCAATGATCCCCCTCCCCCACCAGCAAAAAAAAAGCATCGGCGCCCCCACCGAGCACTGAAGCATGCAGTAAAGCATCAATAAAGACACGGACTTGCAGTACCCCAACGACCACTCGTTCATCCCATAATTCGACATACCAAAGGCTCTCTCCCCCCCTCAATAAGTGAAAAAGAAGTGTTCCTGTTTCACAGCAAGAGGGGAGACAGAACAATTCACTGAGTTGCAATGTTCAAAGTTTGTGGCCTTCTGCTGTTGTAGCCCATCCACTTCAAGGTTTGAAATATTGTGCGTTTAGAGATGCTATTCTGCACACCACTGTTGTAATGTGTGGTTATTTGAGATACTGTCGCCTTCCTATCAGCTTGAACCTGTCTGCCATTCCCCTCTGATCTCTTTAATTAACAAGGCGTATTTGCCCGCAGAACTGCCACTCACTGGATGTTTATGGTTTTGCACCATTCTCTGTAAACTTTAGAGACTGTTGTGCATGAAAATTCCAAGATCAGCGGTTTCTGAGATACTCAAACCACCCCATCTGGCACCAATCCTTCCACGGTCAAAGTCACTTAGATCACATTTCTTCCCCATTCTGAAGTTTGGTCTGAACAACAACTGAACCTCTTCACCAGGTCTGCATGCTTTTACGCATTGAGTTGCTGCCAAATGATTGGCTGATTAAATATTTGCATATCCATTAACAAGCAGGTCTGCAGGTGACAATAGACAATAGGTGCAGAAGTAGACCATTCGGCCCTTCGAGCCTGCACCGCCATTTTGAGATCATGGTTGATCAACTACTATCAATACCCGGTTCCTGCCTTGTCCCCATATCCCTTGATAAAAAAGTGGCCACAGAGTGTATATTACAGTGAGATCTAAGAAGCAATTCAATTGCTGTTGTCACCATTAATTACCAGTTTCCTGACTTGGAAAAAATAAGGGAGGGTCACTCAGAAGGCATTGTATTATCGACCTTTGGTAGTGAGTGGGAATCAGAAGAACAGATTTGTAGAGAGATTTGGCTCCTGCTCTGGTGATGATTTTGATCCAGCGCCCAGTGTTATTGAAGGACGCAACTCTGTTGCCGTTGCCTTGTTTAGCTTTAGGAGTGGTTGAGCATTCTGTCACCTGGTGGCAGTACTGGGTGATGATTCATCATTATGTTGCTATTAGGGCAAGGCCTGCCTTTACAACTGAGAGGCCAGTTAAAGAAAGTAAAGAGAGTGAAAAGAAACTGGATCTCTGCCAAGTCATTCCTCCCTGGGCCTTTAAATACCACTGAGAAAACGGAGAGACGGGCGAGAATGATCTACTGAGCCAGGTGGGGAAGACGTCAAGAAGCCACTTTAATTTGCTCAAGTCACCCATGAAAAGTAGCAACCATTCGTAATATTCATAAAGGATTTATTAGGAAATACTGACACAATGGGAATATATTAAAGTCAAACACAACTCACCCAGAATAGATAGACCATAAGATGATTTCTCAAATGATTTTTTTCTAGATATAAACAATATATTATAAATCATCGATATATGATTAAATATATTAAAAATAAGGTGCAGCTTGTGAAAAGCACATTCAAACAAATGCTATCAAAAAGGCCTTTAGATACCACTTTTTGAAGTTTATACTGTACAGCAGCACTGGGGAAATAATATTTTTTTTAAGAAATATCACAAAAATGTCACGTCATTTCACACAATACACCTGAGCTATGGGTAAGTTGGTAAATAGATGTCAAAACAGATACAAGCATTTAGGACACATCATTATTACACGTCATAGCCTTGGCATGCAGGAATTTTAAACTTCAAGAAGCATTGCTCAGGAGACAGATTCTATCACTGTTTAACAATAGCCTCAGTTAATCTTAATGTATCTGCTGTATGACTGTTCCCCTCTTCTCGAACCCTATCACGAGTTAGCAATTTGCACAGACTCCAGAAATGACATTGTGGTTTAACTTTGAGTAAGGAGTTCTATGCAGAACTAAAGCACCCTGATGTTATTACTGAGTGTAAGTAACAGTTAACAGTCATGTTAAGGTATAGAACAGTCAGTGTTTGACGGATTTGCCTAACCTGCCTACAGCCAACATTCCTCAGTTGTATACACTCAAAACAACAGAGAACAAGAGCAATAACCTTGGCAGTGACTAATTAGAGGACGATTATTAGGCAGATCAATTGGCTTTGGCCACCTTTAGTCTACACGTACTCCAGTGACTTTGAAGGGTTTCGGATGGTCAGAGCAGTAGGTCGTTCATTACCACACACGGCACTTCTTGGCTGGGTGCATCGCATTGCCCCTTGAACACTGGAAGGCCTCTGCAAAAGCTTCAAAGTTTTGCAGGGAACCGATGACTCTGCAGAGCGAGGACAGAGAAAGAGCAAAGCTGCATTTACACGACTTCTTTTATGCCCCGCACAATTATACACTAATGAATTAAAAACGCAAGAGTTTCTGCGGATGCTGGAAATCCAAGGCAACACATACAAAAACTCAACAGATCAGGCAGCATTTGAGGGGAGTAAACATTCGATGTTTCAGGTTGAGGCCCTTCATCGGGCCCTAAAGATCTCAGCCCGAAACGATGTCTGCTTATAGATGCTGCTTGATCTTCTGAGTTCCTCCAGCATTTTGTGTGTGTTATACTAATGAATTATTTCCCCTTAACATGAAAATAATTTTAAGCAGATCAGATTCCACAGATCATCCACTGTCTCTTGATCACTGACAGTCTATAATGCACACACTATTTCTCCCCTGGTTGTCCTGGGCACAGATCCCAGTCTATCAAGAGCACAGGGCTCTCCCAACACATCGCTTTCTGGAATGGGTTTGACAGCCAGCAGGCCCAGCTTACTGACTCTCAAACTTCTCATTATTATTGATAATTTCTTAATGACTTTGGCAGACACTAACAGACACATTTACTTAAGACCGCTACCGAAAAGTAAAAATGTTAAAAACATAAAACTCTTTTTTTTCAGTAAGGACTTAAAACAAAGGAATACTGCTAAAGACCATTTAAAATCTTTTAAACCAAATTGGAGACTAAAGGCTGCAAGGCTGGAATCTGGAGCAAGAAGCAAGCTACTGGAGGATCTCATGGAAAGAGATGGTCAACGTTTCAGGTTGTGACCCTGCACCATTCCTGATACTGGGTCACGACCCGAAATGTCGAACGTTCCTTTGTCCCCACAGATCATGCTTGACGTGCTGACTTCTTCCAACAGTGTTCCTTGCTTTAAGCCAGTGTGTTTGCATACAAGTTCAAGTTTATTATTCTCCAAACAGCTGATTTCCCCCATTTATTTTAATGGGACTTCTGTCCTTGTGTCAGGTCTAACCTGGTGAAGACACAGGCTTCACAGCATAATTTGCACCTGCAAATGTGATCTGACCTGCTGAAAATTCCCATCATTTTCTGTTTTTTGGTGTAGATTCCCAACTTCTGTAGTTTCTCATTGATTCCTCCAGCCTATCCATGAGCAGGTTCAGGTGAATCTCGATGGAAGATCTCCCATGTATTATTCTCTGTTTTAGTGATGTTTTGTTTGGAATAAATACTGGCCAGAACCCTGGTGAAAACTTCCTGCTCTTCTTTAAAAGAGTGGGATGGGGATTTTTTGTCCCCAGTTGGGAGAGTGGACAGAGCATCTGCTCTAATTGCTCATTTGAAAGGCAGCTCCCTTGATTGTTAGCAAATCCCCGTGCATTATAAAGGAGTTGTTTGTACGGTTGTTCGCTGAGCCTGGAGGTTAGGTCACAAACGTTTCATTGCAAGTTGAGGTGACATCATCAGAGTGTTGTTTCTGCTGAGTGCCCACATTTATATTGCTCCAACTTGTTGTTCGAATCAGAAGGCTGTCATGCAGATCGCTAGTTTCTGCCAGGCTCTGGCTAACTGGGTAGTTGAGTGATCTCCGCTGACCTGCATCCCTGGATATCAGTCGTTGTGAGCATTGGTTTCTCAGGAGTCCAAGGCCAACAGCGATAGGTAATCAGGGATGCGGGCCAGTGGAGATCACTCAGCTTCCCAACTGGGGACCCAGCAGAGACTAGCAGCAGTACGACAGCCAACCAATCAGAACAATGATACGGTTGAATACGCAGCAGAGGCAACACTCAGTTGCACACGGATGCCGTCTCTTCGACGGGTGATGAAATGTTTGCGACCTAACCTCAGGCTCATGAACAACCCTACAAACTAGCAGTCAGCCTGAGCTGCCAACTTTCTCTTTCACTTCATCATGAAGGAATGCCAGCATGGACGAATGCTCAAGCTCCGAGAACCCTCGAATTTCAAGTGAAAGGACTGCAACAGAAATGGAAAAGCAGTGCAAGGGAAGTAGAACCTGAAAATGCTAGTGATTGTCAGCATGTCAGGCAGCATCCATGAAGATGGTGGCCTTTCATTAAAAGATGCTGGCTCAAGTCCGTATCTTTCTCCAAAGATGTTGCTTGACTTACTGAGTATCGCCAGCATTTTTTGAATTTCCAATCTGCAGTTCTTCTGCTTTGTGATGCAAAGGAAGTATTTATGATTTGTCCACTGGAAATGGGGTTGATGTATGACCAACGGGTCCTGTTTTTGTACATTGCTGTATATTCTTTGAGTACCCGGTCAATGTAACGATTAATAGCATTAATATGTAATTCTAGTAGCCAATGCCCTTTGTATTGAGCTGGTTTATTCAAAAGAAAAAATATGATAATCAGATACGGCAATACCAACAAGTGATTGATAGTGATAAAGTACACCTCTTGTCAGGGCTGTGCAAAGGAGCACGCTACCAATATCTCCAGCAGCAATGGAGATATGTGACTGCAACTGGGTATATCCTTACAATGGATCAGCTTGCAAAGTTGCTGTATTTGAGGATATCCAACACTGAAAGTGAATGATTACCAGGGTTTAATTTATAGAACATAAAACATTACAGTAAAATACAGGCCTTTCAGCCCAAGATGTTGTGCCATCTCTCAGCCCTCCATTTTTCATACATCCTTGTGCCTATCTAAGATTCTTTTAAATGTTCCCAATGTATCTGCCTCTACCCCCACCCCTGGCAGCGCATGCTATGTTAAAAAAAAGCCTCCAGCATCCCTCCCCCCACCACACTTTCCTGACAACACCTTAAAGTGATGCCCCTTATATTAGCAACTTTTGTCCTGGGAAAAAAGTCTCTGGCTGTCCACTCTATCTCATTTCTTATCATCTTGTTCACTTGTTATCAAGTCACCTCTGATCCTTCTTCACTCCGAACAGAAAAGCTTTAGCTTGCTCAACTCATCCCCATAAGACAAATTTAGGCTAACATCTATCTCTTTTCCCCCTTCTCTCTCTGATGGTTTGGGATCAATTAAAATTTTGTTAAAACCTATTTCTCAGCATCACCTTTTGCACTTGATACATTGAATCTACAACATTGGGAAATGCCATTTAGTCAGAATAGCCCATTTTGGGATTTACCCTTTTCACAAGCAATTTCCCACTCTATTTTTCCTAACCTTACTATTCCACCTCCTCCTCCTGACTCATCAACATCATTTATAAGATTTGCCTCCGCTACTCCAGGAGTTCCATTCTGACCACTATTCCAAATTTTCCTTGACCTCCGCATTGTGACTGCATCAATGGCCCAAGTTTTGGGCTTCAACCAAAAATATTCCCGTTCCATCAGTATCTGCTTATTGTCAGTTCAGTCCAAGGCCGCAGTCTTTCTACAGGGTCATAATTGCTATTTCAATATCAAAGTAATGAATGATACTCTCCATCCCTCAGTCAGATAACAAATGCATTCAAGTATGCCCCGTGCCCCAGCAAGTGATGCTGACAGATAGCAGACTATGCCAACTTAGCAGCTGAAGTGAAAAGACAACCAAGATAAGAAATTAATTAAATTCCACAACTCAGAGTCACCCTATAACATAAATCCAAAGATTGTCCTGTGTGAGCAATAGCCACATACCTGAATTTCAATGGGGTGTGAACCTCTGTTTTAATGACCTGGCTGGCATACTCAGGTCTATATGATCCACACCATACCTGGAGAACATACAGAATGCAAGTGTTAACCAGCCACTGTAAATAAGGTATCCTTAAGCACATGATGAAAATGTATTAGGCAGGCGAGTGTAGATATACTGCGAACAAAATTATAGTTTTAAATCTGTTAGGAATTTTGCTGAACATGCTAAGTCACCTGTCAATCTTGCTTATGCGTGAAAGATAGTTGTGTGCTTAGATCAAGGACGAGGCTATCATGCTACAAATGCGCAGCCTAGCTACTTAGCCTCATATAAACTCAGTGCCTACTTTATTAGGAACCTCGTGTATCTAATAAGGTGGCCACTGAATGCATGCGCATGGTCTTCTGCTACTGTAGCCCATCCACTTTCAAGGTTCAATTTGTTGTGCCATCAGAAGTGGTGTGCAGAAGAGCATCAGAAATGCTCTTCTGCACACCACTTTTGGTTATTTGAGTTATTGTTTCCTTCCTGTCAGTTGAACCAATCTGGCCATTCTCCTCTGACCTCTCCCATTAACAAGGCATTTTCACCACATAATTGTTTTCTTGTGTTTTATACAGTATTCTCTGTAAATGCTAGAGACTGTTGTGTGTGAAGATTCTAGTTTCTGAGATACTCAAATCACCCTATCTGGCACCAGCAATCATTCCACAGTCAAAGTAATTTAGATTACATTTCTTCTCCATTCTGGTGTTTAGTCTAACCAGCAAATGAACCTCTTGACCATGTCTACATGATTTTATGCACTGAGTTTCTGCCATATGATTAGGAATTTGCATTAACGGGCAGGTGTACAGGTGTAACTAATAAAGTGGTGTCTCATTTCTGATCCTTTTCCAGGAGTCAAAAACTTAATTCAAAGATTTCAGTTTATTCAGAAAACAAATAAACATACTAAAACTAAGCAAACTAAATAAGGAGCTGAGAAATGATGCTAAGAGGGGAAGTAATGCTAAGGGGTGTAAGACAAGGAAAAAAATATGGCATTTCTGAAAAATCTATCACTTTTATAAAAAAGATATTCCTTATAAGGAGATAAGTTATTTAATAGACTACATAATTACATCATGTGCTAATACTTAGCCAATGAAAAGTGATAAAGGTGATGACCATTAGTTTAGTTGCTATGCTGCTTTCTGCCAATAAATGGGAAAAATACATGTTTGTTAAAAAGAACAAATCTTATAAAAAGGATTATTAAAGAAACCATGGTTTCTAGCAGTGGCCACAGAGTGTAATAAAAACCATGGATGAGGTAAGATGTCCAAAACTCACATGGTTATTTCCCCACTTATTTACATCCAATTCAGGAGAATCTTCATTCTGCTAGCCTTAAAAATGAGATTGTAACCCTTTCCCCTCATACTTTCTAAGCTATCACAAACTGAACGCCTGCCTTCATTTTACCTGTGCAAAGTTCAAGAAAAAAAGTTGTTTGTGCGTCAGATTCAAGCCAGGTAGTTTGACTTCTCCTCTTCTCTTCACCCACTTCATATAGGCCTGGAAAACACAAAGTGAAGTCTCTAAAACCAATCCATCCCATCAGACATGGCAAGTTACTGGGTAAACTGAAAATGATTGTGGGCTCTCCAAACTGGAAAAAAAATTATTTTCTCTATACCACGTTCTTGCAAGTTGCCCTCACCACTGAGTTAACCTTCAGCCAACAAGGTGATTACAATGTGTTTCCTTTCAACAATCCAGCAACATAATTCATCTAGTGGAGCAATATACTCCATGTCCAATGGTTCCATTTAACATCAGTGAATGTCAGTATACAACCTGAAATTCTTACTCTTGACAGACATCCATGAAACAGAAGAAAAACTCCAAAGAATAACAGAAAAGCATTAGAACCCTAGAGCCCCCCACCCATCCACAAACAGCAGCAAAGCATCAACCCTTCCCCCTGCCCCCACTTGTTCCAGCAGAAAGCATCACCCTCCCCCACCCCACACAAAGAGAACATGATCTAGCATCCATTAAAAACCATTGTTCATTCCAACAGTTCGGCATTCTATAAGCACTCTCGAGGGAGAAAGAGTTGTCACCCCCTTCCACAATGAGACAATCCTGTTTTAATGTTACAGACTGTAGCATCACTTTTTTTTGGTTCTCCTGATTCGAGAATCGGCAGCAAACTCTCTTTCACCACCAAGAGAGAGAGTGTGATTACTCGAGTGGAGGGGCCTCCAACAGCCCTAGTGTTGATATATAATAAAATATCTTGACATCAGTTACTTTCTTATCCTTATATCTGATTTCATCCTAACTTTCCTTTGTCACTCTTTCTCAAGAAACCATTTAATTCTTTGATTCATTGTTGATGTCACTGGATGGACCAGCATTAATAACTCATCATGAATTGCCTGTTGGAAGATGAAGATGAGCCGTTTTCTTGAACAGATTCAGTCCTTTTGATGAAGATACTCCCCACACTACTGTTGGGTAGGGGTTGAGGATTTAGACCAATCGACAGAGAAAGAATGTTGATATTTTTCCACATCAAGATGGAGGAAAACTTGCACTAGTACACATCCCATAACTATGAACAATAGGCTCCCAAAGAGGACAAGGCTGGTATCACAGCAAATAACTTGGTTGTGTTCTCACATTTAACTACACCCCAATTTCAAAGTTTAAAGCTCAAAGAGGACCACAATCTTGTCATGATTTGGAGGCTTGTGTGCCTCAATGACCCAGAAGGCTATGCTGGCTGGGGTCAAGGCTTTATGCTTCAGCTTTTTGATAGTGTCACCCATACCAAACAGGTCAAAGAGTAGATGGCAGACTAAGAGTGGTCCACTGGTCCTCCAGGTTTGGGGGTTCAGCTGAGGGCTAACAACACTGACTAATTTGTTAAAGCAAATTTGTTACAGAAACAGCAATGTAGAATCCTTCTACATCTGAGTGTGACAGTATTCCTGAGTCTCTACCCGGGACTCGCATGACTGACAGTAGTGAAAACCGAGAGGAAGCTACTGACATGATGAAGGAAGCCTTGAACACCACTGGAGATAGAGGACCTTCATTGCTGCCTTAAATACCAGAGGCAAAACAGGCAGTAATTTTAATTGATGTATACACCCCCATAAGCTACCATGAGATTCATTTTCTTGCGGGCATTCCACAGTAGAACAGAGAAATTCAATAGAATGAACGAAAAACTACACAGAAAGGCTTTCAAACAACCAGCGTGCAAAAGACAAACTGTGCAAATACAAAAGAAACCCCAAATAATAAATAAATACATCATACTGTGAAGATAAGTGGTAGAGTCCTTGAAAGTGAGTCCATAGGTTGTGGAATCAGTTCAGTGTTGAGGTGAGTGAAGTTATCCATGCTGGTTCAGGAGATGAACCCAAATAGGTTAGATGGCATTCAAGATACCTTTCCAGCTAGATAGTATTCAAGATATTTTCAATAGTTTCTTTTAAACATTATAGAAAACACTTTTTCACTTTGGCTGAAATGAACTAGCCATAGAAAACCCGGATCTCTCTGTCATTCTTCAGGCACCGTGGTAGTAAAGGATGGAAGGGTGGAGATACGTCTCTACCAAAGGAGATGTAAGGCGCTACTTCCTTTCGTAAGCCTGCAGGTCACCCTTGGGCAATATGAAGTACGTGCTTAGCCCCGTGATCAGGCTCACATAAAGCCATGGGAGCAGGTGATGGATGGTCATATGAGCAGCTGGTAGATATCACAGGTACTGGTTATGTGGTCACTGACGCCAGGCAGACAATCTCTGAAGCGTACTGATAATGGCTGGGGTCACCCATCTTGTAAAGACTCTGCCCAGAAGGAGGTCAGGGCAAACAACTTCTGTAGAAAAATTTGCCAAGAATAATCATGATCAAAGACCATGATCGCCCACGTCATAGGCATATGATGATGGCAGTACAGTACTGTGCAAATGTCTTAGGCACGTATAATTGTAGCTAGGGTGCTTCAGACATTTGCACAGTGCTGTATATTCGTTAAAATAGGAAAAAGAAATAAGAATATTTAGCTTTGTATTAGCCCAGTAGTATTAAGTGTTATTTGGTAACTGGAAAGTTAATATACAGTACCGTGCACTAGTCTTAAGCGCCCTTGCTGTATATATGTGCCACAGACTTTTGCACAATACTGTAGCAGCAGTTTCAATTTAAAGATAGAATTGGGTAAGTGTTTCAAGAGAAATTATTTGAGGCACTCTTGGGAACAAACAGAGCAGATTCCTCTTTCAAACGGATACAATTGCCTGGATGCCTTTCCTTTGTATTATTTCATTCTGAGACAACAATCATGTTCAGCTAGAAGTGCCATTCAGCTTCAAGCCTCCTGAGAACCTCACCATCTTCAGCCAATTCTACTCACTTTACATGATACTAAGGCACAGCTGAGAGCAGTGGATGCAGCAGAGAATATTAGGACCAGATGACATCTCTGCTGTGGTTCTGTAAACTTGGCCCGGAACCAGAACGTTTAATCAGATTTACAACAACCGGCTTCCAACTGACAATCTGGAAACCTGCCCATCTCCAGTGCTGTGCAAAAGTCTTAGGTGCGTATAAAAAAATTGTATAGCAAAGATGCTTTCAAAAATAATGATTTGAAAACTTTCCAGGTATCAAAAACTATAAAGAGCAGTAAACAGTTAAAGGGGAGGGGGCTGTGTGGAGATACATCACTGCCAAAGGAGGTGTAAGGTGCTCCTTCCTTCTGATAGCTTGCAGGTCACTCATGGATAAGGTTTAGCACCTGTTTAACCTCCCTGATCAGGTTCAAATGAAGCCATGAGAGCAGGTGGTGGATGGTCATATGAGCAACTGGTGCATATCACAAGTCCTGGTTATATGACCACTGAAGTCAGACAGACAATCTCTGAAGGGTGTTGATGATGGCTGGGGTCACCCATCTTGTAAAGACACTGCCCAGAGAAACCACTTCTGTAGAAAAATTTACCATGAACAATCATGGACATGACAGATGGAAGACCATGATTGCCCATGCCACACGATGCCGGCCCTTGATGATGATGACACAGTAAAAGTCTAAAGCAAATCAATATTTGGTGTGACCACCCTTTGCCTTTAAAACTGCACCAATTCATTTAGGTACACCGTCATGAAGCTTTATAAGAAAATTGGTGGTAGGTTGTTCCAAACGTCTTGGGGAACTTGCCGCAGTACTTCTGCAGACTTTGGCTGTCTCACTTGCTTCTGTCTATCCAGGTAATCCCAAACAGCCTCATTGATGTTGAGATCAGGGCTAAGTGGAGGCCATACCACCTGAAACCATATTAAAAAAATCTCCAATGCCCAAGAATTTTGCTCAGTACTTTATGTCCAGTAGAGCAAGAGAATTTCTATTGGGCTAATTGCTGCAAATCAGACCTCTCAATTTGTCAGCAAAATGATAAAAGGTGCAGTTGAAAATGCTAATAACGCTCCCTTATTCTCTAATCATCTATTCATTGAATCACATGTTGGGTTTCACCAGGACCACTCAGCTTGGGAACACATCACAGCCTTGGTCCATGCATGGGCAACAGCAATTCCAGAAGGTGAAAATGATGGTTCTTGAATAAAGCCTGCCCCACCTTTGAGCACATTTACATGGAGAGATGCCACAAAAAAGCTATCATCAAGGACTACCATCATCCGGGCCAAAACATCTTTAGGGCTCCATCTCCAAGGCTAGAAGAATCATAATTACTGCCACAAACACAAGAAAATTTGCAGATGCTGGAAATCCAAAAAAACACATACAAGATGCTGGAGGAACTCAGCTAGCTAGCAGCATTGATGGAAAAAAGTAAACAGTTGACGTTTCAGGCGAAAACTCTTCATCAGGACACAGTCCTGATAAAGGGTCACGACCCGAAACTTCGACTGTTTACTCTTTTCCATAGATGCTGCCTCACCTGCTGAGTTCCTCCAGCATTTTGTCTGTGTTGCTCATAATTACTGCTCAGCATTCAATTCCACCTGCAGCTATTCAGCCAATGAAACAGTCCAAACTTCCATGCAACTAATGAATGTTCAAGCATTGGCTTGAAATCTTTCTCCCCCAAAGTGCCAGACACCTCATCAGCAACAAGGACGAATCTAACCACATGCCCCAGATATCCAATGCATTATCACTGCATATTCCCCTATTTTTTACATCCTGGGGTTATCACTCACCTGAAGCTCAACTGGACTACTCACATACAGTACTGAGCAAAAGTCTTAGACACCCTAGATATCTTTATATGGCTTTAGATGCTATGGCCCTGATCTCAACACCATCAAGGATGTCTGGGATTACATAGAGAGACAGAAGCAAATGAGACAGCCAAAGTCTGCAGAAGAACTGTGGCAAGTTCTCCAAGATGCTTCGAACAATCTATAAGTCAATTTTCTTATACAACTGCACGACAGTGTACCCAGAAGAATTGACACAGTTTCAAAGGCAAAGTGTGGCCACATCAAATATTGATTTGAATTAGTTTCTTTTTCTGGTTACTGTTCTTTGATATTTAGAAACTTTTCATTTCATTATTTTTGGAAGCACGTTCACTTTACAGATTTTTTTTACGGGCACCTCAGACTTTTGCACAGTACTGTAAATGGCACAGGGAAGGGCACAGGTTGGGCATCCTGTGGTCTGCTTGTCAATATGAAGCTTAAAATCAATGCCTTACCTTGTATGCCTGTCTGATGCCTCCATTGTCTGCGATATTTTCACTCAAAGTGTTGATCCCACTTACCTGTGTCAAAAAAGAATTGTCTAGATGAAATGAATTATTAGGCTATTGTCGCAGAAGAACAAAGCTGGCAGCTATGAAAGGCGCTCTTATTTCTAATTCTGTCCTCAGTTATTTTGCCTCTGAGAGATGCACGTATCGTTCCTTGATCAGGAAACTGACAAGATGGAGATTTATCATCAAAAGCAGTGAGACTTGTGAGGCTAGAAGTGACTGATGTCAGTATTAGGGAACATTTCATGATAATCTTCCAGCTTCTCCTTCCACTGGGGGTAATAAAGGATTTAAAATAAATGGGCTGTCTTTATTAAAATGACAAACACAGAAATTTAATCTGAACACAAGCACTGCTTGATCCAGGGAACAAAGTCATTTCTAACTTGTTTGTTTTGGCTTGTCTCAGATTGTGGACAAAGCTGAAAGACACAAGAAACTGCAGAAGAGCTCAAACCTGCAACAACACAAAAGGTGCTGGAAGAACTCAATGGGTCAGACAACAACTATAGAGAGAGATGGACAAATTTCGTCTAACTTCATCATTGGGTGCCACAGTAGCATGGCGCTGTTACAGCTCGGCTCATTGGAGTTCAGAGGTGAATTTTGGGGTACTCTGTAAGAAAGTTTGTACATTCTTCCCATGTGCATGTGGGTTTCCTCTGGGTGCTCAGGTTTCCTCTCACAGTCCAAAGAGGTACTAGTTAGTAGGCTAATTGGTCATCGTAAATTGTCCTGTGATTAGGCCAGGGTTAAATCAATTAGTTGGTGGGTGGTGCTACCTGGGTTGCTGGGTAGGAAGGGCTGGTTCTGTGCTCTATCTCTAAAATAAAAATAAAAATAAACATGGAGAATGGAAGAAAGGGGGACATAGTCAGTGTAAAGAAGTGGAAGGGAAGCAAGAACTAACAGGGCAGATGATAGGGCAAAATTGCAGTCAGTGGAATGAGTTAAATTGTAACGGGGACAAAATTGAAAAGGGTGATGAATACAGGTCCGAAGGTGTTATATTTGAATGCACACAATATATGGAATAAGGTAGATTGTCTTGTAGCACAGTTAGAGATTGGCAGGTATGATGTTGTGGGCATCGCTGAGTCGTGGCTGAAAGATCGTAGTCAGGATCAGAAGATGTAAAATCCTTGTGGGTAGAATTAAGAAAATGCAAGAGTAAAAGGACCCTGATGCAAGTTATAAACAGGCCTGCAAACAGTGGCCACGAAGAGGGCTACAAATCACAACAGAAGATAGAAAAGGCATGAAAAAAGGCTAATGTTGCAATAGTCATGGGTGATTTCAATATTCAGGTAGATTGGGAAAATAAGGCAGAAGAAAGGAAACTATTGGCCAGTTAGACTGACCTCAGTGGTTGGGAAAACGTTGGAGTCCATAATTAAGGATGATGTCTCAGGATACTTGGAAGTATATAATGAAAAAGGCCACAGTCAGCAAGGTTTCCTCAAAGGATGTTCTGTACCCAGATTTTCAGAAGGCCTTTGACAAGGTGCTACATGAGGCTGCTTAACAAGTTACGAGCCCATGGTATTACAGGAAAGATTCTAGCGTGGATAAGGCAGTGGCTGATTGGTAGGAAGCTAAAAGTGGGAACGAAGGGATCCTTTTCTGGTTGGCTGCTGGTGACTAGTGGTTCCACAGGGGTCTGTGTTCAGGCCAATTATTTTTATATGACAATGATTTGGATAATGTTTGATGGCTTTGTTGCAAAGTTTGCAGACGATATGAAGATAGGTGGAGGGGCAGGTAGTTCTGAAGAAATAGAAAGGCTACAGAAGGACTGAGACAGTTAAGGAGAATGGGCAAAGAAATGGCAGATGGAATACAGTGTCGGGAAGTGTATGGTCATATACTCTGAAAGAAGAAATGGAAGTGTTGACTATTTTCAAAGTGAAGAGAAAATACAAAAAACTGAGGTGTAATGGGACTTGGGAGTCCTTATGCAGGACACTGTTGAGTCTGTGGTGAAGAATGCAAATGCAATGTTAGCATTCATTTCAAGATGACTAAAATGTAAAAGTAAGGATGCAATGTTGAAACTTCATAAAGCAATGTTGAGGCCTCACTTGGAGTACTGTGCGCAGCTTTGGCCCCTTACTGTAGAACGGATGTGCTGAAACTGGAGAAGGTTCAAATGAGGTTTACGAAAATGATCTGAAGATTGAATGGCTTGTCATATGAAGACTGTCTGGGCCTGTATTCACTGGAATTCAGAAGAATGACAGGTGACCTCATTGAAACCTATTGAATGGTGAAAGACCTTGATACAGTGGATGTGGAGAGGATGTTTCCTATAGTGGGAGAGTCTAAGACCACAGCATCAGAATAGAGGGGTGCTCTTTTAGAACAGAGATAAGGAGGAATTTCTCTAGTCAGAGAGAGGTGAATCTGTGGATTTTGTTGCCACAAGCAGATAGTCTTTATGTGTATTTAAGTCAGAGGTTGATAGATTCTTGATTGGTCAGGGCATGAAGAGATATGGAGCGAAGGCAGGAGATTGGGGCTGAGAGGAAGATTAGATCAGCCATCCTACCTGATGGGCTAAATGGCCTAATTCTGCTCCTATATCTTATGGTTTTATGGTCTTAGAATGTAGGTGCTGGATCCCAAGAGAGGGATTTTGTAGAATGCCTACAAGATGGCTTTTTAGAGAAGCCTGTGATTGAGCCCACTAGGGGAACAGAAATTCTAGACTGGGTGTGAAGTAATAACACAGGTTTGACTAGGGAGCTGAAGTAAAGGATCCCTTGGGAGACAGTGATCATAATATGATAGAATTCACTCTGTAGTTTGAGAAGAATAATCTAAAATTGGATATAACAGCATTACTGTGGAGTAAAAGGAATTACAGAGGTAGGAAAGAAGAGCTGTCCAAAATTGATTGGAAAGGGACACGAGCAGGATGATGGCAGAACAGCAGTGGCTGTTGTTTCTGTGAACAATTCGGAAGGTGCAGGAAAGATACAAACATCCCAAAGATGAAGAAATATTCTAAAGGGAAGATGAGACAACCATGGCTGATGAGGGAAGTCAAATCACAAACAAGAGAAAATCTGCAGATGCAGGAAACCTAAATGCGAGGAAGTCAAACACAGCATGAAACCCAAAGAGAGGACATATAAGACTGCAAAGATTAGTGGGGAGATAGAGTATTAGGAAGCTTTTAAGAATCAACAGAAAACGACTATAAAGAGAAAAAGATGAAAGAAGAAGGTAAGCTACCCAATAAAATAAAAGAGGATTCAAAATGTCTTTTTTAAGATAAATAAAGATTAAAAGGAGAACTAGAGTGAATATTGGACCACTGGGAAATGATGATAGACAGGTAGTAATGGGAGACAAGGGAATGATGGACAAACTTCTTAAGTATTTTGCATCAGTCTTCACTGTATATGACACTAACAAACTGATGGAAATACAAAAGTGTCAGGGGGCAGAAGTGAGTGTCATTGCTATCACTAAGGAGAAGATGCCTGGGAAGCTTAAAAGCCTGCAATGTAGACAAGTTACCTGGACCAGATGGACTACGCCCCAGGGTAGAGATGGCTGAAAAGATTGTGGAGGATTCAATAATGATCTTTCAAGAATCACAAGATTCTAGAATTGTTCTGGAGGACTGGAAAACTGCAAATATCACTCTATTCTTCAAGAAGGGAGGGAAGTAGAAGAAAATAAATTATAGGCCAGTTAGCCTGACTTCAATGGTTGGAAAGATGTTGGAATTATTAAGGGTGAGGTTTCAGTGTACTTGGAGGCACATGATAAAACAGGCCAAAATCAGCATGTTTTTCTGAAAGGGAAATCTTGCCTGACAAATCTGTTGTTTACTTGGATTTTCGGAAAGACTTTGATAAGGTGCCGCACATGAGGCTGATTAACAAGATAAGCCATGGTATTACAGGAAGGGTACAAGCATGGATAGGAGATTGCCTGCTGGCAGGAGGCAAAGAGTGAAAATAAAGGGAGCCTTTTCTAGTTGCATGCCTGTGCCTAGTGATCGCAGGGGTTGGTGATGGGACTGCTTCTTTTCATGTTATACTGTATGTCAGTGTTGGAATGAAGATATTGATGGCTTTGTGGCCAAGTTTGTCGATGATACATGATAGATGGAGGAGCAGGTAGTGTTGAGGAAGCAGGGTGCCTGCAGCGGGACAAACAGATTGGCAGAATGGTCAAAGATGTGGGAGATAGAAGAAAATGTAGGGAAAGCACTTTGGCAGAAGGAATAAAGGCATGAATTGTTTTCTAAATGGGGAGAAAATTCTGAACTCAGAGGCACAAAGGGACATAGGAGTCTTCTTGCAGGATTACCTATGGGTTAACTTGCAGCTTCTTCCCGTCTGCCACGGACGTTGAACCCATCAACACTACCTCACTACTTTAATAATTCTGATGCTTCGCACGACTTATTTTAACTTAACTATTTAATAGACATACACATACTTAAAGTAAATCAGTTTTTTTTCTCTATATTTATTATCATGTATTTCATTGTACTGCTGCTGTAAAGTTAAAAAATATTCACAACATATTCTGATACTGTTTTGAATCTAAGAAAACACTGGAAACGCTCTAGAGGACATTCACAAGAATGATCCCATGGATGAGAAGTTTAACATATGAGGAGCACTGAACGCTCTGGTCCTGTATTCACTGCAGTTTCAAAGAATTGGGGGGACCTCATTGAAACCGATCAAATAATGAAAGGGTTAAATAGACTGGATGTGAAGAGGATGTTTCCTATAGTGGGAGAATTTAGGACCAGAGGGCACAGCCTCCGAATTGAGGGACACAATTTAGAAAGGAGATGAGGAAAATTTATGTTTTTGGAGCGGAAATAAATCACCTAGACCAGATGGACTACACCAAAGGGTTCTGAAAGAGGTAGCTGAAAAGATTGTCATGGCATTAGTAATGATATTTCAAGATTTCAAGTATCAGTAGATTCTGGATTGGAGAAAGCACTTGGGGTATTGTGAATAGAGGTTGATAGGTTCTTAACTCGAAGGGCGTCAAGTATTACGGGGAGAAAGCATGAAAACAGGGTTGAAAAGGATAATAAGTCAGCCATGATGGAATGGAGGAGCATACTTAATGGGCCGAGTGGCCTAATTCTGCTTCTATGTCTTATGATCATGATTCAGGTGAGGGGTTGATAGGCAGACAAAAGCAGAAATGATGTGTTAAGATGGTAGATGATACGGGAACGTGACAGAGGATTGGAATGGTCAGTGGAGCATCAATAAAGGGAGGGAGAGGGGAGGGAATCCAGTGGGAGGAGTGTGAGATGGGTAGAGGGCGAGGGAATGGACTGACATAGGGTAATGGGAGCCAGTTAGATCAGGAGGAGAGAGAGTAAGATTTCAAAAAAGAGAAGGGACAGAGGGGGAGTTGTTCCCCAGAAGCATGAGATTTTGATGTTCATGCCACCAGACTGGAGACTGCCCAGGGAGAATACGAAGTTCCTAGCAGTGAAGGAGGCTCTCACCCCATTGCCAATCCCTTGTTGCTCTGAGGAGCACTTCTGATTGAACCACTACATTTCTTGCTGGGGTAGTGTTCTTGAAATGAAATTAGCTCATAGATTAATTGTTTATTACATATTAATGGCAAATATGCAAATTAAACTTAGAAAATAAAATGAGAATTGATAAGTTATCAGTACAGTTAAGCTGGCAATAGGCCAGCCAGTTAATGAAATTGGTAAGGGATTAAAAGAATTTAGACCATGGAGGAAGAACATATTATAAGTGAATTCTGAATGCAAGAATTGCAATGAAGAGAAGATCTGAGAATCTAAACAGACAAGAATTTTCCTTCAAAATGACCAAAATGAGAAAAACATGTGAACAAATAATGTTTAACCAGAGAAGAGAAGGTACATTGGAGAAGATTGCCTTTCACATTTCACCTGATTGGAGAATGAAGATTAACTCAACCAATGAACTCTACACCTCAGAACCCTAACTGAGACTGCTCCTGCCCCATCTCGTCCCCAGGAACCACATGCAGATGATGTTGTAGAGAGAATGGGCTTGATCAACACCAATATATCAGGATATTGGAGGATGTTTCACATTGAGCCCATTAAAGTGCTTGTTCTCACTCCATTGTTGGATGTGAGCAAATGCTAGTCTCTTTCTCTCCTGTTCTCAAATCTCTGCCTGGTTTTGTTAGACACACTTGAGAATCCTTGGTAGACCTGAGTCTTTAATCTCAAGAGTGCCACATAGTGTCAGAGCTAAAAAAGATGGCATTCTTCTGGGCATTGGGCTATCACATAGTGTCAGCCCTGCAGGGTTTACTTCTCCTGAAGGAGAAAGAGGTTAGGTTGGGGTGAATCCCATCCTTGCAAGGAATGATGCTGCAAAAGTCATGCAGAATATCACTGATATAATCATTTTGTATGGAGAATTACCTGAGGGTCTAAACAGACAAGACATTTCCTTCAAAATGACCAAACGAAAATTAGAAATACGTCTGTAGAAACAACCTTTAACCAGAGAAGGAAAAGGTCAGTAAGTATTGTGTTTATTTGGTGCTTTATCCATGTTAAGAACTTCTCAGGCATCCTACAGTGACTGAGTTCATTTTATGAGCTGCATGTAGGTGACATTTCATAGCTATTGACTGCTTATCAGGTGAGCCAAAAATCCCTCACATTTATTGTAAAGTTCAAAGTACATTTATTATCAAAATACATATACAGTACACCCTTGAAATTTGTCTCTTTATTGATTGATCGAGTGATCGAGATACAGCACTTCCAGCCCTTCAAACCACACCACCCAGCAAACTAGCCTAACCATTGGACATTTGACAATGACCAATTAACCTACCAGATGTTATGTCTTTGGACTGCGGGAGGAAACTGGAGCAGTCACGGGGGAGCGTACAAACCTTTTGACAGGCAGTGGTGGGAATTGAACCTGGTTCATTGGTACTGTAAAGCGTTTTCCTAAACACTATGCTACTGTGCTGCCCATTTATTGCTTTACAACTAACATAATAAAAATGCAAAGCGATACTCACATTCTGTCCTCCGGCTAAATCCCAGGTGTAATTTCCATACTGATTGACTATGCATCTAGATCGGTCTTTGAAGTGAGTGGCTGAAAAATTGCTCCACCAGTCGTACAGGTTGCCATCCTTGTCAAAATTCCTTCCTAGAGATTGTCAAAAGCAATAGGAAAAGGTGTTTGCTGTTGAAACAAAATCCTAATTGAAATGAAAGCTCAATCATTCTCCACAATTAAGAATACTAATTGGGAGGTATTCCAATGTCTGTAAATACTAAGCTTTGCTTTGTGATGGGAATGAAAGCCATCAGATATCTAAAAGTAATGGAACTAGTATGTAATCTGCCAATAATAAAGTTACAGAAGTTATTTAACCAATAAATCATTTGCTTGGTGGCCTTGATTCAAGTCTGGTGGAAAATTAAGAATGCAGCAAATAATTTGGTCCATTTGAATAATTACTATTTGTCAGGGCAGCAAGGTTTTATCAATGACTAAAATGATTAACTTTGCTGCCCCTGTACACTCAGCGGCCATTTTATTAGGTTCACCTGTATACCTGCTCGTTAGTGCAAATATCTAATCAGTCAATTATGTGGCAGCAACTCAGTGCATAAAATCATGCAGACATGATCAAGAGGCTCAGTTGTTGTTCAGACAAAACATCAGAATGGGGAAGAAATGTAATCCAAGTGACTTTGACCATAGAATGATTGCTGGTGCCAGATGGGGTCGTTTGAGTATCTCAGGAATTGCTGATCTCCTCGCATTTTCATGCACAACAGTCTCTAGAGAAGGGATTCCCAAACTTTTTTTATGCCATGGATTAATACCATTAAGCAAGAGGCCCACTGACCCCAGGTTGGGAACCCCTGCTCTGGAGCTTATATAGAATGTTTTAAAAAACAAAAACTCATTCAGTGAGTGGGAGTTCTGTAAGCAAAAATGCCTTGTTAATGAGAGAGATCAAAGGAGAATGGCCAGACTAGTTCAAGCTGACAGGAAGCTGACAGTAACTTAGGTAACAGTAGAGTGCAGAACAGTGCCTCTGAACACACAACACACTGAACCTTGCAGTGGATGGGCTACAGAAACAGAAGACACTGAATCTACACTTTCATTAGCTACAGGCGCTACCTAATAAACTGGCCACTGATTGTAGATTCACTGTTTTCACAATAACATGGTGGTATGATTTGCATTCTTTACTGATAAGATGAGAAATGCGACTATGCAACTGGAATACAGCGGAGTGAAATATCAAATGATTCATGCCTACCATTGTCATCAAATCCATGAATGATCTCGTGGGCAATCACCATCCCAATGCCTCCAAAGTTCAGTGCTTGATGCTGGTGTTTGCTGAAGAATGGTGGCTGGAGAATTGCAGCTGGAAATACTGCAAGGAAAAAAACAACCTGCTCCACTATCCGCTTGCCAAAACTGGGAACGCGTGCCCTTGAGAAACGGTTTTATGACCTACATGTTTTACTAGAAACAATAACACAAAGAACAGAATAAAAAGGGAACATGGAAATCTGTGAAAAGTACATTTCCCATTAGGGTGCCATGGTAGCATAGTGGTTAATGAGTCGCTGTTACAGTTTGGGGCGTTCTGGAGTTTGGAGTCCAACTCCAGTGCCATCTGTACATTCCCTCGTGGAATGTGTGGATTTTTCCCGCATGTTCCTGTTTCCTCCCAGATATATTCTGGGTAGGTTAACTGGTCATTGTAAATTGTCCCGTGATTAGGTTACGGTTAATCGGTTTTGTTGGGGGGTTGCTGGGAAGGTCCTACTCTGTGTTTTATCGTTAAATAAACAAACACACAAACAAATAAACATAGAACTTTGGAATTGATTTTCTTGCAGGCACCCACAGAAAAGTAAATAAATAGAATAGAGTCTGTGGAAAAACCACACAACCACCCCAAAAAACACACAGGAAAAAGTAAACCCAATTCAGTTGGTGTCCAATACAGGAGCTTTTTTTGTTTGTCAGGGCAATGATGTTGGAATACAGAGAACAGAGTTAATGTGATTAGAATGGACTAGAGAGGAGTTGGAACTTCTTATAATTGAAAAGACATTGGGAGTTCCCCATGCTATCTAGCTGTTTAAGATTGGTCAACGTGAAGGCAAATAATGAATGGCAGAAGGTATAATTGACGGAGAAGCGACACTGCAGATTGCAAGATCAAAACAGTGAGTTATTGGCCTCTGCTCACGCTGTGGGAGGAGCGATATCTCCCTCTCCCTCGTTAGTGAGAGGCAGGGCCTGTTTGAGATGCTGAGGAGTTGGGATGGACAGTAATTTTTGATAGACACTAGATCACAGCCTTTTTGGGGGCTTTGCTATTGTTTGCATGGTGGGTGGTGGGGGCTGATACTTCTGCTGGAGCAAGTGGTTGGAGGTGGAGGGGGAGGGTTAATGCTTTGGCTGCTTCTTGTGCGTGGGAAGGGTGAGGGGGGCTTTGGGGTTCTAACACTTTTCTGTCATTCTTTCTTTGGGGTTTTTTCCTCTCTTTCTCCTGGATGACTCCGAAGAGTGAGAATTTCACGTGACATACTGTATACATTCTTTGATATTAAACTGAACCATTGAATCATTGAAGGTATTGCAGTAGAAGAACAAGGATTTCTAGGCTGGATAACAGATTCTTTCCTTTGGCTATGAGACTTCTACACCCAGTACACATTATTTCTGACAGCACCAGCAGCATTATGCTGAAGAAGGGTCTCAGACCCAAATGTTGACTGTTTATTCATTTCCATAGATGCTGCCACACCTGCTGAATTCCTCCAGCATTCTGCGTGTGCTGCTTTGCATCATGCTGTTGTAAAATTGACTATATGTTACATCTGCACTTTGTCAACTTGCACATCTACAGAATATTTTTTATTATCTGTTAATATTATTTTATGTGCAGTATGTGTTTTGCACCTTGTTCCCAGAGTAACATTACTTCATTTAGCTGGACATATGTGCAAGGTTGAATGACAATAAACTTGAAATTGTACTTGTATTCCTGCCGCAAAGCAGAAAAGAAATCATGGCATATATCAGTAATATTAAAGCTGATTCTGATTCTGAAATCAAATGTGCTGAGCAGCCTGTAAGTGTTGCCTTGCTTCTGCTGCCAACATAGCATGTTCACAACTCACTAACCCTCATCAGGATGTCCTTAGAATGATGGGAAGAAACCAGAGCACCCAGAGGAAACCCACACGGTCATGGGAAGAATGTGCAAACTCCTTACAGACAGCAGCGGGAATTGAACTCCGAACTTATAACCAGCGCTGTGAAGCGTTGCTGTAACCACTAAGCTGCCGTGTCACCCCTTGCGTTTTATTCAGCTGGTGGCGGACTTAATATGCTGATGACACCACAATTGTAGGCCGTAT
Organism: Hypanus sabinus; assembly: GCF_030144855.1. NCBI lineage: Eukaryota > Metazoa > Chordata > Chondrichthyes > Myliobatiformes > Dasyatidae > Hypanus > Hypanus sabinus. The sequence continues at coordinate 35,083,379 of NC_082732.1, read as the reverse complement.
CTTGGGTAATGATGAGTTTGAGTACAGAGAGGAAATTAAGAACCTGGTGGCACGGTGCAAAGACAATAACCTATCCCTCAATGTCAGCAAGACGAAGGAATTGGTTGTTGACTTCAGAAGGAGTAGCGGACCACACAACCCCATCTACATCGGTGGTGCTCAGGTGGAGCAGGTCAAAAGCTCTAAGTTCCTCGGGATGAATATCACAAATGACCTGACTTGGCCTAACCAAGAAGAGTCCACTGCCAAGAAGGCCCACCAGTGACTTTACTTCCTGAGAAAGCAGAAGAAATTTGGCCTGTCCCCTAAAACCCTCACTAATTTTTATAGATGCACCGTAGAAAGCATTCTTCTAGGATGCATCACAACCTGGTATGGAAGTTGTCCTGTCCAAGACCGGAAGAAGCTGCAGAAGATCATGAACATAGACCTGCACATCACACAAACCAATCTTCCATCCTTGGACTTGCTTTACACCACATGCTGTTGGAGCAGTGCTGCCAGGATAATCAAGGACAAGACGCACCCACCCAACACACTTTTTGTCCCACTTCCCTCCAGGAGAAGGTTCAGGAGCATGAAGATTCGTACGGCCAGATTTGGGAACAGCTTCTTTCCAACTGTGATAAGACTGCTGAACAGATCCTGACCCAGACCTGGGCCATGCCTTCCAAATATCTGGACCTGACTTGCATTACCTTACTTTCACTTTTCTAATTATGATTTATAATTTAAATTTTTATTATATTTACTTCGTTTTGTACTTCAGGGGGCGCGAAGCGCAGAAACAAATATCACTGTGATGATTGTACGCTCTAGTATAAATTGTTTGGTGACAATAAAGTAAAGTATTAAAAGTAAAGTATTAAGTTTAAGTATTACTTTTACAGTAAAGTGGATATGACATACCAATCAGATTCCGGTTAGGTGAATAAAAAGCATTTACAATTGCAGCACCGATCATCCATCTGAAATAAAACAGGTAAAGATATTCTTGTGATCAGAGATGTGTGCCAGGCTTATCAGCAAAGATCGAAGGTGGGCGTAGCTCACAAGCTCCCAGTACGAGTCATGAATAGGGAGGTCAGTTCAGTGATTTATACAAGTCATTTCAAACCTATTTTCCTGATATTCTATCCAGACATTTATCTCCCAAGACCAATTCATCACTACGGTTTTCAAATTAATAGGAAGAACTGATAGGATAAGACAAGACAAAATAATATCTAGATTGGTGAGACCAATGTAGATTGGGAGTCTGGTTCACTGAGCACCTAGCAAGAAAGTCAATTTCTCAAACTTCTGTTAATTGCCCCCCCCACATCTCTTTCACCATTCCCCATTCCTGTTTCCCTCTCTCACCTTATCTCCTTACCTGTTATCACCTCCCTCTGGTGCTCCCCCCCCCTTCCTTTTCTTCCATGGTCTTCTGTCCTCTCCTATCAGATTCCCCTTTCTCCTGTCCTTTATCTCTTTCACCAATTAACTTCCCTGCTCTTTACTTCACCCCTCTCCCTCTCTTGCTTCCACCTTGTACCTCTTCCTCCCCTTCCCCACCTTCTTACTCTGACTTCTCCCCTTTCTTTCCAGTCCTGATGAAGGGTCTCGGCCCAAAACGTTGACTGTTTATTCTTTTCCTCCAGTATTTTGTGTGTGTTGCTTTGGATTTCCGGCATCTGCAGATTTGATAACTATGTGTTGCTTTGGTTTGAATTCACAGGATTGGATAGTTTCAAGCTGTGAAACTGTTATCCTCCACAAGTCTCCATTGGGAATTTCTCTCCAGGATGTAACTCAGATGTTTCAGAGTTGGATAATTATTTTGAAAAAAAATGAAAGGAAAAGATTTAGAACAAGATTATGTAATTCTGAAACACTTGTATAGGATGGCAAAGAATATTGGTAGCTTGGGTTGAGGCGTTTAATGTTGTGGTGTTTGCCGAGCTTGGCAATTAGCTTGCAGATGTTTCGTCATCAGTCAAGGTGACATCCTCAGTGTGCAGTTGTTACCAAACACATTGAAATAGACGTCACCCACGAACCCCTAAGAGCCAAAGAAATGTGAGCCAATAGAGTTCAAAGGTCAACTGAAGCAGTAGCCAATCAGGCTCACGGCAAGCGAACGGGGGCCTATATAACCGCGAACACTCCCAGAGAGAAACACAAACAACTGTGCACTGAGGATGTCGCCTCGACTGGTGATGAAACGTTTGCAAGCTGACTGCCAAGCTCAGTGAACACTACAACAACAATCACTCGTTGTACTGCATTCTGTTAGAAGATAGTTAATCAGGAGAGACTTCAGATCCTCGAAACACGTGTATAACAACACACACTGAACCCCGGAGGAACTCAGCAGGTCAGGCAGCATCTATAGAGGGAAACAGATTGTCACTGTTTCAGATCGAGACCATTAATTTGCCCTCATGAATGAAATGCTGAGTTCTTCCAGCATTTTGTGTGTATTGTAGTGTAACTCTGGAAGTCACAGGGATTAAGTAGATGGAGGTACTTAAATATTCTAGAGGAATTGAGAGTTATGGGAACTGGCACAGGATAGGGGGTGAGGCCAGCATAGATCAACCACAATCATATTGAATGGTTTAAGGGGCCAAATGTGGCCGATTTTCTTGTGTTTTTTTGCATTCTACAGAGGTCAATAATATAGTTGGAGTTAGCTTCAGTCAGCCAGCAGGGGCTAAGTGGAAGATACAGTGCTGACTAAAGCCAATGCCAGCTCTAAACCTGGGAGGTGGGTACCCAGAGAAATTCTACATTGGATGAACTTCCCTGTTTTGACACTTGATCGAAAGTGCGTAGAACGCACTACTGGAGAAGATGGTGGAGGCAGACACTCACACAACTTTTGGATGAGTGTTTGAATTGCCAAAGAGTAGAAGGCTTTGGACCAAGTGCTGTTAATAGGGATTAGATTTAATGGGTACTTTAAGGTCAGCATAGACAAGGTGGGGACAAAAGGCCTCCTTCGAAGCTGTATGATTCCATGTAGATCTTAATGGTGGAGAGGGAGGAAGGGAGCTACTGAACCGATGGGAGAAAACTCATATCTTAGGCTCTTGGCAGTCTATACTTTAGCAAAAGAAATTTAACAACTCCAAGGGTCAGAACTGGAGGTGTGTGGAGATCCAGACTTTTAAGACTGGGAGAGGGAGGGAGAAATGAGGTAGTGGAGAAATTAGCAAGCAAGGACAGCCACTTGTTTGGGACTTACATATTTTGATCCATTTGCTCCCGTAATTTCCTCAGAACCTTCTGTGCTCCGGCCTTCAAAATTTCAAGGTTATTTTCAAAGTACTTGGTTTCACTGAAGTTTAACTGGATAAAAGAACAGAATTTATTGTTAACGCAAGGAAGTCTGCAGATGTTGGAAATCCACAGCAACACACATAAAAATGCAGGAGAAACTCAGCAGGTCAGGCAGCTTCTATGGAAACGAATAAAAGTCGAGAGAATTGTCTTGGCCCAAAACGTCGACTGCTTATTCAATTCCATAGATGCTGCCTGACTTGCTGAGTTCCTCCAGCATCTTGTGTGGGTTGCTTTAGAATTTATTATTGTTACAGATGTTGCTAATCTTTTTAAGGATTAAAACTTAATCTGTTGTGAATAGTAAACACCCTTTCTGCATTCATGTTGAATTATAATCATAGTAAACTTCTGTGGCTCATCACTCTATGTAATGGAATACTTGTTCATAATTTTTAATCCTTTAATATTGATGCATAATTATCTTGCCAGAAACATGGCAAGGAAAGGATTAATAAAGTATGAAATTTTCCATACATAAACTATGAAAGGTAATGATATATTAGATCAGTTACAGCAATTATCTCTTTGTTTTGATAATGTTCATAAAAAGCTATGCTATCAGTTGAACCATTTATTGAAACAAGTATTATATAAACACTATGTAGTACTTTAATCCACTATTTACATTCACTTAGTTTTGCCATTCTGAATAAACTTTCCAACAATGGAAAAGCTTTGTCTGTTTCCTGGAATATGCTGTTGGCTCAGGCAAGATCAGCTACATGGTCCAATTCTCCAAGCTTTGATGTGTACACCGTGTGTGACGTAGATTTGAAATGTACAGACGAGGAGTGACATCATTTCAAAATCCTGCTTTCTGCACATGCAGCAAAAGTGCTCAACAAAGTGGGTCCCCAATCTACACCGGGACTCGCCAATGTAGATGAGGCCACATCGAGAGCACCGGATACAGTAGATGACCCCAACTGATTTGCAGGTGAAGTATTGCCTCTTTATAGAATTATACAATTTATGGAAGCTATGCAGCTCCCATCATTACCATAGTAACACGAGGGAAGTAAATATATGTTCAAAGAGCTCATGGCTAACACGAGGGGGTGCAATTTGAAGGCATCTGGAGGAAAGTATAAGAGGAATATCCAGAGGTAAATTTTTTTTTTACATAGAGAGTGATAGGTGTGTGGAATCTCCCTCCACAGGTAGCGGTAGAGGCAGATACATTCGGGACGTTTAAGAAACTGGATGGATGACAGAGAATGGTGGGCTATGTATGAGGGAAAGGTTACATTGACCTTAGAGTAGGCTAAAAGAAGGGCCTGTACTGTGTTGTAATGGTCAATGTTCTAAGTTCTAACTCGACAGCAGAGAAAGCTGCCAGGAACCAGAAGGGAATAGGAGGGAGTGGAACCGTAGTGCTCACTTCTGTGTCTGTGCACCTGCCCTGTGATCATCTGCAAGAACTCACTCCCATGCTGCAAGAGGCCCTGAGCTTTTGCAGGGTGGGAGACTGGAGACAAGGTGTGGAAATCACAGTACGTGGCTTAGAAATGATAACAACAAAGACTGTTGGTGAAGAAGACTCCAGTAATATTGCTGACTCTTTACAGGCCTGCCTCACAAGTTGTCTGATGAGAGAACAAGTTGCATTGTAATGCCAATGCTGGCTGACTCTGTCAAATGATGCGTGCCTGCATTTCTTAAAGCAGTGGTCCCCAACCTCCGGGCCGCGGACCGATACCAGGCCGCAGAGCATGCAGGGGTGTGGCAGTAGCCAGTGCACACCCAGCACGCCTTTAAGAAAAAAGCCAAAGTAAACAAGCTAATTAATTAGGTGCCGCCCGGCACGTAAATGTCGACCCAGATCAGCGGCGATTGCCGATTGCGTAGAGCAAGTGAAATCGACAGTCGCCTCTGATCTGGGTCGACATTTACATGCCGGGTGGCACCTAATTAATTAGCTTGTTTATTTCGGCTTTTTTCTTAAAGATGTTCCGCCTACTGCTGCACCCCTGCTTGATTCACAGCCCGGAGGTTGGGGACCACTGTCTTAAAGAATTGTTATTGGAAAAAGAACATACGGTTGATTCCTCTGCAGAGGATCAATTACTCACATGTGCATATTCCCGATCCAACCTGGGATTATCTTCCTCCAGTATATAGTCTGGATATCCAATTTGCTCTTTAATTGCCATTACCTTGGAAGGATACAAATATAAAGAAAGGTTAAAATAAGCACCTGGACAACGTTTCTCCCCAACCACATCCTCATACCTCGAAATGGATTTTTCCAAAGGTTCCATGCAGAGTCTGGGATTCTGCAATTACCTTCAGCACTCTGGACCAAGATTCTCAGTATCTACCTGTAGACAACACGACTGGTAGATTCTATGGTGTGCCAGAAATCCAATTGGGAGGTGATATTTATTTCACTGCTACCCAGATGACACATGTACTTACCACTGAAAAGTGACACTGACGAAAGCTCACCTTATTTGTCATATGTCTGTCAAAAGATGCAGTGAAAGGCATCCTCTGCATCAATGACCATCACAGCCCTAAGATGTGCTGGAGGAAGCCCACAAGTGTTGCCGTGCTTCCGGCACCAACGTAGCACGCCCACAACTTACTAACCATGGCCCGTACGTCTTTTGGAATGTGGGAAGAAGCCGGAGCACCTGGCCGAAATCCACGCTGTCACGCAGAGAATGTGCAAACTCCTTACAGACAGAGGCAGGAATTGAACCCAGATCTTCTGATTGCTCACTCTGTAAAGTGTTGCACTGACCACCATGCTGCCCAGTTCCAGCATTATTGCCTGGGCTAAGCTCTTTCACAGTGTTGCTGGGGAATTAGTTCTTGTTGCCGTGGGAATGAGCATACTGGCATTCCCAGCACATTCGTGTTTTCAGAGCTTTATACCAGCCTGAGTCACGCTAAGGTGAATATAATACTTACCTTTAATCACTGTAACCTGTTTTCTCTGACATACTGCCCTACACTACTCCCTTCAACATCCATGATCTCCCTCTACTATTCAAGCCCTCAAACTCTGGATACACCTCCTAATGGATCGAATCAATAATTCGCCCCCATCTGCCCCTTATCAGACTGCTGATCACCACATCCTGGTAAAGATTGTCGAACCCACCACCTAGGTCTCACCAGACTGACGCCCGACACTCCACCATCAGATTTTTGCTTGATTGTAGACTTGCCCTGACCTACATATCAAATTTAAACAATAATCGGGCGCACAATCCCTGACCCCCCCCCTTCAAACACAGCCAGCACAAAGTTCTGATAGCGCACCTCTTCTCAAGTATGACAGCTCCAGGGTGGCCATTAGCTGAGGCAGTATCCACCGTGGGAACTTCATCTGAGAACAACAAATCTCACTACCTGAAGGCCTGATTGCCTGAAGAACTGGAAATTCCCAAGATTCAATGCTTCTAGCAGTAGACTGATGAAAATCCGAAGAAAAATAGCTCATCCTGGCTAACTTTTCTCCATTCTTTTCAATGGACAAATGTTGCAACTGCTACACTACTTGGGTTAAAGTAACAGGGGATTATTTTGGGACTGTACGTCGACATAGTAGCATATTCAATGGTTCCATTTACTATCAGAGAATGTATACGGCACACAATCTGAAATTCTTACTCTTCACAGACATCCACGAAATGGAAGAAAACCCCAAAGGATGAATGAGAGGAAAGCATTAGAACCCCAAATCCCCCCACCTCACTCCCAAGCACAAGCAGCAGCAAAGCATAAACCCTCCTCCCAGTTGTTCCAGCAGGAAGCAACAGCGCCCACAACCCCCCAAACAAGCAACAGCAGAGCCCCCAAAGGGAGACCATGATCTGTAGACCAACAAAACTAATGTTCACCTGACAATTCAACATATTGTATTGTGCAGTTGTTAAAATCTCCATGACTTTGGCCTCAGGATTACGTTTTGTTCTGCTGTGAATAAAGGTCAAATTAATTGAAATCCTTGAGGTACCATCACTCTGCAACCAACACAAATCTATTCACTATTTCAGTGAATGGAAAATTCTTCTAAATTTATACCTTACACCCAATGGTCACCCAATAGAGGTTTTTTTTTTGTGGGAAATTGAAGCTATAATTAACAAACACTGACCTTCTCTTGTGCCTTCTGCTTGGAAACTGGATCCATCCATTCCAGCTCATCCAGAGTTTCAATAAACACTTCCCTGATTTTATCAATTAAATCCTTTACCTGAGGAAGAGTAATTTGTTCAGTAAGCAATGCGAATAATAGTGAACACAATCTGTGGCATAATAATCATCAAATGAATAAGCTGTTCAATTGTCAACCAAGGCTGATTTGGTGGCTCACTTATCTCTGGGTCAGAATGATGTGGGTTGAGCATTCACTTTGAGCACAAAATCCAGAACGACCTACCATGGCAGCTCTTGTGGTAGATGGTAACCTTTAGATAATTGCTCACGTGGAGGCTTCAATCTGAAACATTAACTTTCTGTTTCTGTCTTACATGGAGGCCCTGTTTATTTTGGAGGAATGTTATAAATGCCTTAGTAGGATTAAAAACGACATCAAAAAGGATCAAAAATGTCCAAGACATGATGGAATGTATCCTGTGATCCAAAGGAGAAAACTGTGGGGGCTCAGAGAAATCTTCAAATCATCTTTGGCCATGGCAGAAGTGCCAGATGACAGTGGACAGTGAATGTTTTTTTTCTTTTTTCAGGAATGACACCCACGTGACCAATTAACCCTCTAACCCTCATGTCTTTGGAACATGGGAGGAAACCTACATGATCATGGAGGAGAAGGTGCAAACTCCTTACAGCCAGCAGTGGAATTGAACCCAGGCTGCTGGTGCTGTTTTAGTATTATGCTAACCTTTTGTATGAGCACTTGAAACATCATGGTTATGGGCCGACTACTAGGATATTGGAATAATACAGGTGGATACTTAATGGTCAGTGTGGACATGGTGTACTGAATGTTCTGTTTCTCTGCTGTATTTCTCCATGGTTCTATCTCAACACTATTTGAAAAAGTGCAGGAGTTATTTCCAGTTTCTTTTATTGGCATTGAACTGAAGAACATCTTTCCCACTGGTCTACATTAGAATTGCAGGCATTGCTTGATGTGATACTCACCATTTTCTTACTGTCACCATTAAACGCCTCCCTGACATAGAGAGCTCCCACTGCGTTCCTCATGTTGAAGTTGGTGTACCTCGCACATTCTCGCCAACGAGCATCTTCCACGGTGGTACCATACAATGCCTGTGGTAATTAACATTAATTAAGAACATAACTGTTGTATTCATAAAAAACAATCATTGTAATTATAAATGGTTGAATGTAATAAGTTACTGCATAAATTTATGAACACAAAGCGTTAAGGTTAGATAGTCAATCTTATCCAACTGACTTACAGTGACCAGTAAAATTATATCAACAAATATGAAATGTAAATGCCATCCTTGTGCATGTAAGGCACTGAAGTGATTTCAGACTACAGAATAGTATGAGCTTAGACCCTTTACAAATATTATACAGAGCTCATTTCAGTAAAATACTGGGAGATGGCAGCACTGTCAGAGACTATTTATAGATGAGGTCTTAAAAACAAAGCAATGTTTATAGGTCAGAATTAAAGGCCATATGCCTATAATATAAAGGAGCAGAATTAGGCCATTTGGCCCATTGAGTTTGCTCTGCCAATCTATCATGGCTGATCTACTTCCCCCTCACCCCATCTCTTGCCTTCTCCCTGTAACCATTCATGCTTTGACTAATCAAGAATCTATCAATCTCTACCTTAAATACACCCAATGAATTGGTTTCTACAGCTGCCTATGGCATAGAACTCCACAGATTCACCACTCTCTGGCTGAAGAAATTCCTCCTCATCTCTGTTCTAAATGGATGTCCCTCTATTCTTAGGCTGTGTCCTCAGGTCTTAGACTACCCCACCATAGGAAGCATCCTCTCCACATTCACTCTATTGAGGCCTTTCAACATTCAGTAGGTTTCGATGAGGTCACCCCTTATTCTTCTGAATTCCAGTGATTACAGGCCCAGAACCATCAACTGGTCCTCACATGGTAACCCTTTCATTCCTGGAATCACTGTGAATTTCCCCTGAACCCCTTCCAATGTCAGCACATTCTTTCTTAGATAAGGGGCCCAAAACTTCTCACAGTACAGCAAGTGAGGCGTCACCAGTATCTTATAAAGCCTCAACATTAGATTCTTGTTTTGCTATTTCAGTCCTGTCAAAATGAATGCCAACATCACATTTGTCTTCCTCACCACTGATTCAACCTGCAAATAAACCTTTTGGGAATCATGCACAAGGACTCCCAAATCCTTTTGTACCTCAGATTTTTGAATTTTCTCTCCATTTAGAAATTCCTTTAATTTCTTCCACCAAAGTGCATGACCATTCACTTCCTGGCACTGTATTCCATCTGCCATTTCTTTGCTCATTCTCCTAATCTCTCAGCCTCCCTCCTTCCTTAACACTAACTGCTCCTTAACCTTTCTTTGTATCATCCACAAACTTTGCTACAAAGCCATCAATTCTGTCATCTAGTCATTGAGAGATATAAAATGAAGCAGTCCCAACACAGACCCTTGAGGAACACCATTAGACATCGGCAGCCAATTAAAAAGGCTCAATTTATTCCCGCTCTTTGCTTCCTGCCAATCAGCCAATGGTCGACCCATGCTAGTATCTTTCCTATAACACCATGGGCTCTTAATTTGTTAAGCAGCCTTATGTGTTGCACCTTGTCAAGGGCCTTCTAAACACCCAAATACACAACATCCATCAATTTCTCTTTTGTTACCCTGCTTGTTATTGCTTCAAAGAATTCCAACAGATATGTTAGTTAAGATTTTCCCTTAAAGAAACCACGTTGACTTCAGCGTACTTTATCACGTGCCTCCAAGTCCCCTAAAACCACATCCCTAACAATTGACTTCAGCACCTTCCCAAGCATGGAAGTCAGACTAACCGGCCTGCAATTTCCTTTCTTTTGCCTCTCTCCCTTCTTGAAGAGTGGAGTGACATTAGCAATTTTCCAGTCCTCTGGAACCATGCCAGAATATATTGATTCTTGAGAGATCATTACTAATGTCTCTGTAATCTCTTCAGCCACCTCTTTTAGAACTGTGGGGTGTAGATCATCTGATCCACATGATTTATCCGCCTTCATAACTTTGTTTTCCAAGCCCCTTCTCCGTAGTAATGGTAACTTTACTTACTTCTGCTCCCTGACACTCTCGAAATTCCAGCATACTGCTACTGCCTTCCACAATGAAGACTAATGCAAAATACTTATTCAGTTTGTCCGTCTTTTCCTTGTCCCCCATTGCTACCTCTTCAGCATTATTTTCAGTAGTCCAGTATCTACTCTCATACTTTTTACTCTTTATATATCTGAAGAAACATTTGATATCCTCTTTGATAATTTTAGCTAGCTTACCTTCATATTACGTTTTCCTTTTAATGACAGTTTTAGTTGCCTTCTGTTGGTTTTTGAAAGCTTCCAAACCCTCAAACTTGCCAGTAATTTTTACTCTGACATGTGCTCTCTCTTTGGCTTTGACTTCCTTGTTAGACAATCCTGTCTTTAGAATACTTCTTTTTTGGGATATAACTATCCTGTGCTGCCCAAATTGCTTCCAGAAGTTACAGCTTTGTCTGCTCTGCCACCATCATTGCCAATGCTCTCTTCCAATCAATTCTGGCCATCTCCTCTCTCATCCCTTTACTCCATAGTACTGATACATCTGACTTCAGTTTCACTTTCTCAGATTGCAGGGTGAATTCGATCATATCATGATTACCTCCCCTAAGGGTTCTTTTACCTTAAGCTCTCTAATCAATTCTGGTTCATTGCACAACACCCAATCCAGAATAGTTGATCCTCTAGTGGGCTCAACCACGAGCTGCTTTGAAAAGCCATCTCGTAGGCACTCTAGAAATACCTCCTCCTGGAATACAGTACCAATCTGATTTTTCCTATCTACCTGCATATTGAAATCCCCCATAACTATTGTAATATTGCTCTTTTGGCATGCATTTTCTAACTCTTTGTAATTTGTAACCCTCGTCTTTGCTGCTGTTCGGGGGCCTGTATATAACTCCCATCAAGGTCATTTTACCCTTGCAGTTTCTGAGCTCTACCCACAAGGATTATATACCTTCCAATCCTATGTCACCTCTTTCTAAGGATTTGATTTCATTTTTTTACCAACAGAGCCAACCCCCCCTGCCTACCTGCCTGTTCTTTCGATACAACCTTGGATGTTAAGCTCTCAAATATAATTTTCCTCAGTCACTCATTGCTGCTTGAAAGAATTCCACTTTAAAGCTTTATTTACAAACATTCTGAATGCCAGTCTGTTCATCATTTGTAGCTGTGAAATATTCCTGTTGGGTGCTACACTTGGCAGTGTTTGAGGTTGTTACAATAAGATAAGATTCAGTTACGAAAAGTTGGAGAAAAGGCGTCTGAAATTTACTCCAAGGAACTATCCATGGTTAAGGCATCATGATAGTTGAAAATTAAGACTTAGAAGAAATGAAAAATGGCAAACGTGGATACAAAAACCTTAGCAGAAGCAATAAACTTAACTATGAAAATCAAACAAAAATGCAGATGTTATAATTTTCTTTAGGAAAAGGTTGAACAAGTTAGGTCTTTTTTCTTTGGAGCATAGAAGGTTGAGGGGGGACTTGATAGAGGTGTTTAAAATTATGAGGGGGATAGATAGAGTTGATGTGGATAGGCTTTTTCCATTGAGAGTAGAGAGATTCAAACAAGAGGACATGAGTTGAGAGTTAAGGGGCAAAAGTTTAGGGGTAGCACAAGGGAGAACTTCTTTACTCAGAGAGTTGTAGCTGTGTGGAACGAGCTTCCAGCAGAAGGGGTAGAGGCAGGTTCGATTTTGTCATGTAAAAAAAAATTTGGATAGGTATATGGACAGGAAAGGAATGGAGGGTTATGGGCTGAGTGCAGGTAGGTGGGACTAGGTGAGAGTAAGTGTTCGGCATGGACTAGAAGGGCCGAGATGGCCTGTTTACATGCTGTAATTGTTATATGGTTAATATATGGGTCGGCACAACATCGAGGGTCGAAGGGTCTGTACTGCGCTGCAGTATTCTAGTGTCTAGTGTAAATCTACAATAAATGCAGAAAATGTTGGAAATACTCTGCAGGTCAGTCCACAACTGTGGGAAGAGAAGAAGAGTTCATGTTGCAGGTTAACTGATGATTAATTAACAATGAACGCAGAAAATACTGTATATACTGTACTCAGCAGGACAGTCCGCATCTGTGGGAAGAAAAAAAAGTCAACATTTCTGGTTGGAGTGATTGGTTCTGATAATAGTTTTCTGACCTGAAATGTTAATTCTGTTACTCTTTCTACAGTTGTGCTGGCCTGCTGAGTATTTCCAGAATTTTCTGTTGATCTAGAGGGTAAGAAGTCAACAGATGCCCTAGGAAACAATGGAATAGAGAAAGAAATAGGAATGGAAAAGGACAAGGATGGAAGGGAGTTAAATTTGGTGCAGAAAATTAAATCAGAAGGGTAGAGACAAGATGTATTAGGAAGGGCACAGAACTGAAAAGACTTTCGCAGAAGCTTGAAGGGGAACTGCCGTGGTCATAGTACTGGAGGTGGAGCTAATCGATCTGGCCAGCATGGGAACACACTGCTCATAGGTGAGCTCTCTGCCACATTCTGCCTTTTGTTTACAGATTCTCAACAATGTGCTTGTTAAGCTCTCTGAGCTGTGGGTGACATTCAAAGCTTATACAGGCTGTCAAAAACATATACTGGACTCTGAGACCATGGAAATGATAATGGGCATAAATTTATTTGGCTCTAGATTTAGAATGCTCCTTCGGTGCCTTGCTTACATCTAGACCGAGGAAGTAGAACCTAAAAATCTAATGAAGGCACAAGATCCCTCTTTACAAGTGTAAAATCCCTCAGAATTATAGCTTCTTAAAATATAAAAAACCTACTGACTCAAAAGGGTAAGATTGTGTACCTGATTCCAATTGCAGCTTTTACTGTGCTGATTTGCCAAAGGATTATAGCCAAAAATTACAGCTTTCATCACGTTTTACAACTCCACAGATGCTGTCTGATATACTGCAGTTCTTACTCTGTTACTAAGGCAATCGAGTTAATTAAAATCACAGCAAAGTTCAGCATAGTGATATTATGATGTTTCCTATCCCATTATTTATTCATTGGATACGTTCAACAAAGAAATAAGCAACTCACTTTCCTCTGGGAGCTTGTGTTTTTTAATAAGTTATAATGCTGAGGGATTTTCATTTATTTTTCGAGATACAGCATGGAATAGGCCTTTCTGGCCCTTCGAGTCTTGTTGCCGAGCAATCCCCCGATTTAACCCTAGCCTAACCACAGGACAATTTACAGTACCAATGAACCTATGAACTGGTACATTTTCAGATTGTGGGAGGAAACCTGAGCACCCAGAGGAAACTCACACAGTCATGGGGGAACATACAAACCCCTTATGGACAGCGGTGGGAATTGAACCTGGGTCGCCTGTACTGTAAAGTGCTGTGCTAATCACTACATTACCATGCCATTATTTTACAAGAGTATATAAACAGCACCATATATAGCATTATCAGATAGTAAATATAGCATAAAGATTTCTTTTGGTGTGTATTACCAGTGAGGTGGCAAATGTATCCTTTTCATGAATACTTCAGTAATTTATTGCTCAGTACACACTTCTTGCTGGACAGAACCCATGCGGACAGAGGCAGCATAGTTTTGGCAAAACCCAAACTGAATGTTGCTCAGCAGCTAATAACTAAATGCCTTTTAACAGCGTTAATTACAACACCTTCCTTCACAGTTGATAATTAATAAAATTCTGATTATCGAAATTTTACAACAAATGCAAGAGTATCAAGCCAATTGTATCTGTGCTGGTTAAACAATTGATCCAATCTTATTAATTCAAGATTCAAGATTGTTTACCATCTTTTCCTATACACAAATGTAAAGGCAAATGAAATAATCGTTACTGAGACCCGATGTAGCACAAAAAAAATACAAAAGATAAAAAACACATTAAATATAAATACATAAAATAGCTTACATAGATAGATTGATTGTACGTCCTTAACGTGACGCTAGGTTGCAAGATGACTGAAGGTAATAATAAAGTAGTGGTGGAGGTAGCGGGTAGTGGTAGTGGAGGTAGTACTGTTATATTTGCCCTTGTTTAAAACCCACATCTATAAACAGTGAGTAAGCTAGACAAGGTGCAGAAAAGAGAAACACACACACAAAATGCTGGAGGTACTCAGCAGGTCAGGCAGCATCCATGGAGAGGAATAAACTGATGTCATCTTGGGCTGAGACCCTTCATCCGGTCCGGAAAGGAAGGGGACAGAAGCCAGAACAATGTGGTAGAGTGCTGCGGTAGGGCCTTGATTGGAAGTATCAAGTGTTTTCTCCCCTTCATAGATGCTGCCTTAATTGCTGAGATCCTCCAGCATTTTGTGTGCGTTGCTCAAGATCTCCAGCATCTGCAGAATCTCTTGATTTGTCGCAGTATCTTTTGTGCTTGTCACAAAGATATTGCCTGCATTGGAGACCTTGAGTCAAAAAGAGAGATAGGTTAGCTCCATTTTCCTTGAAGCAGAGGAGGTAAGAGGCAACATGACATTGGTGCAAAACATTATGAGAGGCATAGATAGAGCAGGCAGCCAGTGATGTAACAGTATCACCAGGAAACCTAATATACCTTCAGCCCTGGTGAAGACACAGTTTGACTATGGAAACCATTAAATCCCATTGTCTAGTATAATTTTCAAAATTCTACCTGAAAGCACTCCAGTTAAACAAAATGTGACTGATTTATGGTCGATTGTGAATGAATAAGGGAAGCAACTGAAAGGAACTCCACAAAGAGTAAATGTGCAGATGCTGGAAGTCAAAGTAACACACACAAAATGCTGGAGGAACTCAGCAGGCCAAACAACATTTTTGGAAAAGAGTAAACAGTCAGAGTTTCACCTGTCCTGATGAAGAGTTTCAGCCCAAAATGTCAACTGTTTACTCTTTTCCACTGATGCTGCCTGGCCTGCTGAGTTCCTCCAGTACTTTGTGTGAAAGGAACTTCACTTACCCCATCATTGAAATGTTCCCACATCCAATGGACTCACTTTCAAGGACTCTTCATCTCATGTTCTTGATATTTATCTCTTATTTATTTATTATTATTATTTCTTTCTTTTTTTACTTGCAGTTTGTTGCTTTTTGCACTCTGGTTGAATGCCCAAGTTAGTGTGGTCTTTCATTGATTCTGTTATGGTGACTATTCTATGGATTTATTGAATATGCCTGAAGACAATGAATCTCAGGGTTGTATATGGTGGCATATACATACTTAGATAATAAATTTATTTTGAACTTTGAATTGTTAGAGGAGTTACAAGTGACTATGGCTTCTAATTAAGATTATACTCTTGGACTCTAAATCAAATTAGTCAGTCTTTCAGGTGACTAGGAGGAGACAACAGAATCAAAGAAGGGAACTTAAAATACAGCAGAATGGAATGTGTAAGCAAGCTAGGATATGACTGATGAATATTAATGGAAGCAGCATGTAGTAAGAGAATAGAAAAAGAGCTTTACAAATGGTAAAATGCCATAAGTAATGAGTTGAAATAGACTGAAGCTCTCCAGCACAATTCAATTTTCAACATGTTGAAGCAGTACAGAATGTTAATTGACAATGCCAATTTCTTGTCAGTTGTACAACCAAGACAGCGCTTGTAGTGATTAATGCGTAGATTACATCTTGAACAACTATGTCCATCTCCAACAGGAATGAACTATATGGCTAATATTTTACATCAAAAGTTATGAGGGGAAAAATAAAATATTATGTCCTGGAAAGGATGCATTGAAAAAATATTGCATGAAAATCAATGGATATCGGAAATGAAAGTTGAAAATTCTGGAAACACCAAACAGACCAGGTAGCTTTAAAGATAAATCTTGACATCTCTCTTTCTGCAGATGCTGCCTGGCCTGCTGAGTACTCCCAGCAATTTTTGTGACCTTGTGAACTGCAAGGTAACGTAGCAGACATTAGGTGCTTAGGTCAGGTATCGTCTACATACTACTATTCCTGCAACTCCACACTGACAACGTGGAAGTGAGATTATACTGGGTGGGAGCAACAACTGAACTAAAGGTCAATTTTCTCCTTCTCTTGTATTCAACCTTATTCTGCACTTTGACCAACTCCAAAAACCATATGGGTAGACTGAGAAATCCAATTATTTAAAGCTGCATGCTTGAACAGAGCATACATACATTTCAATTAACTGATCTGTGGATAGAGAAAAGTAGCTGAACAAGTAAATAAATCCTGTGATGAATAACAATGAAAGATAGAATGAAAAAAAACTGTCATTTACTAATTATATGACCTCAGCTTATTTTGCAGAATTAATACAGTACAGGGAGGGGGGAGAGGTTAGCATTAAATGTTAATAAATTACATTTATAAATTAAACAGTCTCAAGGATTAAAAGTAGGACTTCATTTTGTGCTTAGAAAAATGCTCTAATTATTATAAATAGTTGAGGAACAACTGATTGCCACTTTTGTAAGGGAGTGGTGCGCAATTCTTGGTTTTAAATTTCTTTTACTGCGAATAAATATTCTTGAGCCTGGTTGTTGGTAATCCTCTTGTAAGTTGGCTTACTGATGGTTGTGGGGTAGGAACAGGACTCACACCACAAGGTCCAAGAACAGTTACTACCCCACACAATCAGGCCCTCCAACTAAAGAGGATAACCACACTCTGTTGCCCATTCATTGAGATGTTCCCACAACCAATAATCTCACTTTAAGGACTCTTCCTCTTGTTATCTCATATTCTCGTTATTTATTGCTATTTATTTATATTTGCATTTGCACAGTTTGTTGTCTTCTGCACTCTGGTTGATCTTTCACTGATCCTGTTACTATTCTATAAATTTGCTAAGCATGCCCGCAGGTAAATGAATCCCAGGGTTCTATGTGGTGACACAGATGTACTCTGATAATAAAATTTACTTTAAACGTTGATAAAAGTCTGAAAGGAAAATTCTCCCTTTCTGTAATGTTTGCTTGCTTTTCAGCACTATTTTGTTATCAACCCAACCCCGTCCCTCCACCTCTATTTTCTGTTTTCTATAGATCACATAGTTTCTTTCATCGTTATATTGATTCTTGGAGGAAGGAACTGTGTATGTTTTGCAATTTTTCCGACAATACAAAAATAGGTGGAAACACATGTTGTGAAGAGTATATTGTGATTGCACAAGATTATATCGATAGACTAGCAAATGGAGTTTAATACGGGGAAAGATGAGGGGATGCACTTTGGTCAAGAGAAATCAAAATTCAGATTATTATAAAAATAGAAAGAGACTGCAAGCGAGTGAAGCACAGTGGGATATAGGTATCCTAGGCCATGAACCACTAAAGGTTAGTAGCCAGTCCAACAAAGAGTTACAAAAGCAAACAGAATTTTGACTTCATGCCACAGGTTTGAAGTTAAACATAGGAAGGTGTTCCAATTGTACAACACTTTGATGGGTTTCGCTTAAAATGCTGCAAACAGATCTCCATACAAAGGGAATCACCAAGCTATTTCCTGGGACTTAAAAGGGTTAAATACTGTGTGACCATTCTCCTTGGAGTTTAGAATAATGAGGGTCTCTTTATTCAAAGATGCAAGATCCAAAGGCGGCATGACAGGGGAGGTTGTGGGGTATTTTCACAAGTGAGAGTCTTAGAGAAGGGGAGATAACCATAAGATCCACATCTTGTGATTTGAAACTAAGGCACATAAAAAATTTCTTCTAACAGTGACCAGTGAATTTCTAGAATTCTCTACCTTGGTGGGTGGGGAAGCTGAGAAGTTCTGCAGTTAAAGTGGAGGTGAATGAATATTTGATAGATCGAGGAATACAGGGATATCCAGCAATGGCATAGACAAGAAGTTAAAGCTGGAGTAGGTCAGCCACACTCATACTAACTGGCAAGGCAGGCCTGAAGGGCCTGATGGCCTATTTCTATTTCCTTGTGTTCTTGTCAGGTTACTCATCCCTTCTTCAGTTTTGATCGCTTTTTATATCGTGCTCACATGTTCCTTCATTTTCTGGTGGCATTTCCAAGTGTGCTTCTTTAAACAATTAAAAAATGCATTTGCATCCTCTAATCAGAATTTTAGGAATCATGGGTTGAGGGTAACACATTAACTAGGATGAGGGGGTTGATAATGCATTAACTAGGATGGGGTTGAGGGTAATGCATTAACTAGGATAGGGGTTGAGGGTAATGCATTAACTAGGGTGGAGGGGGTTGAGGGTAATGTATTAACTAGGATAGGGGTTGAGGGTAATGCATTAACTAGGATGGGGGGTTTAAAGTAACGCACTAACTAGGATGGGGTTGAGGGTAATGCATTAACTAGGATGGGGGGTTTAAAGTAACGCACTAACTAGGATGGGGTTGAGGGTAATGCATTAACTAGGATAGGGGTTGAGGGTAATGCATTAACTAGGATGGGGGGTTGAGGGTAATGCATTAACTAGGGTGGAGGGGGGTTGAGGGTAATGCATTAACTAGGATAGGGGTTGAGGGTAATGCATTAACTAGGATGGGGGGTTTAAAGTAACACACTAACTAGGATGGGGTTGAGGGTAATGCATTAACTAGGGTGGGGGGTTGAATGTAATGCATTAACTAGGATGGGAGGGTTGAACATAATGCATTAACTAGGATGGGGTGGGGGTTGAGGGTAATGCATTAAGTAAAATGGATGGGGGTTGAAGACAATGCTTTAACTACAATGGGGAGGGTGGGTTGACGATAACGCATTAACTAGGATGAGGGCATGGGCTAACAAGTAGAAAACAAAGATTAGGGATAAGTGGGTTCTTTTCAAGTTGGAAAACTATAAATAGTGAGGTACTTCACTTACAATCAGAACAAATAATTTACATGAAAGGACCAAAGTACTGCATCCAAGTTTGCTTCTGAAAACAGATGAGAAAATACATTGTGAGGAAGACATTGAATTAGTAAAAAGAGGGAGATGGATTCTAATGAGGTGGAAAGTAAAGCAAAGTAAATTATTTATTTAAATAACAACAAATAGAAGATACTGGGGATGCTCAACAGAGGAGGCAGCATGGGTGAGTAAAAAATTCAGAAAACCTTTCCACTTGATAACCTTCTGTAGAACATAACTTCTGAGAAGCAGAGAAACAAGTACGTGAGTAGATATAAAATGGAGGGTCTATGATAGAGAAGAGGAGCAAAAGGATTAAATCTCTAAAAGGGGATGATAATGGGACACTGAGAAAGCAAGGAGTAAGTCTGAAGAAGAACAAATGCAGCATTGTTAGCGGATTTAACGGTGGATATCTGAAATAAGGTTGCAGGTAATGCAAAATATCTGAAATTAGGATTCAATACATCAAAGTACATCTATTACCGAGTATGTATGCAGCACACAACCCTGAAATTTGTCTTCCCCACAGACAGCCCTGAAAGAAAGAACCATGGAACCAACCACTTCAAAGAAAAATATCAAACCATCAAACTAAGTACAAAGGTGGACTTTTATTCCTTAGCTATGAAAAATTTATAGTTGATCTAGTCAGGTTGCTTATGATGATTAAAGGATGCAATAGAGTGGACAGAAATGAACTCCTTCAGTGAAGGAATCCAAAGCAACACAGGATAATGTTCGAGTCTGGCTGTTCCAAGGATGAAGATCATAAGACCATAAGATATAGGAGCAGAATTAGGCCACTTGGCCCATTGAGTTTGCTACACCATTTCATCATGGCTGATCCATTTTCCTCAGCCCCAATCTCCTGCCTTCTCCCCGTATCCCTTCAAGCCCTGATCAATCAAGAATCTATCAACCTCTTCCTTAAATATACATAAAGACTTGGCCTCCAAGCTGCCTGTGGCAATGAATTCCACTCTCTGGTTAAAGAAATTCCTTATCACCTCTGTTCTAAAGGGATGCACCTCTATTCTGAGGCTGCCCCCTCTAGCTTTAGATACTCCTACCATAGGAAACATCCTTTCCACATTCATTCTATCAAGGCCTTTCACCATTCGATGGGTTTCAATTAGGTCACCAATCATTCTCCTAAATTCCAGTGAACTCAGGCCCAGAGCCATCAAATGACAAGCCATTTTATCTTGAAATCATTTGCATGAGTTTCATTTGAACCCTCTCTAGTTTCAGCTCATCCTTTCTAAGATAAGGGGCCCAAAACTGCACACAATACTCCAAGTGAGGTCTCACTAGTGCTTTATAAGGTCTCAACATTACACCCTTGCTTTTATATTCTAGTCCTTTTGAAATGAATGCTAACATTTTGTACAAAATACTTCTGTATTTTCTCTCCATTTAGAAAACAGTCAACCCTTTCATTTCTTCTACCAAAGTGCATGACCGTACACTTCCCGACACTGTATTCCATCTGCCATTTCTTTGCCCATTCTCCTATTCTGTGTAAGTACTTCCTTTCCACTGTTCCTACCAACTCTGGTGGAGACGACAATAGTGGGTATATGGTACAATTTAAGCACAGATGCGTTAACCATGATCTATTGCATTTCACAGGCAGAGCATGGACTCAAAAGTTCATGTACAGGACACATATTTTTATCTTCAGCAAAAAAGATCCAGAGTGAAATATAAATATGATAACAAATGTCACTCTGACGAGGAATAACTGCAAAGCAAGTGTCAAATGAAGATTTTGAAAGATTCAATACCTTCACATAGCTTGTTTGGGCATCCTTAAATCGCCTGCTCAAGTTTGTAACATGATCTACAACCAGCCGCCAGACCAGGTAGTTCTGAAGAGTGCTGAAAACATTCAAAGATTCAGGAGTTCAAAGTACATTTATTATCAAAGTATGTATGCAGTATAAAACCCTAAGATTTGTTTCCCACAGACAGTCACGAAACAAAGAAAACCATGGAACCTGTTCAAAGAAAAACATCAACTTCCAACCTCCCCCCATGAGCAAAAGAAGCAAATTATGCAGACGACAAAAAAAACAAGCAAAAAGCATAGTACATAAAAGGAGTCCAGGTGTATTCAGTTCAGCTCAGTTCTAGCTCAATCTAGCATTACGTAGTTTGTTATCTTCATAGAGTTAAAGTCACGAGAAGTCGTGAGAATTCTACCTTTTTCTGCTTCGTAGAAGTCTACCATAGAAAAGGCATTGAAACTGTTAAAATGCCTCTCCATTCACCTTTTTCCAGTCATCAAGTTCAAGCTTCAGGCAGGCTTTTTGCACTGAGACTAGAACTAGAGGTCATGGGTTAAGTGTGAAAGGTGAAATGTTTAAGTGGAACATGAGGAGGAACTTCTTCACTCAGAGGGCGGTGAGAGTGTGTACTGAGCTATCAGTTGATGTGATTGATGCAGGTTCAATTTCAACATTTAGAAGAAATTTGGATAAGTACATGGATGGGAGGGGTACAAAAGCACAGGTTGATGGGATTAAGCAGAATTATACCTCAGTATGGACCGGGTGGTCTGAAGGGCCTGTTTCTGTGTTGAGGTACTCTATGACGCTATGACATAGGTACATAAAGCTTTCTCTTCTCCCGGTCTCCTTAGTATGAATGAGATTCCCTTCTGCTATTCCTGTAAATTCTGCTGGAATAGACAATGCTGGAGCTCTGGTGAAGCTGCCTTGGTCATCAGGTTGACATCACATCCAACTCCAAATGGAAACCAGGTGATTTTGAAGAGTAAGTTGCATTACCTTTGATGAGAGCGTACTGTTTACTAACCACAACTTTTTCAGCCAACTTGTTCTGAAAATACCGTGCTCCTTAATAAATCTTTTTCTTTCTTTGCTGGAGAATGAATGTGCACCATTTTGAATCTCCCTCTTCTCATTAGGACCATTTTGGAGATACTCAGAGAACCAGTTAAACTCACCTTCTCAAAAATAAAAGTGAGCATACAGCACAAGACAAAGTTAAAACTCTGACGGTTTTACCTTTTGGAATATTTGGGGAGAATCTGCTTAAGTTTCTGAAGATATTCGATGGCATAGACCACAACTTCTTCTTCCGGATGGACTTCAATATCAACACTGGACATGATCCCTTGAATGATCTGCAACCAGTTAAATCCCTGGGACACAACCATTCAATGAAAATAATCAGCACTTATCATTGTCATTATTGGCACCTTTCTCTAGCAGGGGCATAACATTCCACAGTAAATACAGCCAGAAAACTTCATTCAGCAATCATCAGGCCACAATGTTTGAGGACAGCTTCAATTATGTGCATCCACATGGACAATGATCTGCCTCAGGTTATCTCCAGCCCTGCAGACAGAGGTCCACAGGGCTCTTGTGAGATAAGCCAAAAGATCTGAATCTCCTGGCACTGACTCTTTCAGATTCTGCCAGACAACTGTTTGACAATAGACCTCATCCTATATGCATACTGTTAATGACAAGAGAAAACTGGTTATTAAAATGATACATGCCAGTACAAATACTAAAACATATTTTGCATCAACCTATTTGAAGGAAACAGCGGTAAGTAAGTAAGATGATCTAATTCAAAATTCTTAGAAAAGAAAATACATGTCTTCATTTATGTGGAATCATTCTTATCCACTTGAGAATAGACCATAAGACCATAAGATATAGGAGCAGAATTAGGCCATTTGGCACATCGTGTCTGCTCTGCCATTTCATCATGGCTGATCCAATTTCCCTCTTAGCCCCAATCTCCTGTCTTCTCCCGTATCCCTTCATGCCCTGAATAATCAAGAAACTATCAACTTCTGCCTTAAATATACCCAATGACTTGGTCTCCACAGCCACCGGTGGCAATGAATTCCACAGATTCACTACTCACTGGCTAAAGAAATTCTTCCTCATCTCCATTCTAAAAGAGGCTGTGTCCTCTGTTCTTAGAATCTCCCACTATAGGAAACAGCCTCTTCCCATCCACTCTATCAAGGCCTTTAAGCATTCAATAGGTATCATTGAGGTCACCCCTCATTCTTCTGAACTCTAGTGAGTAGAGGCCCCAAGTAGTCAAACACTCCTCATATGACAAGACTTTCAACCCCAGAATCATTTTCACAAACCTCCTTTGAACCCTCTCCAACGTTTGCATATTCTATCTTAGAACATCCCAAAGTACTTACTATAATAGGTAGCAACTCGCTAATTTGGCATTCTCTGATCTGGTACAGTTCAAATTTGTGGTAGAGATCTGTAACTAAGATCTAAAATTAAGTAAAACCAGTATTAATCTGTACCTAATTAACCTACAAGTGCATTATTTTTTGCTCTCAGCCAATAGTGTTTTCAACTTAAGGAACTTTTGAGTTACAGACAGTTATTTAAAGAACCTAGGGAGAGCCTGCTCTTTAAAAGAACAGAGCTAAAAGATTTAAAGAATAGCTTTATTTGTCACATGTACATTAGATCAAACAGTGAAAGATGTCATTTACGTCAAATCAAATCAAATCAGCAAAGATATGCTGGGGGCAGGCAGCAAGTGTCACCACACTTTCAGCACCAACATAGCATATCTACAACTTATTAACCTTAACTTTACATCTTTGGAATGTGGGAGGAAATTGGAGCAGCTTGAGGAAACCAATGCATTCACTGGGGGAACATACACATTCCTTAGAGACTGATGGCAGGAATCAAACCCCAATCGTTGTTAGCTGGCTCTGTAAAGCAACTGCGCTGTTATTTAAGGCAGAGATAGTTGATAGGTTCTTGATTAGTCAGGGCATGAAGGGATACTGGGAGAAGACAGGAAATTGGGGCTAAGAGGGAAATTGGATCACTTCTGTGCCGCCAGTTCTCCACCTCAGAGGAAGATGTTCAGTGGCCTTTTCTGTGGTCCAGCAATTTCTTCGGCCCAGTACCAGTCAGGCTCCTGGCATGCTGGCCTACAGAGTTTGAACCTATATATCAGGAGAAGTAGCTCTGGAATATAGATGCTGTTGTCTTGTATTGCAGCTTATGTAATAGAACCTCCTATTAGTGGACAGCTGGAGTTTTAGAAATGCTGATATAGGGATAACTTTTGGCCAGAAGGTAAAGGCAAACATTCCTCACACTTTGATGGTCAAAGTTAACAGGGATGTACAGAACATTCAGAGGCGCGGTGATTAACACCAAACGTATACAGACATGTTATTGGGTACCTTCTGTACCTGAGTGTACACACATGGTCTTCTGCTGCTGCAGCTCGTCCACTTCAAGGTTTGACATGCTGAGTGTTCACAATTGCTCTTAGACCATAAGACCATAAGATTTAGGAGCAGAAGTAGGCCATTCAGCCCATCAAGTTTACTCTGCCATTCAATCATGGGCTGACCCAATTCTTCCAGTCATCCCCACTCCCCTGCTTTCACCTCATACCCTTTGATGCCGTGGCTAATCAAGAACCTATCTATCTTTGTCTTAAATACACCCAATGACTTGGCTTCCACAGCCACTTGTGGCAACAAATTTCACAGGTATATCACCCTCTGACTAAAGTAATTTCTCTGCATCTCAGTTCTAAAAGGATGTCCTTCAATCCTGAAGTCACGCCTTCTTGTCCAAGAATCCCCTACCCTGGGAAATAACCTTGCCATATCTAATCCATTCAGGCCTTTTAACATTCGGGATGTTTCTATGAGATCCCTCCTCATTCTCCTGAACTCCAGGGAATACAGCCCAAGAGCTGCCAGACGTTCCTCATATGGTAACCCTTTCATTCCTGGAATCATTCTCGTGAATCTTCTCTGAACCCTCTCCAATGTCAGTATATCCATTCTAAAGCCCAAAACTGCACACAATACTCCAAGTGTGGTCTCAAGCCTTATAGACTCTTAACAACCCATCCTTGCTCTTATATTCTATTCCTCTAGAAATGAATGCCGACATTGCATTTGCCTTCTTCACAACCTCCTCTGCACACCACCATCATAAAGCATGGTTATTTGAGTTACAGTCGCTGTCCTGTTAGCCTGATCCAGTCTGGTCATTCTTCTTTGACCTCTATCACTAACAAGTCATTTTTACCCACAGAACTGCCGCTCACTGGATGTCTTTTTAGTTTTCACACCGTTCTCTGCAAACTCTAGAGACGGTTGTGCGTGGAAATCCCAGGAGGTCAGCAGTTTCTGAGAAACTCAAACTATCCCATCTTGTATCACCAATCATTCTGCAGTTAAAGTCACTCAGATCACAGTTCTTCCTCATTCTGAACAACAGAACCTCTTGACCAGTCTTCATGCTTCTAGGCATTGAGTTGCTGCCATGTGATTGGGTGATTAGATATTTGCATTAACAAGCAGATGTACCTAATAAAGGTACATTAACAGGTGTACCTAATAAAGTGGTCATTTAATATATATCTATTGGAGAGGATAATTATATATTAAAGAGTTATATCAATAGACAGAGCCATCTACAAATCGACAATGTACATGCACAAAGGATTTACTGAGACAAGCAACCAATCCAAATTCTGCCAACAATCAAGGAAATCATTTCCTCAACATTAGATAAAATGTCAGGTTTACTTTCAAAAATAGCATTTACTTCCAGAAAGCAATGAATGAAAACAACAAAGAGAAAAGTTACTCACACGGAGATCAAACTTTGTTTGGAGTTCAGCAAGTGTCATCTTGTTGTAGAGCTGGGTAATATCATGCCTTTCCTCTGGTGTTGCAGTAGCCTGTTAAGAGAGAAACTCTTAGTTGTCTGTTGTAAGATACATAGATTCTACATAAGTACGGTTTTAATATTTATATTCATTAGCCAATCAAAACATAGAACATCCATATGAACAGTAGAACCTTGTGTTTGATACTTCCAAGGTTACATCATTTGTCAGATAAATTATCATCACTTAAACAGGTCTGATGAAACGGATTTCATGAACAATTATACAGGGGATCCCAACCTGGGGTTCACTGACCCCTCAGTTAATGGTAGGGGTCAATGGCATAAAAAAGGTTGGAAGCCCTTGATATAGTACAAACACACACTGACGTTGGAGAAACTGTCCCCATCAGTGGATTTTTAGATAAATTGCACTGCACAGCCTCAAAACACTTTCTTCCCATATTTTCCTTTGTTGATTCATCCACTCTGTTTTCTGAAATATTAACTTGATGCTCAAAACAGTGTTTGTGATGTGAGCTTTGTGGTAATGTCATTGCCTCAGAGAGAAGGTTGATGGTTCGCGATGTCCTTACTGGTAACGAGAAGGCTTGTGATATTACATGGACCAAACCCTTTCAGTCAATGGACTTTTGATGTGGATTGAGAATGTGGCAGGGGAAGCAAATTTGCTGCCATTGACAGAGATGAGAGAAGGCTTAAACTTTTTTCAGGTCAACCTGCAATGGAGTATACAGTCACAGAGTAATACAACATGAGAATAGGCCCAATGGCCCAACTTGTCCACTATGACTATGGTGCCCACCAAGATTCTCTCATTTGCCACATTTCACCCATATTCCTCCAACCCCTCCTATCCATGGGATGGTGAAACACATTCCATTCCTTAAACACAATGCAAACTATGCCTTGCATCATGACTAATACCAGGAATGGAATACAGAAGCATCAAATACTTACATTGGCCATTTCGCATTCAAGCTCCAAGACCGTCATCATTTCTTCTTCAACAAAAGTGTCATTTTTTGTAATGTTTCTGTCGTCTCTGATCAACTTAGCAATGGAAATCATAAACTGCAAATAGGCTTCACGCACCTTCAATAACAAGGTAATATTAGACTGATTTATCTGGTAGATAGAACCACAAAAAACCTTCTACCCTTCCGAAGTGTTGGGACTGCCTGGCAAACTCATTGTTGTGTTGGCCAACAATCCATTTTCCTTGAGATATGAAAATACTGGTACTTTTGTACTTATTACCCAATTCCCATGCCCTGAGGATGATTGAAGTGTGAAGCTTGAGTCCCCATTCATTCAGACAAAGTAGAGTTGGCATGTCAATGAAGCACTTAAGATTCTTAATGACATTTTCTTACACGATTTTGGTGCCAGGCCAAAACTAACAGATGTTTTGAATTCAGTTTCACTATTTACCATAGAAGATTTTAAACACATGACCTGGGGCTTACTGATACGTAGCATAGCACATGGCCAATAGCAACATTTCATAGATCATGGTTCTACAAATCCCATACCTTCCTGAATTCCAGCAAGCATGTTTCTGTACTAGCAACACTAATCATTAATTTTATTAATTTTATTTAGAGATACAGCACAGATCAGGTCTATCGGGCCCAATGAGACATGCCCCACCTATTTAACCCATGCCTAATCACAAAACTATTTACAATGACCAATTAACCTTCAACTGATACATCTTTGTGGGAGGAAATGCACACAGTCATGGGAAGAATGTACAATCTCCTTACAGACAGCACCAGAATTGAACCCCAAACTCCAACGCCCTGAGCTATAATAACATTGTGCTAACCACTACACTACTGTGGTGTCCTAATGCTCATGCAAATGTATTAAATGTCAAACTATGAAACTAATAAACATAGGCAAAATTCCAACAGGATCTTCTCGTCTTAAATCTACAATCTATTACGTGGCCAGCTACCATACTTCAAACAACTATTTCAGCTGATTATCGATTCTACTGCTCTCCTCTACACTGGAATTTAATCTGTGCTTGGGTTACTCACTAATTTTAATTTTGTGAGGGTCACATAAACTATTACTTTAATATCCTACTTTTCAGTTATGCAATAACAGTGGGTGATACCCAAAAATGAACTATATAACTAAGGATCTTAAGAAATCATAATTACGTGTACAGTCTATAATTTATTGTGCACTCATTGTGCTCATTATTCATGGAAATCACATTGTTTTACATGATCACAATGGCTTTTGTGCACATTATTAATATTATCATGCTATTTTCCATCCACTACACTTTGCTCTTCTAATAACCCTGCCACATTTTCTACTTGCTATATTTTAATCGGGATGCTGAGAAATAGTTATTTTCATGTAAACTAGATGCATTTGCCACTTTGCCTCAATTTACTGGCTGACTCAGGGTTGTCAACAGATTTTTCATTAACTCTAGTGAATTGAAAATAATGCCGGCAAAGTCTGTAAACATTAGATTCAACGTTCAAAGTAAATTTACTATCAAAATACGTATATGTTACTGTATACTGCCCTGAGCTTCAGTTATTGCAAGCATTCACAGTAGAACAAAGAAGGACAATAGAATCAATGGAAAACTACAAACAACCAAAGTGAAATGAAGATTAACTGTAGATAAAATAATAATAAACAAGTAAATAAATAATACTGAGAGCATGAATTGTAGAGGCCTGAAACTGAGTCCTTGAAAGATTGCTAAATAGCCCAATATGCAACTTGCAAGATAACTGCAAGCTGCTTTGGAACAGAATAAAGATATTGAGTAATTGAGTAATGGATGGAATTAGGAAGTACTTTGCAGCACTAAGATATTTTCTGTATTAATGGTTTTAGTGCTCACCCTCCTGAAGTTTCCATCTCTAAAGTAATAGTCTCGAGAAGGCATCCCCAGGCCAGGTTGATCAATCTGCAAGAGTAACAGGTGGTGTACTAAGCAAAGATGAAAGATCATCCAACACACCAATTTCTGTCTCTGATTGATGCTTCATGGCAACTCAAAGAGAAAATGCACATATCTCCTGGGTAAAATTGCAGTAGCTTCTTCAGTCATCTACATTAAGGTATGGACATGCCTGCAATGGACATATGTATATTTGTTCTGTGATGCCAACAACTGAGGCTTCAAGCAAGAGGGTTAAAATCACAATTAATGGGCCTTTGACTGGGATCAACCATCTGATATTATCTCCTAAGCCAACTGAAAACCTTTTCAACTTGTGCAACTTTGTATTCCTGCAAGTTTGGATGTTAAAATTGGAAGAATCAACAACTATGATATCTTTGTTTTTCAGTAATTTTTCAAAATATTTGATTAAACCTTGCACATTGTTCAAATTTAAGATCAAGTTTAATTATGATTTAACCATACACGAACATAGCCATATGGAACAGCGTTCCTCTGGGGCCAAGGTGCAAAGCATATTGCCAACAGCACACAGCATGCTGCTCATGGCACATAGAATTAAATCTTTCAGTTTTAGATTCCTGATTTACATTATTCCTCATCATTCAGACCCAGTTAAATAGGAGGAAAAGGCTGATCGGCCTTTGAGCTTGCTCCACTATTTAATGTAATTGTCACCACTATTTAATATAATTGTCACTGATTCTCTGTCTCAGTAATAAATTCCCATTCTTTCCCCATATATTTTGAGCCTTTTGTGTCTAGAAATACATCTCTAACTTATATATATTCTACAATTTGTCCTCCACTGGCTACTGTTGCAGTGAATTCAATTTATCCACCAGTCTCTGAGTGAAGAATTTCACTTCAATCCAGTCTTGACAGTCATGAGACCTGTGGGCCTCTGTGGCTTGCTGTGGAGCATTGATCCTCTTGGCAGCTCAAGCATCTGAAATTACTAACTTATCTCAACTAGAGCCATTAAGCCCTTGTGCTTTCAGTTTAATCTTGTCCATTTAGTTGTGACTGGCACATGTGAGATAGAATTGGTTAACTGGTGATTACAGAACATCTCTCTGGTGCTTCCAACTCCCTCCCCTCTCCCTTCCCCTTTTCCCAACCATGATTCGCCTCTCCCTGCCCCCTTCCCACTCTTGTCCACAATAGAGACCCATATTAGAATCAGGTTTATCATTACTCATATATGTCATAAAATTTGTTTTTTTTTTGCAGCAGCAGTACAGTGCAATACATAAAATTACTACAGTACTGTGTAAAAGTCTAAGGCTCCCTAGCTTTATATATATATATACACACACACCTTAGACTTTTGCACAGTACTGTATGTTCAACATGGTCATTGTGGGCCAAAAGGCCTGTTCATGTGCAGTACCATTCTATGTTCTAAGTACTGCTTAACAGAGGTGCAACTTACTGTACATAACTTCTTAGCAGTGAGCTCTTCAATCATACTGGTTTGCAAAGAAATAGCACTTTATTTACTCATAGAACAAATCAAGGTTTTCCCTAAGTGTGCTACCTTAAAGGTCAAAGTCATACTTTCTTTGTTCTGACTGAGCTCTGCTGACCCACTTTGACATCGAGCAAAACTCCATGAGAGCCTTTATAGCTCTGCTTGTGGAGATCAGTGTCTGTGATGCAAATGCTTTCAGCTTTAAGATCTCAGGATCATTCCAGGCTGGAGCTGCTGATCTTTGGTATTTATGTCTTGTCATACGTTGGTGAACCAGAGATGTCACTCAAGTTCTATACTCGCGAAGAGAGGGCTTCATTTTACAGCAGACAGAGTGGCAGTGGGATGTGCCTTGTTTCCTATGTTTCTCAAAGGTGTGGACCTTCATAGAGTGGACGGGAGTTCTCAGAGATCCTCATGGCAGAGACCCACCAGGAGTACTGGATGGGGCTGGGTGACACACAGACAGCATGAAACCTCTGAACACTATACTTCTGCAGCCTGTACAGGTCCCTCACAGCCCTTTGGAGGTTCACTCCAAATGCCTCCCATCATTGCAGCATCCATTCATACATCAGCAACACTTGCTTGTACCTGGAAGAGTATTGCTTGTGCCAAGATGAAGCCACCTTCAGGGCGGAGGAGCAACACCTTATATTCTACTTGTGTACCCTCCAATCTGATGGCATTAATATTGATTTCTCCTCCCCCCCACTTTCCTCTGTTCCCCACTCTGATGCTTTACTTCTTCTTACTTGCCTATTACTTCCCCCAAGACCTCTTCTCCTACCCTTTCTCTTAAGGCCCACTCTCCTCTCCTAGCAGATTCCTTCTTCTCCAGCCCTTGATCTTTTCCACCCACCTGGCTTCACCTTTCATCTTTCAACTAACACTCTTCCCCTCCCACCACCATTTTATTCTGGCATCTTCCCCTTTTCGTCTCAGTGCCGAAGAACAGGCTCGGCCCGAAATGTTAACTGTTTATCCTTTTTCATAGATGCTGCCTGACCTGTTGCTTTCCTCTGGTGTTTTGTGTGTGTTGCTTTTATTTATTCACTTTACAGCTGGTCAGCATGACTACATTTACCTTCTCTGATTACCCATAAGGCATCAAGATCCATTGACATGAAAGGACTGGAAAGGAAGGGGGAAGACGCTGGAATTAAAATGTGGGGGAAGTGGAAGGAGGATAGCTGGAAGGTGATATTTGATAATGCAATATCACATTGATGTTACAGTGATAATGTAAGTTGCCACAGGCCTGTTACCCTTGTCTGGTGGAGAGACAGACGACATGGGAGCCCTGCAGCCTTGGCTGTAGCAAGGACTAGGCCTCAAGCCTTGGGCTTGCCTGCTGCTGCAGACCAGGTGAGAGACGCAGATGCATTTACAGTGTGGCGTCTGGGCTCAGCTGGGGCCTGGCCTCTCCCATTGGTGCTGCTGTGCCATGTTCAAGTGTTGGAATAACAGGCTGGATTGCATGCGTCTCTACATTGCCGGGAGGCTGTACCATCGATTGCTGGATATTGTTGCTCAGGGTCTTGGACCATATACATTATTCTTTTTGAGTTACTATGCTTCTTTGCTTGCTATTTTTAATTATGTTACTCGCTATTTTTGAACGTTTGCTTGCTATTTTGAATGTTTTGCACCTTGGCCCCAGAGGAACACTGTCTCGTTCAGCAGTATCTAAGTATGGTTTAAATGATAATTAAACTTGACTTGATTTGAAGTCAAGTGGGTGGGAAAGTTAAAAGGCTGGAGAAGAAGTAATCTGATTGGAGAGGAGAGGTGTGTTATGAAGCAGAAAGAATAACTGATCTAAAAAGGGGTCTGCACTTTGTGCACTCCTGGATATAACTTCAATGCAATAGTGAGGGAATTCTGTATTGTCAAACATGCTGCTTTCAAAAGGTATACTAAATTAGAGTTGTTGCTGTTCCAATGCCCTGGCAGTTTGCAAAGGCAATCAGGGCCATTCCCTACCTCAGGTAACATACGTATGAACAGATGACTGAATTACTCTATTTATACAAGAGATTTTGCAGATGCTGAAAATCCAGAGCAACAAGCGCAAAACATTGGAGGAACTCAGACAGCATCTATGGAAAAGAATGAATGGTTGATATTTTCGTTGATCCTTCATCGGGACTGGTAGAGAAGGGGAAAGACACCAGATAAAAAGGTGGGGAAGGAGGACTAGCTAGGTGATTGGTGAATCCAGGTGGATGGGAAAGGTAAAGAGCTGGAGAAGAAGGAATCTGACAGGAGAGGAGTGTGGACTATGGGAGAGAGGGATAAAAGAGCGGCACCAGGGAGAGGTGATAAGCAGGTGAGGAGAAGCGGTAAGAGACCGGAGTGGAGAATAGAAGAAGAGGGAAGGGGGACAGGAAAATAAAATTACCCAAAGGAGAAATCAATGTTCACGTCATCAGCTTGTGGGATATGGTGATGGAATAGCCCAGGTGAGTAATCGTGAGCATTTCGTAGATGACACCCATTGCAGCCATTATGCACTTGTGATGGACAGAATGAATCTTTATTCTGTTTAATGAGGTGTCAATCAAATCAGCTGACAAGTCTTGGATGAAGCTGAACTTCTTGGATCATTGCAGTTATGTTTATCCAGATGAGTGGATAGAATTCCATCATGCCTTTGACTTGTGCTTTCTAAAGGACCTTTCCCTAAAGATTAACCTGCTGGTTGACTTGGTGGTAAGAAAGGCAAATGCAATCATTTTGAGAGGGTTAGAATATAAAACCAAGGATATAATGCAGAGGCTTTATAAGGCATTGATTAGACTGCACTTGGTGTATTGTGAGCATTATTTGGTCCCTTATCTAAGAAAAGATGGACTGACATTGGAAAGGGCCCAGAGGACATTCACGAGAATAATTCCAGAAATGAAAGGGTTAATGTTTGAGGAGTATTTGATGGCCCTGGCCCTGTATATGCTGGTGTTTAGAAGAATGAGGGGCTAAGCTGATTCAGTGTGCTACATGCATGATGTGGGAGGTCAGGGACACTGATGGTGCCCCTGGCTGCTACAGCTGTGGAAAGTGTGTCCAGATTCAGCTTCTGAAGGAGCATGTTACAGCACTGAAGAAAGAACTGGATGACCTCAGGTTTATCCGCGAAAACGAGGGTTTTCTGGACAGGACCTACAGTGAGGTTGTTACACTGAGGATACTGGAAGAGAGAAAGGGGGCGATGATGAGGAAGGAAAGGATGCTTGAAGTACAGGAGACCCCAGGGGATGTACCTCTAATAAATAGTTTCACCTTCTTGGAAGCTGTCAGGGCAGAAAATAGTGCCAGTCTGAGAGGCAGACAGGTCTGCGAGCCGAAAATTGGTGCAGAAGCAGAGCCAAGGAGTCAGACATCAGGAAGAGCCATGGTAGTAGGGGACTCCATAGTAAGAGGTACGGACAGGTGAGATTTAAGGATGGTTTGTTGCCTCCCTGGTGCTAGGATCCAGGACATCATGGACTGATTGCAGGGAATCCTCAAGGGTGAAGGTGAACAGCCGGAAGTGGTAGTGCATGTCGGCACAAATGACATCGGGAAGAAGAGGAAGGACATTCTGCAGCGGGACTTCAGAGAACTCAGAAGAAGGCTGAAAAGCAGGACTTCCAGGGTGGTTATCTCTGGTTTGCTTCCAGTTCCTCATGCTGGAGACGGCAGGAACAGGGAGATAATGGATCTGAATGTGTGGCTGAGGAACTGGTGCAGGAATGAATGGTTGATATTTTCGTTGATCCTTCATCGGGACTGGTAGAGAAGGGGAAAGACACCAGATAAAAAGGTGGGGAAGGAAGGAAGCAAGGATTTACATTCTTGGACCTCTGGGATCTATTTTGGGGTAGGGATGAATTGTACAAAAGGGACGGGTTGCACCTTAAGAGGCAGGGGACCAGCATTCTGGCAGACAGGTTTGCCACTGCAACACGGATATGTTTAAACTAAGTAGTGGGGGGGGGGGGGGGGGGAGGGGATGAACTGGAAATATAAGGATGGAGTTAAAGGGAAAGTGAAAATAAGAAAAGTTAAAAAGGACAACAGGATCAGTGGATTAGAAAGCTCAAGAAGAGATCATACAGTATGGCCAAGTGAAATAGGAATTGATATGAAAGGAGAGGGGAGTAACGAATTAAAAGTATTATATATGAATGCACAAAGTATAAGGAATAAAGTAGATGAGCTTGAGGCTCAGTTGGAAATTGGCAAGTACGATGTGGGAATAACAGAGACATGCTTCAAGCGGACTGGGCCTGGGAAATGAATATTCAAGGATATACATCTTATCGAAAGGACAGACTAACTGGAAGATTGGGGTGGCTCTGTTGGTGAGGAATGATATTCAGTCCCTTGCGAGGGGGGACATAGAATCAAGGGATGTAGAGTCAGTATGGATAGAACTGAGAAATTCTAAGGGTAGAAATACGCTAATGGGAGCTATCTACAGGCCCCCAAACAGCAGTCTGGATGTAGGGTGTAAGTTGAATGAAGAGTTAAAATTGGCATTTCGCAAAGGTAATGATACAGTTGTTCATGGGGGATTTCAACATGCAGGTAGACTGGAAGAATCAGTATGGTACTGGGCCCCAAGAAAGGGAGTTTGTGGAGTGCCTCCGAGATGGATTCTTAGAACAGCTTGTTCTGGAGCCTACCAGGAGAAGGCAATTCTAGATTTAGTGTTGTGCAATGAACTGGAATTGATCAGGGACCTCGAGGTAAAGGAACCATTAGGAGGTAGTAACCATAATATGATATGTTTTAACCAACAATTTGAGAAGAAGGGAAAATCAGATGTGTCGGTATTACAGTTGACAAAGGGAACTATGGAGCTATGAGGGAGGAGCTGGCCAAAGTTCAATGGAACAATACCCTAGCAGGGAAGACAGTGGAATAACAATGGCAGGTATTTCTGGGAATAATGCAGAAGGTGCAGGATCGGTTCATTCCAAAGAGGAAGAAAGATCCTAAGGGGAGTAAGGGGTGGCTGTGGCTGATGAGGGAAGTAAAGGGCAGTATAAAAATAAAAGAGAAGTATAACATAGCAAAGATGAGCAGGAAACCGGAGGATTGGGAAGCTTTTAAAGAGCAACAGAAGATAACAAAAAAGGCAATACACCAAGAAAAAATGAGGTACAAAGGTAAACTAGTCAAGAATATAAAGGAGGATAGTAAAAGCTTCTTTAGGTATGTGAATAGCAAAAAAATAGTTAAGACAAAAATTGGGCCACTGAAGACAGAAATGGGTGAATTTATTATGGGGAACAAGGAAATGGCAGACGAGTTGAACAGGTAATTTGGATCTGTCTTCACTAGGGAAGACACAATCTCCCAGATGTAATAGTGGCCAAAGGAACTAGCGTAAAGGATGAACTGAAGGAAATTTATATTAAGCAAGAAACGGTGTTGGATAGACTGTTGAGTCTGAAGGCTGATAAGTCCCTGGGACCTGATGGTCTGCATCCCAGGGTACTTTAAGAGGTGGCTCTAGAAATTGTGGATGCATTGGTAATCATTTTCCAATGTTCTATAGATTCAGGAACAGTTCCTGCTGATTGGAGGGTGGCTAATGTTGTCCCACCTTTCAAGAAAGGAGGGAGAGAGAAAACAGGGAATTATAGACCAGTTAGCCTGAAGTCAGTGGTGGGAAAGATGCTGGAGTCAATTATAAAAGAGGAAATTATGACACATTTGGATAGCAGCAGAAGGATCAGTCCGAGTCAGCATGGATTTATGAAGGCAAAATCATGCTTGACTAATCTTCTGGAGTTTTTTGAGGGTGTAACTATGAAAATGGACAAGGGAGAGCCAGTGGATGTAGTGTACCTGGACTTCCAGAAAGCTTTTGATAAAGTCCCACATAGGAGATTAGTGGGCAAAATTAGGGGCAGAGTACCGACATAGACTGAAGATTGGCTGGCTGACAGGAAACAAAGAGTAGCGATTAACCTTTCGGAATGGCAGGCTGCGACCAGGTTTGGTGCTGTGACCGCAGCTGTTTACAATATACATTAATGATTTGGATGAAGGGATTAAAAGTAACATTAGCAAATTTGCTGATAACACAAAGCAGGGTGGCAGTGTGAAATGTCAGGAGGATGTTATGAGAATGCAGGGTGATTTGGACAGGTTGGATGAGCGGGCAAATGTATGGCAGATGCAGTTTAATGTGGATAAACTTTGGTGGCAAGAACAGGAAGGCAGATTACTATCTAAATGGAGTCAAGTTAGGAAAAGGGGAAGTACAACGAGATCTAGGTGTTCTTGTACATCAGTCGATGAAAGCAAGCATGCAGGTACAGCGGGCAGTGAAGAAAGCTAATAGCATGCTGGCCTTTATAACAAGAGGAATTGAGTATAGGAGTAAAGAGGTCCTTCTGCAGCTGTACAGGGCCCTGATGAGACCCCACCTGGAGTATTGTGTGCAGTTTTGGTCTCCAAATTTGAGGAAGGACATTCTTGCTATTGAGGGAGTGCAGTGTAGGTTCACAAGGTTAATTCCTGGATTGGCGGGACTGTCATATGTTGAAAGATTGGAGCGACTGGGCTTGTATACACTGGAAGGCTGAGAGGGGATCTGATTGAAACATGTAAGATTATTAAGGGATTGGGCACGCTGGAGGCAGGAAGCATGTTCTCGCTGATGGGTGAGTCCAGAACTAGAAGCCACAGTTCAAGAATAAGGGGTAGGCCATTTAGAACAGAGATGCGGAAAAACTTTTTCACCCAGAGAGTGGTGGATATGTGGAATGCTCTGCCCCAGAAGGCAGTGGAGGCCAAGTCTCTGGATGCATTCAAGAGACAGTTAGATAGAGCTCTTATAAATAGCAGGGTCAAGGGATATGGGGAGAGGGCAGGAACAGGGTACTGATTGTGTATGATCAGCCATGATCACAGTGAATTGCAGTGCTGGCTAGAAGGGCCGAATGGCCTACTCCTGCATCTACTGTCTATTGTCTGTTGATCGCATTGAAACCCATCGAATATTGAAAAGCCTAGACAGTGTGGATGTGCAGAGGACGTTTCCTATATTGGGAGAGTCTAGGACCAGAGGGGTGTCCACTTAGAATAGAGATGAGGAGGAATTTCTTTATCCAGAGGGTTGTGAAATAGACAGCTGTGGAAGCCAGATCATTGGGTATATTTAAAGTGGAAGTTGATAGATTTTTGATTAGTCAGGGCATCAAAGATTATAGAGTGAAGGCAGGAGAATGAAGTTGAGAGGAATAATAAACCAGCCGTGATAGAATGGTGGAGATGTCTTAATGGGCTGAATGGCCTAATTCTGAATTCCTATGCCTTATGGTCTTAAATGGTGGATAACCTTGAAATGTCATGAGTAGGTGACCAACGGAGTAGGTGATAAGTTGGTGATGCTTGGACTCTGACCTGCTGTTGTACACATGGTACGTAAACAGCTGGACCAGGTGATTTTCTGGATCTTCAGAAAGTTGATAGGTAGGAACGTTGTATTGATATTCAAGGATAGCAGTTAAAATGTTACTCTGTGTTGAGGGTGGTTACAGACCACAGAAAATTACAATACAGTACAGGCTCTTCAGCCTGTATTGCTGTGCCAATCTTTTAAACAGTTTTAAGATCAATCTAGCCCTTCACTCCTACATAGCTCTCTGTTTTTCTGTCACCCATGTGCCCATCTAAGAGATTCTTAAATGTCCCTAATTTATCTGCCTCTACCACCACCCCAGCAGTGTGTTCCACGCACTGTGCCATTACCAGTCACTCTTGCAATGTGACATTACTTGCCACTAATCAGCCCATGCTCAAACATTGGTTTATTATGATATTTTATTTTTATTTATTTACTGAGATACAGCACAGAACAGGCCCTTCTGCCGCATCACTCAACAACTCCCGATTTAACCCTAGCCTAATCACAGGAGAACTTACAATGACCAATTAACTACCAGCCAGTACGTCTTTGGAATGTGGGAAGAAACTCACATTATCATGGGGAGAACATACAGACTCCTCACAGGCAGCAGCGGGAAATGAACTCGAGCTGCTAGTATTGTAAAGTGTTGTGTTAACCACTATGTAACTGTGCCATGCCATTGTTGAGGGCCTGTTGCACACAAGCACATGCTTATTCAACTGTTAACAACTTGCAAATGAGCGAAGATATGATGGTGCTAAATGGTGACTAATATGCTTGCACCTTCAGAAACTTTCTTTTGAAGAGTCTGACCCGGAGTTACACCAGTAAAATCTGCACTGGTTGTT
The DNA here is from genome assembly GCF_030144855.1 of Hypanus sabinus. Lineage (NCBI taxonomy): Eukaryota > Metazoa > Chordata > Chondrichthyes > Myliobatiformes > Dasyatidae > Hypanus > Hypanus sabinus. The sequence goes on along the minus strand of NC_082732.1, from coordinate 35,044,620 downwards.
CTAATGGCAAGCACCGTGTTAAAATAAATCACAAATACAAGAGACTCTGCAGATGTTGGAAATCCAGAGTAATACACTCAAAATGGAGAAGGAACTCAGCAGACAAGCAGCTTCTCAGGAGAGGAATGAATGGTCAATATTTTGGGCCGAGACTCAGCCCAAAACATCAACTGTTTATTCCCCTTCATAAATGGTGCCTGGCCTGCAGAGTTCCTGAAACAAATATTGTCACTTTTAGCACACTATTACTCAGGGAAACAAGGCAGCGTTGTTCCATAAACCTCACAGCCAAAAGTTAGCCATTTTTGTCTTGAACCATATTCAAATTGCTTTAATAGTAGTACATATGCATTAGATAAGAATGCAATCATTAGTATTCATATGCCATTGCAACAAGTTCTAAATTTTAAAAATCATCTAAATACACTAATTCTTAGGCAGCAGATTCATAGTACCCATGCATGTGAAGCAATAATCCCTCGCGTGCCAGCATCATTACAGAATGCCACAGAAATTGCTTCTTACATAAGCTGTTAGATATGCAGGTCAACGAATTAAGGTGAAAATAGATGACTGACATTTTACTTACACAAATGATGTATCTGCTTGAATTTCTATCATCAGTACAGACAAATATATCCACAATCACTCTCCTACTGTAATTGGTGGTGAGCTGTGGTAGCATGCTTTCTAAACTCCAGCCAGGCTCTGAAGAAACAGGGGAAAACAGCACGCATTTTAACACAAATGATTTTAATAAGGCACAAGCAACATCCGTCATCAAAGATCCTCACTACCCAGGCCACGCTCTCTTCTCACTACTGCCATCGGGTAGAAGGTACAGGTGTCTCAGGACTCACACCACCAGATTCAAAAACAGTTACTATCCCTCAACCATCAGGCTCTTGAACAAAAAGGAAATATCCACACTCACTTGCTCATCCATTGAGATGTTCCCACAATTAATGATCTTACTTTAAGGACCCTTTAGCTTGTAATTTCATGTTCATTGTTATTTGCACAGTTAGTTGTCTTCTAGACTCTGGTTGATCTTTTGTTAATCTTGTTATAGTTACTATTCTACAGATTTGCTGAGTATGTCTGCAGGAATATGATCCTTAGGGTCGTATGTGATGACATATATGTACTCTGATAATAAAATTTACCTTGAAATTTGAATGGTGGGCTTAGAATACAATTTTGCAAAATGGCCACAAATTAGGAGACAAAATGTAAAGTTTGTACCTTGCTAAACACCAAAAATATCTCAGGGCATATGGATAGAAAATAGACATTTGGCTTAACCATTTATACAAAGAAGCAACAACAACATGCATGGAATAGCAAAGAATTATAGCATAGACGAATGTCCAATATGTTCCTGCCAAATGGAAACCATTCATCTGGCACAATTCTCCTTTAAGTAATGGCATTTCAGATACACATCCAAGTACTTTCAAACACAGTGTTTCTGTTTCTTCCATTTGTCCAGACAAGACACCAGTTGGTGAAAACAAAATCCCCATCCAATAAAATCTACCTAGGCTGCTCAACTCTTTATATACCGTAATTAAGTCTTCCCTCAGCTTGTTCTGTTCCCTCACTTCACAGCCTTTCCACCAGCCCAGCTTCATTCTTTCAGATGAGAACAGTCAATTCCTTTGTTGGACTTGCTATCTGCTGGCCAAACAAAAAAATCTCCTGGATGCATCTAAGAATTCTGCTTCCTTTAAACCTAATCAGAGATTCTACTGCGATTAATAATCAGTAAGTTGAAATATCCTCTTATTACTAATCTACAGCAGTGGTCCCCAACTTCCGGGCCGCGAAGCATGCAGGGATTGCCGATGTGCAATTGCCTCTGATCTGGGCCGACATTTATGTGCCAGGCAGCACCTAATTAATTAGCTTAAAAACACAAAATGCTGGCAGAACTCAGCAGGCCAGACAGCATCTATGGGAGGAGGTAGTGACAACGTTTCGGGCCAAAACCCTCGTCACTACCTCCTCCCATAGATGCTGTCTGGCCTGCTGAGTTCTGCCAGCATTTCGTGGTTTAATTTATTTCCAGCATCTGCAGATTCACTAGCTTGTTAGCTTGTTTTTTTTTCGGCTTTTTTTCTTAAAGGTGTGCTGAGTGCGTTCCGGCTACCACTGCACCCCTGCATGCTATGCGGCCTGGTATCAGTCCGCGGTCCGGAGGTTGGGGACCACTGATCTACAGTACATTGGCACCCAAGATTTCTTATATGGTTTTAGATGATTTGGCCTCCACAGAGCCTTGGTCTCAACATTATCAAAGCTGCCTCGGTTTTCCTAGACTGACAGAACCAAGTGAGATAGCCAAAGTCTGCAGAAGAACTGTGGCAAGTTCTCCAAGACACTTGGAACAACCTACCGGCTGATTTTCTTATAAAACTACACGATAGTGTCCCTAAGGGAATTGATGCAGTTTTAAAGGTGAAAGGTGGTCACACAAAATATTAATTTGATTTAGAGTTTTTTACTACTTACTGCTCTTTATAGATTTTTTCGTTATTTAGAAACTTTTCATTTCATTATTTTTCAGAGCATCTGCACTTTATGGAACTTTTTTACATGTGCCTCAGACTTTTGCACAGTACTGTATTTTACTTTAGAAGTTCTTCTGTCTCCCTCTGTCTGAGAAAGTCTCGTCCAGTAATGTCATTGTCCCTTATTCTGTTCAAAGCACATAGCATTGACAATCACTCACATCTGTCACAGGTGAAGGCGCATAATATTAATATCAGCAAACAAAATTTGACTATAAGTGGTAATAAAGAGATATTAGTACAGATTACTGGAAACTTTGTAAAATAGGTTGATTTTAAAGACTTTAATGAGCTGAGAGATAGAGTTTAGGGAGGGGCTCCAGGGCTTAGTTTTGGACAGTAAAGACAGTCACTGATGATGGAATATTTAAACTCAACATAAGAAATAGAAGCAGGAGTAGGCCATGCTCCGCCATTCAGTAAGATCATGGCTGATCTGGCCACGGAAACTCAAGAAATCACAAAGGCAATAATTGGAGGAGTGTGGAGGCCGCTTTGAGTTTTAGGTTGCTAGAGGTTAAGGGTAAGGAGGAATGGGGTGGTGGAGAGATTGAAGTATGGCAATAAAAATTTTGAATATTCAAACATTGATCTGAAATCTTGGTGGACCTGTTGTTGACCAAGCCATGCAACTATTATGTCAAATTTGGTTCCAAGTTGGTCCGCAAAAGTCAGCAATCGTGAATGGACGGTGCAAGTCAAGTTAGAGCAGCTATTTTGTTCAAGTCCAGGCAGGATCAACAATGGAAGACTAGGGCAAGAGTCCACTGGAATAGCCAAGTATAGTTGCAGTATCTAGTACAGAGATTCAACATGACTAAAGAGCATCAGAGTTGCAGTATCTAGTACAGAGATTCAACATGACTAAAGAGCATCAGGCCCTCTTTGACTGCTGTAATGACAATATTGATGTCACATCCTGCTCATAGCAGTCTTCTAACCTACCCACGGTCCGAGACTCTATTACCAGGGAAACATTCTCACAATATCCATCTTGGCAAGCCTTTTCAGAACCTTAAGTAACCTGTCATTTTTCTAATGCCCAGTTCATAAAAAGACATTGGAGAGCAAAAATAATGCTTTGTTGAGACTGTTTAATAGGACCGCATTTAGAGTACTGCAGGTCATTTAGGTCTTTGCACCTATGAAAGATTTGATTAGTCCTGACAGAAATGCAGCACAGATACACCTGATTGATTCCTGGATGAGGGTCTTGTCCTCTAAAGAGAAATCGATGTGATTGGTCTGTTCTTTCTAAGTTTGTCAAAATGGCTGTTGCAATACATCTAGTGTAGTGGTGTAGTGGCTAGTGCTTGTTGCTCTCACTTTCAGCTTCCACCGCCGGCCAGCAGTCTTGCAAGAAGGAGAACCAAATGTGTAAGTCTCTCCCTGCCAGTACATAGCCTCTCCAACAGCAAGCCCCATGTAGTGCCTCCTCGCTGGTGACACACAGAAACTGAACTCCTTTCGGACTCAGGCTGAACTATAGAGGATGGGGTGGAGGTCTGGCCCCCTGCACACGTAGCACACAAGCCCACTGGACACACCCTGGTGCTCGTGAACCAGATCCCCAGCTATGGGTAAATAGCCCCACTGCCTTGTGGGCAGCCTTGGGAGAGACAAAGACTACAGGAGTAAACCCTGACAGCAAATCCAGAGTGGAACCCCAAAGGCAGCTGGATGTCACTGAACATCCTTCCGGCAGCTCCTGCAGCCAAGCTGGAGGCAAACGTATTGCTTCATAAGCTTTCTTTTGGACTGTGGTGGTGAGGCCAGGAGGGGGATCTTGATAACTGGACATCTCAGGATCTTCATATAATCCATCAGGCCTGTGCTGATGACAACAATCATCACCCAATGTTCTCCGAGACAGACGGATGCCAGCCAACAAATCAACCACTGTTTAGAAGTGACATACAAGGTATAAATAAAAACAGAAAATGTTGGGAATGTACTCTGTGGCCACTTTACTTGGTACACCTGTATACCTTGTTAATGCAATTATCTAATCAACCCATCATGTGGCAGCAACTCTACACATAAAAGCATGCAAACATGGTCAAGAGGTTCCGTTGTTTTTGACATTTCTGTTCTGACTAAACATCAGAATGGGGAGGAACTGTGATCTAATTGATTTGACTTTGGAACGATTGTTGGTGCCAGACAGGGTGGTTTGTGTATCTCAGAAACTGCTGATCTGTGACTTTCATGTAACAGTCTCAAAAGTTTACAGAGAATGGTGCAAAAAAAAACCAAAACACACAGACCAGTAAAAAATGCCTTGTTAACAAGAGAAGTCAGAGAAGAATGGCCAGACCTGTTCAAGCTGACAGGAAGGCGACAGTAACTCAAATAACAATGCGTTACAACAGTGGTGTGCAGGAGAGCATCTCTGAACACACACCATTTTGAACCTTGCAGTAGATAGTCTACAGCAACAGAAGACCAAAACATACCTTACGTGTTTAATAAAGTAGCCAATGAGAGTACACATCAGTACAAGTAGCATCTAACGAAAGGTCTTTAATGTGAAAAGTTAAATAGTTTCTGCATGGCCTGTGAGCTTGCTTCCAGTATTTTAAATTTCTAACCCAGGATCTCTGTAACAATAGATCTTCCATGTATTGTGGCTATACCTTTTCAATGTCTTGTAGAGCGTAATTACTTTTCCAAGATGTTGTACAGTAGGGTTCATTTTAAACACTGCTGGGTGCTGAATTTCAGAGTTACTCTTGAAAATGCAATAGCATAATGTGGTAATATTATGAAACATTATATTATAATTCTCCTCTGTATCACTGGAGAAAGCACTGCATACCCTGTGTGGCATCCCAGTCAGGTGTGGTGACTGGCCATCCTCCGACTGCATCCAATAGATTCAACAGAGGTTCGGAATCTCGTCGCGCAATTAAAGCTGCAATACAAAAGGAGAGATTTTTCATAACAGCAGAAGATGCTCAAGAGGCCAAGCATTGTCTGTGAATAGAATTTATGCTTCCGGTCAACCAAACTGTGTGAAGTTATAAGTAAACAAGAATTATGATACAGATGGGGTGGGAAGTGAGATTGGGTGATGGAACAAAAGACAAGCTCTGTGATACAGTGGAAGGGAGGAGAAATGAGAGAAAGAACAGCGCAAAAAGGTAATTGGATAAGAAGAGGAGGCGCACAAGAATGATATTTGTTTAGATACAGCACGGAATAGGACCTTCCAGCCCTTCGAGCCACACCCGATCTAAGCCTAGCCTAATCATGGGACAATTTATAATGACCGATTAATCTACCAATCAGTACATCTTTGGACTGTGGGAGGAAACTGGAGCACTCGGAAGAAACCCATGCAGTCATGGTGAGAATGTACAAACTCCTTGCGGCGGTGGGAATATAACCTGGGTCGCCTGTAGTGTAAAGCATTGTGCTAACCACTACACTATTGTGCTGTCCTAATCCCAGGAGTGAAAGGGTTAACATATGAGGAGTGCTTGATGACTCTGGGCCTGTAGTCACTGGAGTTTAGAAGAATGGGATGGTGGAGGGGTCTCACTGAAACCCATCGAATATTGAAAGACTAAATTAGAGTGAACATGGAGTGGATGTTTCCTAAAGAGGAAGAGTCTAGGACCAGAGGGTATAGCATCAGAATAGAAATGCATACATTTAGAACAGAGATAAAGAGGAATTTCTTTAGCTAGAGTGTGGTAAATCTGTGGAATTCATTGCTGCAGATGGTTGTGGCCAAGTCATTGATTATACGGTATTTTAAGTGGAGGTTAATAGGTTCTTGGTTATAAAGGCATCAAATGTTATGGGGAAAAGGCAGAAAAATGGGGTTGAAGGTGATAATAAATCAGCCATGATGGAATGGGCTGAGAGCGGGTCAGTGGGACTAGGTGAGTAAGTGTTCGGCACGGACTAGAAGGGCCGAGATGGCCTGTTTCCATTCTGTAATTGTTATATGGTTATATGGTTAATGGCGTAGCAGACTCGATGGGCTGAATGGCCCAATTCTGGTCCTATGTCTTATGATTTATGGTTTAATAAGCAAATGACCAGTTTGAAGAAAGCGTAGGTGGGAAAAGCAGAATGATTACTCAATGTGAACTGTTCAAAGCTACAGATACTCATTATTTGAAATTGTTGATCTCAGTGTTATCGGAAAGCTGCAACATGCTTATCCATGGATGAGGTGTTGTCCATCACCTTATGATCAGTGTAGTTCACCAGAAAATGGAAGAGAATTAAAATGAAACGAAATTCAAGAATGCAGATTCAATCTGTATTTGATCTCCCCAGCTACCTTATGAAGAAATGAATACTGTATGAGTATTGAAAACAGTAGGAGTTGCTTTTAAGTGCCCAGTTGTTCTCGTGGTCTGGCTCCTGTGGCTATTCTGCAAATCACAGAAAGAGTTTTGCAAGCAGAGAACGGGCTGCAGCCAATGGGACCTGAGACCCCACTGCTGGAACATTTTGAATGATAAATATTTAACTGCTAAGAATCAATGAGAAACATAAAGTTAAAACAGCAAAGTACTTACCTATACTTTGATTGCAAAAAGGAAGTATGGGTAAGTAACCTGCTTTTCTAACTTTATAACTCAAAATAATTTTAAGAGATAAAAAAATTAAGAATGATTTAAATCCCTTTGAACTGCTTGTAAATGTCCCTTGTTCAGAAGTTCCAATAGCAGTAAGCTGGCAGAGACTATCACAATGTTCCTGGAGTGGGACCTCAGGACCCGCTGCTTGTGTCTGAATCTGAGTCCAATTATGGATCTGCTGGAGGCTGAAGAATACCGTCTTAGGGTTAGAGGACTGTGTATGGATGTGGGTGAGAGGGAGGAATGGAGGCTTGTTTTTCTGTTGTTTTGTCGCTTGTTGTGCTCTCTGTTGTTCTGCTGAACGTTGTGGGCATGCTATGTTGGCACCAGAATACGTGGCGACACTTGTGGGCTGCTCACAGCACACCCTCAGGTGTGTTGGTTGTTAAACACAAACCATGTATATCAACGCATGTTTCAATGTACAAGCATTAACTAAGCTTGAATCTTGAACCCTGTCATTTAAAAGTCAATATGCTGTGAGACAGGGAGTCAGTAAAAGTCGGAGGTAGCTTTGTTCAGTCACATTAAATCAAACTACCCGGTTTCATAGCAAACACGAAGGTTTGGCACAAGGAGCAGAATATTCTTTCCCCCTGCAAATTGTAATCAGGATGGCAACTTCTCGTGAGGATTGGTTGTTAGGCTGGTAACATTGCTCCGCAGAGATATTCAGGTTAGGGCAGTCTGTGTTCACAGAATCAAATCAGAAGGAAAATGGAGCTGTAATCAATACAGAGGGGAAGAGAAATATACTGTAGGTTCTTCATTTTAGTATCTCCCTAGTGCTCAGCAATTCTCAAAGTGCTGATTGCTTTCGACCAAGTAATCATTCTTTGAAAGAGCATTTAAGAAAATGTTCATGTAAGATATGAAAAAACAATACAATTATATCAGATAAGATTATATGATTTTAGTTAAAAGGTGGATCCCCTACATTCAGAGGCCACTTTATAAGGTACACCTGCTGATTAATGCAAATATCTAATCAGCCAATCATGAGCCAGCAACTCAATGCATAAAAGCATGCAGACATCGTCAAGAGGTTCAGTTGTTGTTCAGACCAAACATTGGAATGGGGAAGAAATGTGATCCAAGTGACTTTGACCATTGAATGATTGTTGGTGCCAGATGGGCATCTCAGAAACTGCTGATTTCCTGGGATGCACAACAGTCTCTACAGGGAATGGTGTGAAAAACCAAAAAAGAACACATCCAGTGAGCAGCAGTTCTGTGGGTGAAAATGACTTGTTAATAAGCGAGGTCACAGAGATTAGTCCATTTCATGCTGACAAGGCAGCAATAGTAACTCAAATAAATGTGCTACAACAGTGATGTCAAAAGAGCATCTCTAAACACACTGCACATTGAACTTGAAGTGAATGAGCTACAGCAGCAGTAGACCAGAACACACACTCAGTGGCTACCGGTGAGAAATATTCAGGTAAACTGGGTTACAGACATGTGCAGCTCACTGACTGTTGAAGGCATTTTTGCCGAAGTGGCTTTTCACTTTTCAGCAGCAGTTTATCATGAATAAATGCAGCAAGGAACTTCTCCTCTCCGATATGTTCCTATGACGATGTTACTAGCCACGGGCCTTCTCCTTAACTTAGAAAGAAAGAGAGGACTTGCAGTGATCAAAAACACTTAAAAAATGCATGAGGCAGATTAAGAGGCTTGTAATAATTTATGAAGTTTGGCAGCCAATTTGTGCACAGTAAACTCCCACAAGGGAAAAATTTTTATGATAATGGCCAGATAATTTCCTCATTCATGGATACTGGGAATAATTTCCTCTGTTCTTCTATGAAATACTGGCATTGGGGACTGGTTTTATTGTAACCCAAGAAAGCAGATTGGACAAAGATCATCCGATAGAGAGTGATTCAGATCAGAGAGCCATAGAGATGTACAGAATAGAAACAGACATTGTGACCCTCTGTGTCTATGCCGATCATCATGGCTAGCTGTGGTAACCCTCCTTATCTGGTTGGCTGCCGGTGACCAGTGGTGTTCCATAGCTCTCTAACCAATTCTGGCTCATTGTACACCACCCAATCCAGAATAGCTTATCCCCCTAGTGGGCTCAAACATGAGCTGCTCTAACAAGCCATCTCGCAAGCACTCTAGGTATTCCCCCTCCTGCAATCCAGCACCCACCTGATCTTCCCAGTCTACCTGCATTTTGAAATCCCCAATGACTGCTGTAACTTTGCACTTTTAGCATGCGTTTTCTATCTTCCATTGCAATTTGTAGACCACGTCCTTATTTCTGTTTGGGGGTCCGTATATGACTCCCGACAGGAACCTTTTATCCTTGCAATTCCTTAGCTCTATCCACAATGAATGATCCACTTCTGACCTCATGTCACCTCTTTCTGAAGATATTTTACCAGCAGAGCAATGCTGCCCCCTCTGCCTTCCTGCCTGTCCTTTCGATACAAAGTGTATCCTTGGACATTAAGCTCCCAGCTACAGTATAATCTTCTTTAGCCATAATTCAATAATGCCTACAACATCATACATGCCAATCTGCAACTATGCTACAAGTTCATCTACCTTATTCAGTATGCTGCACACATTCAAATGTAACACCTTCAGTCCTGTATTCACCCTTTCCAACTTTGTCCATCTTTTACATTTTAACTCATCCTATTGACTATAATTTTGCCCTATCAACAGCCTCTCCTCACTACACATTGCCTCTATTTGTAAACAGCTACCTCATCTTCAGCACTATTATCTGCCTTTCTGATGATGCATTGAAGTATAGGCAGCTCAGGACACTAGTCACACCGTGCTCAATCTTTTGATTCCTAACTTTGAGGTTTTATCAACATATGCCTCCAGAACCTCTCCAATAACTGTTCTGGTGCTCTGGTTCCCATCCCCCTGCAACTCTCATTTAAACCCCACTGTGCAGCACTAGCAAACATTCCTGCTAGGATGTTAGTCTCCTTGCAGTTCAGGTGCAAACCATCCCTTCTGTACAGGTCCCACCTTTCCTGGAAGAGAGCCAAATGATCCAAAAATCTTATGCCCACCTTCCTACATCCTTAGCCATATATTAAATTGTATAACCTTCCTGGTTCTGGTGTCACTGGCATGTGGAATGGGTAGCAATCCTGAGGTCACAACCCTGGAGGACCTGCTCTTTAACTTAGCATCTAACTCCCTGAACTCCCAATGTAGAACCTCGTCACTCCTCCTACCCATGTCATTGGTACTTACATGGACAACAGCCTCTGGCTGTTCACCCTCCCACTTAAGAATGCTGAGGACTTGATCCATGTTGTCCCGGGCCCTGGCACCTGGGAGGCAATATACCATCCGGGAATCTCATCCTCGCCCATGGAACCTCCTGGTCTGTTCTCCCAACTATCACCATAGCCTGCCTTTTCTTCCCCCTTCCCTTCTGAGTCACAAAAGCAGACTCAGTGCCAGAGACTTAACCACCGTGACTTTGCTTTGTTAGGTTAAACCTGCCCCCCAAAAGTATCCAAAGTGTTGTACCTGTTGTTGAGGGGGATGGGCACAGAGGGGTACTTTGCACTGGCTCCTTAACCCCTTTTTCCCTTCCTGATGGAAACTCAGTTTCCTGCAACCTGCACCTTGGGTGTGAGTACCTCCCTCAGCCTCCCAAAGGATCCAGAGTTCATTCAGTTCCAGTTCCTTAATGCGGAGTGTTAGAAGCTGCAACTGGATGCACTTCTCACAGCTGGAGTCAACAGGGACACTGGGGGTTTCCCTGCCTTCCCACATCCCACAAGAGGACAGTTCCACTATCCTGCCTGGCATCTCTACTGTTCTAGCTGAGCAGATATAAAGGAGGGAAGGAAACCTTAATATGCCTTTCAACATTTATCGATTGAGATACAGTGCGGAATACACCTTCCTGGCCCTTCGACCCGTGCTGCCCAGCAATTCCCCAATTTAATCCTCACCTAATCATGGGACAAATTACAATGACCAATTAATCTGGACTGTGGGAGGAAACTGGAGCACCTGGAGGAAACCCATGCAGTACAAACTCCTTACAGACAGCAGTGGGAATTGAACCCAGATCGCCTGTACTGTAAAGTGTTGTGCTAACCACTGCCCTTGGCTTCCTTTGCTCCAGGGAAAAGAGAGATACAATAATTTATCCCGTCACTAATGATACCTCGAGCCCTGCAATCCAGTGAATATCCTTGTAAATCTTTTCTTCACCTCTCTAGCTTAATGATATCCTTCTTACAGTATGGTGCACAGAACTGCACACAGTACTCCAAATGCAGCAAAAAACACTGTTTTATACAACTGGAAGATGACATGCCTACAGTTACACTCAGGCCAATGAAGGCAAACATGTCATTTGCCTTCCACACCATTCTGTCTACCTATGTACCTATTTTCAGGAACTGCTCATGTGTCACTCAGTTTAATAACACTCTCCAGAATACTGCTATTCATAACTCCTGCCATGGTTTAACTTCCCAAAATACATTACTTCACATTTGTCTGAATGGAATTCTATCTGCTATTCCTTTGCCCACTCTCCCAGTTCAGCTATGTTCTGTTGTAACCTTAAACCATTTATTTTACTGTCCACTATATCACAAAATTCAGCTCTGGTGGATTGGGTGGATGAGGTCCAATGGCCAGGAAAGTGGTTTTGCAACGCTCCGTGGAAAGCAAAGGCACGGTAGACGTCACGGTCATCCTCTGCAATCGAGGAAGACCCCAGTTTGTGACGCTTGTTTGTACAAACTGGAACTGAACTTCTGAGGTAGAGAGAGTGGAATTGCCCCAGTGCAGTGGTTTTCTGCTTTAAAAACTCTCTCACGTAGGCCTCCTGTCATTGTTGGATATGAGGGACAATCACTGCACCACTGATGTTGGTTTCGTCTGAAAACTTACTAATCATGCTGCCTACATTCACATCCAAATCGTTAATACATATAATGAACAATAAAGGACCATGATCAATCTCTACAGTACACCACTGGTCTCACGTGCCTAATCTGAAAAGAACCCTTCACTATCACCTTCTGCCTCCCACTACAAAGCCAGTTTTATATGCAGGTTGCTAGCTCACACTGGATCCTGTGTCTTCTAACTCACTGGACCTGTCTTCCATGCCTCATCATAAACCTTACAAAGGTCCAGATAAACAACGTCTCCCACTCTGCTCTAGGTCATCTCTTCAAAAAACTCAATCCAACTCAGCCAGCTCCATCATGGGCACTAACCTCCCCAACATCAAGGACACCTTCAAAAGTTGTTTCCTTGAGAAGGCAGCATCCATTATTAATGACCCCCATTACCCAGGACATGTCCACTTCTCATTGCTACCATCAAAGAGGAGGTACAGGAGCCTGAAGATACATACTCCACATTTCAGGAACAGCTTCTTCCCTTGCACCATCAGACTTCTGTCTAGACAGTGAACCCATGAGCATTAACTCACTGTTTTCATTGCTCTCTTTTTGCAATGACAGGCATTGATCGTGTGGATAGTCAGAGGCTTTTTCCCGGGGTTGAAATAGCTATCATGAGAGGGCACAGTTTTAAGGTGCTTGGAAGTAGGTGCAGAGGAGATGTCAGGGGTAAGTTTTTTTATGCAGAGTGGTGAGTGTGTGGAATGGGCTGCCGACGACGGTGGTGGAGGTGGATACATTAGGGTCTTTTAAGAGATTCAATGGATAGGTACATGGAATTTAGAAAAATAGAAGACTATGGGTAACCCTAGGTAATTTCTAAAGTAAGTACATGTTCAGCACAGCTTTGTGGGCCGAAGGGCCTGTATTGTGCTGTAGGTTTTCTATGTTTCTATGAGACGACACCCCATGAACATCCCATCTCTATTCACTTTTTGTCTTTCCAACTGCAAATAAATCCTGTCCTTCAGAATTCCTTTTGATTTGCCCACCATTGTTGTAAAGTTCACCATCTTGTAATTCTTTGGCTTATCCCGGCTGCTCTTCACATGTAAAGGAACAACATTAGCTATCCTTCAGTTTTCTAGTAACTCACCTGTGGCTAACAAAAACAGAAAAATCTCAGTTCTTGTGATCTCTCAAAAATCCCAGTTATCTCATCTCTTGCTTCCCATAACATCCCTAGATTTACCTCGTCAAATCCTGGAAATGTATCCACATCTACATGTTTCAAGACTCACAGCACCTCCTCCTTTGTGATATTGATGTGCTTCCGGATATCACTGTTCCTTCCTTGGAACTCAACAGCTTTCGTGCCCTTCTCCATGGTAAATGGAGACTAAAGTAGTCATCTATGACCTCACCATTTTATGTGGTTCCATACATAGATCAGTCCTGCCGAAGGGTTTCGGCCTGAAATGTTGACTGTACTTTTTTCCAAAGATACTGTCCGGCCTGCTGACTTCCTCCAGTATTTTGTGTTTGTTGTTCGGATTCCAACATCTGCAGATTTTCTCTTGTTTTAGATCATCACACTGATCCTTGAAGGGACCTACCCGCTCCCTAGCTATGAATTTTCTCTTAATACCCTTACAGAATACTCTGCTATCAAACTTCAACCTATAACCTTCTTCCTTAGGAGAAAAAGTGCCACTGGACTTCACTGTATCCACACCAGACCTCAGAACAAGAGGTTCCGGGTTCAAATCCAGCCAGCTCCTTGCATGTTTTCTGTCCATGCTGTCCATATCAAGTTAGCAACTCGCCCTCGTAAAACAAACAAATGCTAAAGAAATGACAATGTTGCCACGCAATGTGCAAAAAAAGGTGAGGGGAGGATTAAAAATTAAAAATCATTGAGCCAAGGGTAATGTTCAATAGAGTATGAATTATTCTATGCATTTAATAAATCTATAGATTAGCTTTATTTGCCACATGTACATCACAAGACACAGTGAAATGCATCAACGACAGTCCAGATATGTGCTGTGAGCAGCCTGCAAGTGTCACCACGCTTCTGGTGCCAACATAGTATTTTGAATTTTTTAAAACTTTTTTTCATTGCAGCATAGCACGCCAAAACTTACAAACCCTAACCCGTACGTCAATGGTGAGGGAGATTCTGCTGGGTGGGGAAATTCAGACAAACAACACAGCAGATTGTAATATCGTCTCCCCTCTCGCTGTGGCAGGAGTGATATCTCCCTCTCTCCCTGACTAGTGTGAGAGACAGCCTATCTGAGCTGTCGAAGTGTTGGGATGGACAGTAGTTTTTGATGGATCAGGGTCTCGGGGGGCTTTGTTATTGCTTGTATGGTAGGTGCTGGGGGGAAATTGATGTTTTGCTGCTGTTTGTGTGTGGGGGGGAGGGGTGGGAATTGGGGTCCTAACGTTTTATGTCATTCATTCATCTCTGTTTCAAAGATGTCAGGGAAGAGTAAGAATTTCAGGTTGTATACTGTATACATTCTCTGATATTAAACTAAACCATTGAAACTGAGCACTTGAAGGAAACTGAAGAGGTCACAGGGAGAACATACGAACTCCTTACAGATAGTGGATGGGAATTGAACCCTGGTAACTGATCTCTCCTCCAAGAGGACCACAACCTTGTCATTGGGTTTGGAGGCTTGCAAGCCTCAATGACCCAGAGAACTACGTTGCCTGGAGGGCTTTATGCTTTGGCTCTTGGTAGGGTCACCCAGGCCAAACAGGTCAAAGGGTAGAGGGCAGACTAAGAGTGGTCCACCGGTCCTCCAGGTTTAGGTGCTCAGCTCAGGGCTAACAACCCTGACTGGTAAAGCAAAATTATTACGGAAGCAGCAGTGAAGGATCCTTCGGCATCTGAGGGTGACTGTATTCCTGAGTCTCCACCTGGGACGTTCATAACTGACAGTAGTGAAAACCGAGAGGAAGCTATTGACATGATGAAAAAAGCCCTGAACACCACCAGAGATGGAGGACCTTCATTGCTCCCCTAAACGCCAGCAGTGTAACAGGCAGCAAACAAGAACCTGATCACTGCCGCTATATTAGCACTACACTACATGCATCTAAGATAGCTAATTTACTCAGTACATTAATTAAAAAAAAATCATAAGATGCAAAGAGATCCAACTTACAGTCATTTACACAGGATTTATACAGTTGTTTAGCTTTCTGATAAGCATCACGGTCTCTGTCATCTGGTCTCTCTAAGACACCTAAGAGAAATAAAGCAAGAGTTAAATACATCAATGGTGGAATCTTATGGGACAGATTCTTATTCCAGATCTACATCTCTGCATCTCAAAAATCAAAATGAAGATTGCTTTTCACCAAAATTTTTAGTAGTGAGTTGCATTCTAGCTGCAGTTAATATGACTGGGTAATATAAAAGGTTGCAAGTTAACATCAGCGCAGTTAGACCCGTTCGCACTATTGGAACATCTGGATTAATTTGTGATGATTTTTCTAGTAGAATTAGAGCATGTTGTAGTCTTTTACACAGCTGTACCACTGGATTTCTCCTTGGCAAACATCAGAGTGAGAACGTCAGAAGAAATGCACGGATGCAACCGCTGGATGTATCTACAGAAAAAATTACAGTGTAATCTAACAAGGAAGAGCTTTTGAAACTAAAATGCAAAAATATATAGTACTGTGCAAAAATCTTCGACACATATACTGTAGCTAGGGTGCCTGCGACTTTTGCACAGAGTACTGTATTTGTCAATGTGGTGGGAACAAAGGCTGTTGGGAATGGTGAGGGAGGAGTGTTGCAGGAGGGATGTGGGGCAGATGGCAGAGGAGTGCCAAGGGCCAGGGGTGCAGACACACCCAGCACTGAGACACCAGGCTGGCTGTTTGATTCCAAACAATTGGTTTATTGATCATTACAGAATGACCCACTCCTTCCTCATTCCATTCCCTTTTCCCCAGCCACAATTCCCCTCTTCCTGCCCCCTTCCCACTCTCAGTCCACAATAGAGACCCAAATCAGAATCAGGTTGATCATCGTTCACATATAATACACTAGAACAAAACTGACAGGTTTGGAGTGACCTGTTGACACACTTGCCTGAGAGGAAGAGAATGCAGGATTAAGCCTTGTCAGTTCCCCACCAGATGAAACATGAATCCTTTTCCAAAAGCTCCCTTCCGGAGAGCACTACAAAACTATTAAAATAAAGACTTCACGCCATCTTAAATGTTTCTCTGCACCCCCCCACCCCCAGCAGTTAATCTGTTCAACCATTATAGATAGACCCCCATCCCCTCTATCTTTTACCCCATCACTGCATGTAAACACTTTAAACCACATCTTATAATGCTGTTCATATTGTAAATATATACTGGTATATATGTATTTGTGCATATTTTATTCCATATCTGTACTTGAATCTCTAACTTTATTTTTATGTAACTCTTTATTCTTTACAGTTGTTGAAAGTTGTTTTTTAATATTGCATGTCATGCCAACATGCCACAGCAAATTCCTAATACATGTAAATGTATACGGTGAATAAAGCTGACCATCGATGAAAAACCCACTCTAATCTGATACAAACTGTGTATCCCTTACTTCTCATTGTCTCATATTTGAAGATACTTACGTAGTTGAGATGCCTGCAGCAAAGTGCAGTTTTAAGATGTAAGACATTAGACCTTAAGATATAGGAACAGATTTGGGCCATTCAGCCCATCAATTCTACTCTAGCATTCCATCATTGATTTATTATGCCTCACAACATCATGAACACAGATTTTTAATTACTATACACCCCGACCCCCCCCACCCACACAGCTAGTTCTGTTCTTTACCTTTGAGGACAATTTCCAGCTCAAATGTCACAATATCAAAGATACTATATCCAGAGGAGGTTTCTGGTATGATATGCCTATTCAGCCAACCCCCACAAGCATATTTGTAAAAGTCTTCACATGGTGAGGCAGATGCATCCATATTCTGGATTAGCCTTGCAGCTTAAAGAGAGAAAAAAATAATAACTTATTATACACTATATGTATAACTAGGACTTTTATGTCCATGTTTGTATATTCACCTAAAAACAATGATGGATTTAAATAAAATTATCAGAAATTTAATATTTCAAATTAGTTGTAATTATAAGATTTTTTTCCCCACTAGTTTTGAATAAAAGGTGAATTGCATTCTTCACAACGTAACTTACTTACTGCCCGTTACTCTGCTGGTGTTTGGGGCAGCAATGATGATCCTCCATCTCTGCCTATACCATTGCTCACAGATAAAGAAGGATTCTTCATTGCTGTTTGCATAACAATTTTTGTTGACCAGTCAGGGTTGTTAGGCAGGAGCAGAACCCCTGAACCTGGGGGACTGGTGGACCACTCCTAGTCTGGCCTCTAGCCTTTGAACTGTTTGGCATGGGTGACCCTACCAAGAGCCAAAGCACAAGGCCCTGACTCCAGCCAATGTAGCTCTCCAGGTCATTGGGGCACGTAAACCTCCAAA
Organism: Hypanus sabinus; assembly: GCF_030144855.1. NCBI lineage: Eukaryota > Metazoa > Chordata > Chondrichthyes > Myliobatiformes > Dasyatidae > Hypanus > Hypanus sabinus. The sequence continues at coordinate 35,027,048 of NC_082732.1, read as the reverse complement.
CCCTACAACAAGGTCGAGGTCCTCTTGGAGGCTTCACAGTGCAAGATTAACATATAATTGAGTCGAACGGGCATCTCAGAGCAAGTATAGGACATTTTGAGAGGGGAGGGAGAGCAGCTAGAAGTTGTGATCCATACTAGTACTAACAACATGGTGGGAAGCAAGATAAATATCAGAAGATAGGTGGACGGTTTAAAAAAGATATTCTCTTGAACTTTAATCTCAGGAATGCTCCCTGTGCCAATTGCTAACGAGAATAGGAATAGGAGGATAGGGCAAAGGAACAAGTGGCTGAAGAAATGGTGCAGACAGGAACACGTCAGCTACCTGGGATCTCTTCTGGAGCAAGGCTGACCTTTACGGAGAGGGATGCGTGATGAGTTACATCTGAGCCGAAGGGAGTCCAATATCCTTGCAGGGAGATCTGCTGGTGCTACGCGGGTAGGTTTAAACTGGATTTGTAGTGGAGTAGGACCTAAAGCAGTAATCTCATGGATAAAAAGTTGAAGCATATATAAAGCTTAAAGAAAACAAGTCCAGTGGGCAGGACAGGCAGGGACAGGACAAAAGCCTTAAGGCAGTTAAAATTAGGGTATGGATTTCCACATTGTATTGTAGTGTTATAGCTATTACTGTTATAGCTGTTATAGGTGAATGATAAGCAGAACTGGCAGCTCAGTGCATTGCAGGGGTTCCAACATTTTATATGCTATGGGCCAATACCATTAAGCAAGGGTTCCATAGACCCCAGGTTAGGAACCCCTGGTGTATTGGGATGTTGAGGCTTTTGGCATGGCAGAAATTGAGTGAAGAGGTGAGGGTGGGTTGCATTATTGATTAGGGAGAACATCATAACAGTACTTAAAGAAGACATTCTAAGGGGTTGAGGGTAGAGGGAGGGAGACATCCATTGAAGTCATAAAGACAGAACTCAGAAATAGGAAAGAGTGGATTATATGTGAGTGATGCATACTATAGCCCCTCTCCCCATAGTCAATTGGAATCCGAGGAGCAAATATGTAATGGTTGGTGATATTAAGTTTTTCTAATCTTAACTGGGGCTGCCTTAGTGCTGAGGGATTAAATAGGACAGATTTTGATAAATATATGCAGAAAGCTTTCTGAAGTAATATATAGATGGCCCTGCTAACGAAAGAGTTACCCTTGATCTCCACTTAGGAAGTGATGCTAGGCAAGTGGTTGATATGTCAACGGCCAAGCACAATGGATTCCCCACTCTTCAGCCCTTTACCTCTTTCACCAACCAACTTCCCAGTTCTTTACTTCACCCCTCCCCCTCTCCTGGTTTCACCTATCACCTGCCACCTTCTTCCTCCCCTCCTCCCATCTTCTTACTCAGACTTCTCCCCTTCCTTTCCAGCCCTGAAGAAGGGTCTCAGCCCGAAACGTTGATTATTTACTCTTTTCCGTAGATGCTGCCTGGCTTGCTGAGCTCCTCCAGCACTTTGTGTGTGCTGTTTTGGCATATATCTAGCATTGCTGAAATCAAGTGAGTTCCTCAAGGACTATAGGAGATGTAGGAGTATACTTAAGAAGGAAATTAGGAGGTATTCCAGGCAGATAGCAACAGAGAATCCTAAGTGATTCTAAAAATATATCGAGAGTAAAAGGGCAGCCAGAGAGTGAGTATGTCCCTTTTTGGATCAGTATGATGTTCTATGCAAGGAACAAGAGGGAGTGAATAGCTCTCAGCTATATTAACTGTGGTGAAGGAATTGGACTCCAGTGAGTTCAGGAGAGGGAATAAGGATATCCTGCAGTATTTCAATATTACCAAGGAGGCCGTGAAACACAAAGGCGGATAAATCCCTGGGGTTTGACAAGGTGTAGCCTAGGATGTTATGGGAAGCAGGAGAGGAAATTGCTGGGGTGTTGGCAGAGACTTCTGCATCTTCAGTTGTCATAGGAGAGACTGGAGAACAGATGACGTGCCTTTACTTAAGAGGGACAGCAGGAAACAACAGGTGGATGAGCTGTATATCACTGATAGGGAAGTTATCGGAAGAGATTCTGAGAAATGCCTTTGGAAAAGCAAGGGCAAGGTCTGCATGGCTTTTTGACAAGGTGCCAAAAGGATTAATTAGGGCAACATGGTAGAAGTTGTCTACATGGATTTCAACATGGCCTTTGACAAGGTTCCACATGATAGGCTGATTTGGAAATTTAAAACACATGAGATTCAGTGTGAGTGAGTCAGCTGGAGACGCTCATGGAGTGAGTACTGTTTTGGATTCGCTCCATAACCTTTACTTTTTTTAACCTTTGATCACCCTTATTCAGCTTATTTTTACCTATACCGAATGTTTCTTTGTTAATTTTTTTTGGATTTACTGCCGAGAGTTTGTTGTGAACTTTTGAAGATATGCAAACAGAAATGTCTCTCAGGTCTAAGGGATGGGATCCCGGACGCAATCCGAATGGTAACGGAAAGAACCAGGCTCCGCCACAACAAACTCAATTAACTTTTGAATTGTTTATGGAGGTTTTGGATAAAAAATTTGCTGAACTACAACAATTTTTTAAAGAAGATATAAAGGCTTTTCAAGAGTACATGGTTAAGACGGATTTAGTAATTAAACAGCAACAAGCTCTTATTGCGTCTCTGCAAGAAGATGCTCGGAAGCGAGATTTGACTATTGAAAAACTGCAACAGGATTTAATTTCGACCATTAAGCTGATGGAAGCCCTTAAAGCCAAGAGTGACGATTTTGAGAATCGGTCCAGAAGACAGAACTTACGTATACTTGGTCTTCCAGACGGCATAGAAAAAGATGACCCTTCGAAATATTTTGCTCAACTTTTAAAAGAAGCGTTTCCGACGATTTTCCCGAATAACCCCCCTTTATTGGATCGGGCACATAGAATTCGGCGTCGATCACCGAGTGTTACAGACAAACCTTCGGTGGTAATTGTCCGGTTCCATTATGTACATGACAAAGAACAACTTATAAGAGCAGCTCGTCGGGCAGGAATGATTAAATTCAAAGAATTTTGCTTCCGCCTGGTCAAAGGCTTTAGCCCTGACCTTTTAAAAAGAAGGCTTCTTTTTAAACCGTTGATGGCTGAATGCTATGAGAAAAATCTGAAACCTGCGCTCCTATACCCTGCGAAGCTTCGAATTTCTCCATCGAATGCTCCACGACAGGTTTTCATTTCAACTTCAGAAGCGAGAAAATACCTGGAGGAGAACTTCCCTACTGCTACAGACACCGGTCTCTAATAAGTGAACGATTCTGATCGTGTAAGATGGTTCTCGATCTCTTAAACCTGAATTAAAATCTGGTTATTGGTGTAGGTTCATCCTATTACTTTATACTTAAGTTAAAGTGTGTTTTCGTCATATTTATTGTTTTGCCTTATACACTTTAACCATTTAACTGCATACTTGTGCATTAACTTTGTTCCTTCGAAGGTATATTTTCACCTTCTTTGAATTTTTTTTTGATTAAGATGGTGGTTTTTTGAAAAAGATTTTTGGTTTTGCTTAAGATGGCGTTATTTTTTTTTTCTTTCGTCTCTTTCCTACAATGCATCGCTTATCATAGCTTAAATATTTTTTGTTTTGTCTGGGCTAGAGCCCGATTTATAATTTTTTTTAGTGATTATATTTTTATTCTTTTTACAACTAACTATACTTAGAAATATGGTTTTTATTATAGTGATTTTAATTTTTAAAGTTGGGGTGATACTTTTATATATATCCTTTATATATGGAGTGTTCTTCAGCTGACATGGGGGTAGGGGGTTACTTTTTCCCTTTTTAAGTCATATTTTGGCTTTTTCTCTTTCTCTTGGGGGGTGGGGGGATGGTCTGTTTTCTAATTCTATTTTTTCTGTACCAGTTTGTGTTAGTTTTTTTTATTTGGGCTGTTTTTGAACTTCAAATATGTCTGTGTTGTCGTCACTTCTGGGTCTTCTCACTACTTTTGTTCCTCTTCCGGGTGCATGAGTTTATAAGTTGGTTAACCCTTTCTATACCAAAGGGTTGATTTTAGAATTATGGCTCAGACCATTAATTTTGTGTCTTGGAATACTAATGGTTTAAATCATCCAATTAAACGAAAGAAGATTTTCAAAGTATTCCAAAGACTTAATGCTCATATCATTTTTGTACAAGAAACTCATGTGAGGAAGGAGGACAAATTTCGGTTTTTTTAGATTTTGGCGGGGTCAACAGTATCACGCAAATTCGAATGCTGAAGTAAAAGGAGTTTCAATTTTTATTGACTCCTCTATTTCATTTGTTCAACATGATATTTTTTCGGATCCGAATGGCAGATTTTTGTTAATTACGGGGTTACTTTGTAATAAAAAGATTGCATTGGTTAATGTTTATGCTCCAAATGTGGATTGTCCTGACTTTTTTAAGTCCTTATTTACCTCTTTACCCAATCTAAACAAATATAAGTTAATAATGGGTGGTGACTTTATTTGTTGTTTAAATCCTCTGATGGATAAATCTTTATCTACTCAGACTTTACCTAATAAGTCGGCCACTTGTATTAACTCTTTTTTGACTGACAATGGAGTTTTTGATATTTGGAGATTCCGGCATCCTAAAGACAAAGAGTTTTCTTTTTTCTCACATGTTTATCACTCTTATTCGAGAATTGATTATTTTTTTGTAGACTCTTGTTTTATTCCATTGGTAATCGGTTGTAACTATGATATTATAGCTATCTCTGATCATGCTCCATTATTACTTTCTATGAAATTTACGGATACAGCTTCTAATGCCAGACAATGGCAATTTGACTCTACCTTGTTGCAAGACTCTGACTTTATAAAATTTATGGAGGAGCAGATCGACTTCTTCTTTTCAACTAATTCTACAGATGATATTTCCTGCGGAACACTTTGAGACACTTTTAAAGCGTATATACGTGGACAGATTATTTCTTATTCTGTTGGTTTGAGGAAACGTACTAAGATGGAAACTCTTTTATTGGTTGATAAAATTAAAGAGATTGATAAGAAATATTCGATTGCTCCTAGTAAGGAGCTTTACAAACAAAGGGTTGAACTTCAAATGGAACATAGTTTATTACTTACATCCTCGATTGAAAATCAATTAATGAAAACTAAATCTGATTTTTATATACATAGTGATAAATCTGGTAAACTGTTAACTAGTCAATTGAAGAATGCTTTGGTTAAACGTCAAATCACTAAGATTGGTCAGCAGAATGGGAATCTGACAGATAATCATGATGAGATAAATAAGGCATTTCAAGACTTCTATACCTCCCTGTATCAATCTGAATTCCTTCAAGATCATAATACCATGTCTGATTTTCTTGGGAAATTAAATTTTCCAAGATTATCATCTGATGATCTTTTGATATTGGATACTATTACGGATGTAGAAATTAAAGGAGCTATTTCCTCAATGAATTCTGGGAAAGCACCGGGTCCAGATGGTTATACAGTTGAATTTTTAAATTTTTTTTCCGCTACTCTTTCCCCTTGGTTAAGTAAGGTTTTTGAGGAAGCCATTAGATTGGGGAATTTGCCACAATCTTTTTATAGAGCTTCCATTTCTCTAATATTGAAGAAAGATAAAGACCCTACTAACTGTGCTTCTTATAGACCTATATCTTTATTGAATGTAGACTCCAAGATTTTTTCCAAGTTACTGGCATCTAGATTGGAGAAGGTATTACCCAAAATTATTTCAGATGATCAAACCAGTTTTATTAAAAATCGTTATTCTTTTTTTAACATTAGGAGATTGTTGAATATTGTTTATACTCCTTCACATGACACTTCAGAATGCGTGATTTCATTAGATGCGGAGAAAGCATTTGATAGAGTTGAATGGCCTTACTTATTTAATGTGTTGGAGAAGTTTAATTTTAGTCCGATATTTATATCATGGATTAAACTGATTTATCATACTCCAGTAGCCTCAGTGTTTACCAATAATCAAAGATCTCCCTTTTTTCGCCTATTTCGGGGCACTAGACAAGGATGTCCTCTTAGTCCATTACTATTTAACATTGCCTTAGAACCTTTGGCAATTGCCATCAGATAATCACAGGATATTTTAGGTATTAATCGTGGGACAGATATTCATAAGTTATCTTTGTATGCAGATGATTTATTACTATTCATTTCTAACCCGGAGAAATCCATCCCAGCAGTTTTATCATTATTGGCTCAATTTAGTGAGTTTTCTGGGTATAAGTTAAATCTTAATAAAAGTGAATTGTTTCCTCTGAATAAACGGGTCCCAATTTATGGAAATTTACCTTTTAAATTAGTTAATGATTCTTTTACTTATTTAGGGATCAAAATCACAAAAAACCATAAAGATTTATTTAGGTTTAATTTTTTACCCTTAATTTATCATATTAAAGGTTTGTTTACTAAGTGGTCACCTTTATCTTTATCCCTAATAGGTAGGATTAATGCTATTAAAATGTTTATTTTACCTAAGTTTTTATATATTTTTCAAGCGATACCAATTTTTATCCCAAAATCTTTTTTTTACTAATGTTGACTCTAAAATTTCTTCATATATATGGCAGAATAAAAATCCCAGGTTAGGTAAAATATATTTACAGAAGACAAAAAAGAAAGGCGGGTTAGCATTACCTAATTTCAGATTTTACTATTGGGCAGTTAATATTAGATATTTGTTATGTTGGTTGAAAGATGGGGGTGGATCTTTTGGCCCTTGTTGGGTGAGTTTAGAAACTAAATTGGTATCAGCTTATGCTCTGGGTTCTATTTTAGGGACTTCTCTACCTTTTGCTCTTTCTAAATTGCCAAAACGAATTGACAACCCGATAGTTAAACATACTTTGCGTATATGGTTTCAATTTCGGAGATTTTTTGGGTTGACTCAATTTGTTTTAAATAGTCCTATTGTATCTAATTGTTTTTTCCACCCTTCCATTATAGATCAAGCTTATTCGGCTTGGAAAACTAAGGGGTTACTAAGATTTTCTGATTTATTTTTAGACAATTGTTTCATGTCTTTTGAGCAATTATCCAACAAATATAACTTGCCTAGATTTCATTTTTTTAGATATTTACAGATTAGACATTTTTTAAGTTCTGTACTCCCTACGTTTCCAAGTTTTGTGCCTTCAGATATTTTGGAGAGTTTATTTGAATTAGACCCTTTTCAAAAAGGGCTTATTTCAAAACTTTATAATATAATTATGAAGATACATTCAGAGCCTCTTTATAAGACTAAAAAGGATTGGGAAAGAGAGTTTAGTCTTAGTATTTCTAGTGAGAATTGGGATAGAATTCTTCAATTAGTTAATACATCATTGTTATGTGCCAAACATTCATTAATACAATTTAAGGTCGTACATAGGGCCCATATGTCCAAGGATAAATTAGCTAATTTTTACTCTCATATTAGTCCTATTTGTGATAGATGTCATTCTGAAATTGCGTCTTTAACTCATATGTTTTGGTCTTGTTCATTTTTGGAGAAATATTGGAAAGATATTTTTGATATTATTTCTGCGGTTTTGAATATTGATTTACAACCTCATCCTATTACCGCAATTTTTGGTTTACCAATGTTAGACTCACTGCATTTATCTTCTTCTGCCCGTCGAATGATTGCATTTCTAACTCTGATGGCTAGAAGATCTATATTGTTGAATTGGAAGGAAATTAATCCTCCCACTGTATTTAATTGGTTCTCTCAAACTATGTTATGTTTAAATCTAGAAAAAATTAGAAGTGGTACTTTTGAGACTTCTATTAAATTTGAAAAGTTATGGAGACCATTTATTCAACATTTTCATATGATGTAATATGACCCTGTGCCAAGTTCATTTGCTTTCCCAGCTTTTAGCTTATGTATGTTGAGAGGACCGGAAGTGACGGCATTGATGAATATTTATTTTTGTGAGATATTATAAACAGCCCTCTTTTTTTTCTCTCTTTTTTTGCTTCTTTTTTTCTTCTATATTAGTTATTAGTTATTAGATTAGATTAGCTAGTTTTGCATTATATATATTTTTTTCTTTCTTTTTTCTGTTTTCTTTATATCATATATTACGAAATATTTAGACTTACCATGTTCATACATATATTGTATGGCTTATGTCTTGGTAAACTCATTTATATTGTAACTATTATGTATGTTTCTTTTTCATCTGTAATGGAATTTGTATGTTGGTAATTTCTTTATCAATATATCATTTGTATTGTGTCCATATTACTAATATTAATAAAAAGATTTAGAAAGAAAGAGATTCAGTGTGAGTGAGCCAACTGGATAAAAAGTTGGTTTGGCTTGGATAGTTTTTTTCCTGATTGGAGGCCTGTAACCAATAGTGTGCTATAGAAATCAGTGTGGTGTTCTCTATTATTTGTCATATATATTCATGATTTAGATGAGAAAGTTGGTGGCATGATTAGTAAATTTGCAGGTGAGACCAAAAGTTATGGGACAGTGGACAGTGAGCCTCATCGCAAGCTACAATTAGATTTGGATCCATAGAGAACATGTAAGAGGTAATAGCAGATGGAATTTAACACAGACAAATGTTAAGTTAGGTATTTTGGAATGTTAAGGTAAATCAGGACATACAGAATGAATGACAGGGCTCTGTATAACAGGGAGATCTTGAGGTACAGTACTGTGCAAAAGTCTCAGGTAAACAGATAAATAGGATGCCTAACACTTCTGTGCAGTACTGTTTTTGACAACTTGGAGCAGACAGCGAGTTTGTAAATCTGGCAGGAGCAAAGAGTGATGAGAATAGTGACGGGGGGGGGGGGGAATGCCACAGGAGGGTTATAGGACTGGGGGCAGAGAAGGAATGCCAGGGTGAGGTTGGGTGGGGTGCAGATGTAGACATGCCCAGCCCTAAAACACTAGGAAAGGTAATTTGATTCCAAACACTTGGTTTATTGATCATTATAGAATGTCTCTCAGATGCTTCCCACTCCCTCCTCTTTCCCTTCTCCTGTTCGCAACCATGATTCCCCTCTCTCTGCCCCCTTCCCACTCTCAGTCCACAATAGAGACCCATATCAGAATCAGGTTTATCATCACTTGCTTATGTCATGAAATCTGTTTTTTTTTGCAGCAGCAGCACAGTGCAATACAGAAAATTACTACAGTACTGTGCAAATGTCTTAGGCACCCTAGCTATATGCATGTGCCTAAAACTTTTGCAGATTACTGTAGATAGTTCCTCGAGAATGGGTCAATGGTTGAACAGTACGATGAAGACGGCTTATGGTATGCTCGCTTTCATCGGCCCAGGTACTGAATTATCAATGTGGGGTGTCCTGTTACATCTGTACAAAACATTAGTTAGCATTTGTTCTAGTCACCACACTGTAGGAAGGAAATGATTAATTTAGAGATGGTGTCGAAGTGTCACAAGAATATTGCTGGGCCTAGAGGACCTGAGTTATCAGAGAGTGGATAAGAGTGCTCTGTTTTCATTGGGGAAAAGGAGGCTGAGAGCTGAAATGATAGAGGTAATATAAAATTATGAGAGGCATTGATAGTGTTTCCAATCTAAGCATGTCGAATACTAGAGGACATGTGTTTAAAGTGAGAGGGAGAGGTATAAGGAGGATCTGAGGAGCAAATTTCTTCACAGAAAGAGTATTTCTTATGTGCAATGAGCTGACTAAGGAATAACAGAAGCATAAACATTAACAACTTGAGAGGCACCTGGACAATTACTGGAATGAGCAGGGCACAGAGAGATATGGAATTAATGAGGATTTTATAATTACTCTAACTGAAGTAATGGCAGCACTATGGGAGAACAACAAGCATTAGGACAAATTGAATATGTTTTCAAAAAGCTGGCTGAGTCACTGAAGAGCAAAACAACTTCTTCAGTGTGATAGTAAATATCTTGGCTGCTTTGGCCCAGAAGGTGGTGGAGATCAGATCTTTAGGCACATTTAAGGTGAAGGAAGATAAAGAGTTGAGGCCAGCATAGATCAACTATGATCCCATTTTAATTACCTTGTGTTCTTGTGAATATTTCCAGGAGTCAGCTATAATAAATAACTATCACTTACTATTTTCCCAAATATTTTCTTCATGGATTAAGTTTTATGAAAAGAGGAATTGTACATCTCAGATCATAATTTGTGGTTTACCTTTCCAATACATTATTGACATTAAGAAAATGCAATCCATAGTAATTACCACTATTTGGAACTTGTAACAGTATTCAAGTATGGATAGGGTCATTACAAAATATTCTTTCATTTACAGGAGGGCGCTGGGCTTCACTCACCTGCTGCCACACAGCCTGCAGTCATGCACACTTTGTCCGTGCTACTGGAGAATTGTTTATCTGAGGATGAAGAGAAAAATAACAAAGTCAGACGTCTGTCATTGAAAAGCAAATGACACAGAGAATACAAGAGATGATCATACTCCATGCATCTGTCAACTGTAAGTTCTTCTGTCCTCCATAACAAAACAGGGTTTTTGAAGAATGCACATTTTATCTTTCATTTAACATTGCTCAATCAAGACTATTATAAAAAAATCTAGTCATTAATTTCATTCTAATTTGTTAAAACTTTACTCTGGAAATTGGTTGCCTATATTTAAACACACACACCCCCCCCCCCACCCCGCAAGGTGCCTAAGACTATTGCATAGCACAGCACTTTATTTGTCCGATGTGGGGTGAAGAACAAGTCTGTAAATCTGGTGGACAAAAAGGATATTGGAAATTGTGAGGGTACAGTGTTGCCAGAAGAGTTTGGGACAGGTGGCAGAGGAGTGCCAGGGGCAGCATGTGGCATGAGTGCAGACATACCCAACTCTGAGACACTAGGCAAGGTCATCTGATTCCAAACAACCAGTTTATTGATTATTACAGAATGTCTGGTGCTTCTCGCTCCTTCCCTCTCCCTTCCACTTTTAACAACCATGATTCCCCTCTCCCTGCCCCTTTCCCAATCTTAGTTCATAATGCAGGCTCGTATCAGGATCAGGTTTATTATCACTCTCGTACATAATGCAATTTATTTTTGCTTTCATGGCAGCCGTACAGTGCAATACAGAAAAACATTACAGTACTGTGCAAAAGTATCTGGCACCCTAGCTATATACACTGTATGTGCCTAAGACTTATGCACAGAAGGGATTACATTTCCAAAGTATTTAAAAAGTGGGGAAAAAATGATGCAATGATCGTAGGAAGTGATATTCCAAGATCCCTCTCATTGCATGTAACAACTGTTATCTGTGCACTACTACCTGTCTGAACTTCCTCTAAAAGTACATCTCCTGAGTACCAAATACATTGGCCTACAGGTTTTCCCTCTGCCAAACAACACTCTGCGTAATCATTAAACAAATTATTATTCCAGCATTCATTATTCCAGATTTTTTTTTAATCTTCTTTAGTTTTATCAACTTTCTTAAACCCTCCAAAACATTTGGAAGTTCAATAAAACCAACCTAATCAAAGGAAAGCTAACATGGTTTGTTTTAAACACTGGACAAACGTACTTTCTCTTGTACTTCTACTGTGACAGCAGAATGGAATAGCTCATTAAACTGGGCTTGTTTATGTTCTTATCATGTGAATTATATTTTTAACCATCAAGGGCACGTGTTCCAACATTCCTTCCTATTCTTTTTGCTGCAACTGCTCAGTTACCATCCTAAATTCAAAGTTCAAAGTACATTTATTATCGAAGTATGTAAACATTATATAACCTTGAGATTCCTTTCCTTACAGGCAACCACAATCCCAATGGAACGCAAAACAGACTGTCAAACAACCAAAGAGCAGAGAGAAAAAAAAAACTGTGCAGATAATAAAAGTAAGCTAATAACATCCCAGATCGCCAGTTAGGTCTTTCCCATATGAGAAATCCATCTAGCATGATTCTTTTACTTAAATAATTTTACCTCCTGCCTATAAATTATATTTTAGTCTCACAGGAAATGAGAATATTTGTTTTCTAAAATGATTTTAGATTATGTATTAAATCAGAATAACACTGCAAAGGTTTTATGATTGTTTTAAAAGAATTCCCTCATGGGACATAGATATTTCTGCATTGCCAACCACCCCAATTACCATTATCAGTGCTTTCTTGAGCCGCTGTAATCATTAAGTTGAAATTAAAATTACAGTACATTGGAGAAGAAGTCCTAAAATTGTAACCCAGTGATGAAGAATGGAAAGCAGTATTTTGAAGTTAGGATGTTGTAGAATGGCTATTTGTACTTGCTGGAGTTACCCGGTGATCATGGCAAGGGATTCTGGATGAAGACTGAACAGGATGGATTAGTATGATCTGTGAAACATTTCTCCCAATTGAAGCAAGTCCTGAGCTGGTTATGAGGATGTGGTGAGTTTCAAGTTCAAGTTCAAGTATATTGTATTTCAACCATACACATGCATACAGCTAAACAAAATATCACTCCTCTGGGACCAAGGTACAAAACACAGTACAATATGAGCTGACATGAAGTTAGTAATGTTATTGGCGCTGTCAGAAATAACATGTATTGGGTGGTAGCAGGATTCCATCGAGTTCTCATCATGTCCGAGTGCAGTGCCCCAGCTGATGCGAGGTAGACCAGCTACATCATGTTGATGGAGATTTGGAAAAACCAAATGTCCTAAACAGCCACTGTAGAGGGCTGTTAATGGTTAACCACGTTGCTGCGGGTCTGGACCCACAGTTAAGTTGGACTGACTAATAACAGCAGTTTTCTTTTCCTTAGGACATTTGTGAGCCTGATGTAATTTTTAGTAGTTCCAGGGTCACCATGGTCACCATAATTGATTCTAATTTAATTCCATGCACTTAATTAACTGAATTGAAATATCCAAACTGCCACTGCAAATTTTCAGTTCACATTCTGTTTCTGGTCCTGAATTGCCAGTATTATAATTAATCTTCAATGCTACTGTTCCATGTGTTCATTAACATAAGGACATGAGATTAAAAAGGAGAATTAGGCCATTTGGTCCATTGAATCTGGCCACCATTTCATCATAGCTGATCCATTTTCCCTCTCAGCCCCAATCTCATGCCTTCTCACCGTATCCCTTCATACAGTGACTAATCAAGAATCTATCAGCCTCAGCCATAAATATACCCAATGACTTGGCCTCCTCACAACTTCCACAGATTAACCACTCTCTGAATAAAGAAATTCCTTCTCATCTCTAAATGGACATTCTTGTATTCTGAGGTTGTGTCCACTAGTCTTAGACTCCACCACCATCCTCTCCACATCTGCTCTACTGAAGCCTTTCAATATGTGATAGGTTTCAATGAGGTCACCCTTCATTCCTCTGAATTCCAATGAGTAAAGGCTGAGAGCCATCAAATGCTCCTCATATGACAATCCTTGCAACCCCAGAAACATTTTCATGAATTCCGTTGAACCCTCTCCAATGTCAGCACAATCTTTCTTACATAAAGGGGCCCAAAACTGCTCACAATGCTCCAAGTGAAGCCTCAGCAGTTCTTTAAAAAGCCTCAGCATCACGTCCTTGCTTTGATATTCTAGTCCAATCGAAATGAATGCTGACATTGCCTTTGCCTTCCACACCATTGCCTTCTTTACTACAGACTCAACCTGTGAATTAACCTTTAGGGAATCCTGCATGAGGACACCCAAGTCCCTTTACACCTAAGATTCTTGAATTTTCTCTCCATTTAGAAAATAGCCTTTTATTTATTCTATCAAATCACCTCCTGACACTATATTCCATCTGCCACTTCTTTGCCCATACTCCGAATCTGTCTAAATCCTGTGGTCTCTCTACTTGCTCAATGCTACCTGTCCCTCCACCTATCTTCTTATCATCTGCAAACTTGACCACAAAGCCATCAATTCCATCATCTAAGTCATTGACATATAATGTAAAAAGTATCATTCCCAACACAGACCTTTGTGGAACACCACTTGTCACTAGCTTCCAACCAGGAGATGCTCCTTTATTCCCACTCAGCCACTGCTTTATCCATGCTCTTACTTTCCTGTAAGGCCATGGACTCTTAACTTGTTAAGCAGCCTCATGTGTGGAACCTTGTCAAAGGCCTTCTGAAAATCCAAGTACATAATATCCACCAATTCTCCTTTGTCTATCCTGCTTGTTATTTCTTCTAAGAGTTCCAATGGATTTGTCAGGCAAGACATTCCCTTAAGGAATCCATGCAGAGTACAACCCATTTTATTATGTGCCTCCAAGTATACTGAAACCACATTCTAAACAATCAACTCCAACATCTTCCCAATCACTGAGGTCAGCCTAACTGGCCTATAATATTCTTTCTTCTGCCTCTTTTTCCTCTTGAAGAATAAAATGACATTTGCAATTTTCCAGTCTTCTGGACCATGCCAGAATCAATTGATTCTTGAAAGATCATTACAATTGCCTCCACAATTTCTTCTGTCACCCCCTTCAGAACTCTGGGATGTCATCCATCTGGTCCAGGTGACTTATCTCCCTTCAGACCTTTCAGTTTCCCAAGAGCATTCTCCCTAGTAATGTTGGGGGGGGGGGGGAAGTGAAAGATGTGTTTGGTGGTGGGATCCCGTTAGAGGGGGTGGAAGTTATGGAGAATTGTGTGTTGGATGCAGAGGCTAATGGGGTGATAGGTGAGGACAAGAGGAACCCTATCCCTGGGTTTGTGACGGGGAGAATTGGGTGAGAACATAATTGTGTTAAATGGAGAAGAGGTGAGGGAGAGCAGCCTTGCTGGTGGAGGGAGAAAAGCCCCTTTCTTTTAAGAAGGAGAACATCTCATTAGTTCTGGAATGAAAAGCCTCATCCTGAGAGAAGATGCGGTGGAGACAGAGGAACTGAGAGAAGGGGGATGACTCCCTGTCTACTCTATCTATCCCTCTCATAATCTTAGGAACCTCTATGAAGAAAATTATTGAAACATTTTTCCAACTTGCATACAACGACATTTGACTTAATTTTGGATGTACAAGATCCCACAGGCAGCAAGTCAGTTGGATAACCTGTTAATTGTCTTTAACAGGTTTGATGAGGAATGCATATCGCTGAGAAAATCAAGACAATTGTGAAAGCCAATAATAATCTTAAGCATTATCTATGATATTAAAATATATTGCAAGCCCTCTCGAGAAAGGAGACCAAGTTATTTCATTAGACAAATAGATGCCAGAGTAATAAAACTGTCAAAAGTAAAAAATTAGGGTGACAGATATGATTGATGATATGATTAATTGTTTTTATTAATGCCATGGACCAAAAAGAGACACGAGAAAGAAATAATACCCAAGATGTCATTATTCATACAGGCTACGTCAAAGTTAATTAAGTGTGAAACTGCTTTCTCTATACTTTCTGGCCTTGAGATCTCCAATATTTCAGTTATGCACCCTTAAAACCAGACTGCTTTGGTTTTAGGTTTTTTTTATCTTGACAGCTTGGCTCAATTGGTGACAAAATCAATGAGAAAATTTTCAGAAAAGCAATGATTTCCGGCTGTCTGGATAATTTTCATTCCTCAGCCAACTCATGTCAAATGACTAACCTCAATTGTTGAATACAGAACAGTACAGCACAGGAACAGGCCCTTCAGCCCACAATGTTGAGCCAAACCAGCTAAAAGTAAAACAACCCCACCCTCCAAAACTAATCCCTCCAACCTACACAATGTCCATATCTCTCCAGCTCCCTCATATTTATGTGTTTATTTAAATATCTCTTAAAAGCCTCTAATGTATTTACCTCTACCACCATAATGGGGAACGCATTCCAGACGTCCCCCACTCTCTGAGTAAAATACTTACCCCCACATTCCCTTTGACCAAACTCCCTCTCACCTTCAGTGTCTGCCCACTAGCGTTACACGTTTCTATCCAGGGAAAAAGATACTCCCTGTCTACTCTAGCTCTGCCTCTCGTAATCTTATAAACCTTTATCAGATCTTCCCTCAGCCTCTGCTGCTGCAAAGAAAACAACGCAAGTTTCTCCAGCCTCTCATGATAGCACATACTCTCTAAACCAGGCTACTGCTGAATGTAAGATCGTACTGTAAACAGGCTGGTTATTTTGTTCCCTCCAAATGTTCTTCCTCCTCAACAGAATGAAAGGGAAGAGGAGGGTGGGGTAATGAGGTCATGAGGAGGAGTGCTGCCTGTAATTTTTATTCCTCATCCACATCCCCTCTGACTTTTCTTTCGGATTTCTTGCTTTATGGCTGCCTGCAAGCAGACAAATCTCAAGGTTGTATCACTTATACATTCCTTGAAAATAAATGTAGTTTGATTTGATTTGTTGTCAGCTTCAGACACTGTTCCAATGATGATCAGTGTAAGCTTGAGGAAGATAGCTCACTGTGCTGCAAACCTCAGCTCTCAGATCACTGAAGGGTCTGATTCTGTGCTATATGACTTCATTTACCTTAGTTCTGAATTCGACTACTTTGTGTAACAGGCACATTTTCTTCTCATGTGACGGTATTGATAGTTCATCTGTTTTTTTCTGTACTTAACTGTTGCCAGTATCACATTTACTTAATAGTCATTTCAAGGATGTGCAACAGTGGTTATGTGAGTACGTCAACATAAACAAATACATTGCATATATTAAATACTATTTACATAATAAAGTATTACAAAGGATAAAGCTGTATTATTAAAAGAGTTTGATGATTAAGTTGCCTTAATTCACATGTCACAATCTCATAGAAGAAAACTTCTGTTTTATTTGTATGCTTTTGAAGATTGGGCACGACACTGAAAACTTTGACAAACTTCTATAGATGTGTGGTGGAGAGTGTATTGATTGGTTGCATCACAGCCTGGTATGGAAACACCAATGCCCTTGAGAATGGAAAATCCTACAAAAAGCAGTGGATATGGCCCAGTCCATCATGTGTAAAGCCCTCCCCACCGTTGAGCACATCTACATGGAGCGTTGTCACAAGAAAGCAACATCCATCATCAGGGACCCCCAACACCCAGGGCATGCTCTCTTCACACTGATGCCATCAGAAAGAAGCTACAGGAGCCTCAGGACTCACATTACCAGGCTCAGGAACAGTTACTACCTCTCAACCATCAGGCTCTTGAAACAAAGGAGATAACTGCACCTGCCTCATCACTGAAATATTCCTACACCATATGATTATCTCATGTTCTAGATATTTATTGCCTATTTATTTATTATTATATTTTCTTATTGTATTTGCAGTTTTTTGTCTTTTGCACACTAGCTTAATGCACAAGTTGATGTGATCTTTCATTGATTTTATTATGGTTATTATTCTAATATGGGTTTATTGTGTATGCCCACAAGAAAATGAATCTCCGGGTTGTATATTGGGACATGTACGTACTTTGAGAATAAATTCACTTTGAACTTTGAAATAGTGATAAAGGTAATTTCTAATGTATAATAAAATATCCCAAACAATTCAAAATATTTTCATCAAAGATCATCAACCTAAAGTGTGAACTATTTCTATATCCACATATGTTGGCCAGCCTGTTGAATATCTCCAGCATTTAGTTAGTATTTGTAATATAAAATAATTACCATAGTCAAGTATTAAAAATGTAATCAGGGAAACTGGCATTTAATTGACCTGTGCTTAGCAAAGGACAATTACATCATTAGTAGATCGAGAAACACAAAGCAAATAACTTATTGTGACTTTAAATGAGCCCAGCTGTATTTCAGAAGCAGTGTAATGCATTTTGTGTGCTTATGATAAAATGCTTCTGTGATTTACATGGAACAGAGCCGTGAAAAGTTCATTAGTGTGTTAAAACATCTGATGCAAGTGACTGTGTTTTAGCTATAATATTATTTGAAGGACAGCGATTAATGGAATAATCTAAATTATATCTTTTCTCTTACTTTACACTCCATCTCACCCCAAAGGAAATGTTACTATTTGACTCAAAATTAACAGAGAAAAGATTCCTAGATGTGTATAAACATTGACTACTCTTTCTCAATCTTCAAGTAGATAAACATAACAATGATAATGATACAAAGAGATCGGGACTACATTAATAATGGTTAATGTATATAGAAACAGACCCTGAGTAAAATATGTAATCTACGCCTCCCAATCTCTTAGTAACTAAACACGAAAAAGATTCAAAAACAATTTTTTTTACAAAAAGTCCCCCTAAACTAAAAAAAAGACCAAAATAAAAACAAAACAAAAGCTGGGCTGCCATGTTTCATCGGTTAAAATTATTTGTCATTAACTCCGCTCCTCTATACACGAACAAAAAGTTATTGAGAAGGACTCGGAAAAGGTCAGCTTACATCAGATAAAAATGTTGAATAAATGGCCTCCAAATTTCTTCAAATTTAACTGAAGGGTTGGTAGTGCCACTCCTAATTTTTTCCAAGTTTAAACATGTTATAGTTTGGGAAAACCACTGAAATGTAGTAGGGGGATTAGAATCTTTCCATTTAAATAAAATGGATCTTCTGACTATTAAGGTAACAAGTGCAATCAAATGGCAAGCTGAAGGGGATAAACATTGACTATTCTAGCAGCTCTATAATGGACAAAATGGTGATGCACGCTGGGAGGTACCCTGCAGAATCTCCAAAATGGCACAAAAAATATAACACAGAAACGGTCATAGTGTATAACTGCGGCTAAAAGTGATTTTCAAAAGCACGGCACCATAAAGGGTAGTGTAAAAGGTTGAATTTCTAGTCTCTGCTCTTCCCTCATCTTCCAATTCATACAGCTATTCCTCATTCTATTAACCTACTCACTTATTTCCCTGGTCTTCTTCCTCAAGCTGTCTTCTACATTCCCAGTTCATTCTGCACTGTCCTTCTCTATTATTCTCATAGTTGCAATATTTCTTTTATGTTATATATTTAGAGATCAGAATCAGAATCACAATCTCAATCATTTTTTATTATCACCAGCCTGTGTCATCAAATTTGTTAACTTAGCAGCATAGTATAGAAGAAAGAAAGAAAATAAATAAATAGTAAATCAATTACAGCATATATTGAATAGATTAAAAATCATGCAAAAAACAGAAATAGTGTATATTAAAAAAGTGAGGTAGTGTTCAGGGGTTCAATGTCCATTTAGGAATCGGTTGGCAGAGGGGAAGAAGCTATTCCTGAATCGTTGAGTGTGTGCCTTCAGGCTTCTGTACCTCTTACCTGATGGTAACAGTGAGAAAAGGGCATGCCCTGGGTGCAAGAGGTCCTTAACAATGGATGCTGCCTTTCTGAGACACCACTCCTTGAAGACGTCCTGGGTACTTGGAAGGCTAATAACCAAGATGGAGTCGACTAAATTTACAACCCTCTGCAGCTTCTTTCAGTCCTGTGTAGTAGTCACCACCCATACCAGACAGTGATACAGCCTGTCAGAATGCTCGCCATAGTACATCTATAGAAGTTTTTGCGTGTATTTGTTGTCATACCAAATCTATTCAAACTCCTAATGAAGTATAGTTGCTGTCTTGCCTTCTTTATAACTGCATCGATATGTTGGGACTGGTTTAGGTCCTCAGAGATCTTGACACTCAGAACTTGAAACTACTCACTCTATCCACTTCTGATCCCTTTATGAGGATTAGTATTTGTTCCTTTGTCTTACCCTTCCTGAAGTCCACAATTAGCTCTTTCATCTTAGTGACATTGAGTGCCAGGTTGTTGCTGTGACACCACACCACTCGTCGACATATCTCGCTCCTGTACACCCTCTCATCACCATCTAAGGTTCTACCAACAATGGTTGTATCATCAGCAAGTTTATAGATGGTATTTGAGCTATGCCTAGCCACACAGTCATGGATATAGAGACAGTAGAGCAGTGGGCTAAGCACACACCCCTGAGGTGCACAAGTGTTGGTCATCAACAAGGAGGAGATGTTATCACCAATCCGTACAGATTGTGGTCTTCTGGTTAGGAAGTCGAGGATCCAATTGCAGAGAGAGGTACAGAGGCCTACGTTCTGAAACTTCCGAATCAAGATTGTGGGAATGATGGTATTAAATGCTGAGCTACAGTCGATAAGCAGCATCCTGACATAGGTATTTGTACTGTCCAGGTTGTCTAAGGCTGTGTGAAGAGCCATTGAGATTGCATCTGCCATTGACCTATTGTGATGATAGGCAACTTGCAATGGGTCCAGGTCCTTGCTGAGACAGTAGTTCTGTCTAGTCATGAACAATCTCTCAAAGCATTTCATCACTGAGTGCTACTGGTCAATACAGCGTGGTAACAGGTCCTTCTGGCCCAATGAGCCACATTGCCCAATTACACCCATGTGATTAACTAGGCTACTAACTTGTATGTCTTTTGAAAGTAGGAGGAAACTGGAGCATCTGGAGAAAACCCACACGGTAATGGAAGGAGCGTACAAACTCCTTAGAGAAGGCATCAGAAATGAAACCAGGTCGCTTGTGATGTAATAGTGTTACACTAAACTGCTATCTTACCGTACCACCCCCAAATCTATTAGAAAGGTGTGAGATTTTAAGTAATGGTGTTTTGAAGTTTTGGAGAGTGAAGCATCAGAGAAAGTTAAGTGAGTATGCAGTGCAGAATAATAACCAATCGACCTACCAATCAATACATCTTTGGACTGTGAGAGGAAACCAGAGCACCCGGAGGAAACTCACACAGTGACAGACAGAACACACAAACTCCCTACAGGCAGCGGTGGGAATTGAACCCAGGTCGCCTGTACTGTAATGCATTGTGCTAACCACTACGCTACTGTGCCACCAAGATGTAGTTTCTCATTGCATTTCACAGAACTGAGGCAGAACTGAACATCAGAAGTGTACACATAGGAGGAAGAAAATGATATTAGCGTTCCTCAAAAAGACGCAACTAACAATCTGCTGGAGGGACTCAGCATCTGTTGAAGGAAAGGAATTGTCGAGACTTTGGGTGAAAACCCTGTCTCAAATATGTTGTGCTGATCACCACTGACATCAACAATCAATGCACTTGGAATACCTGTAACACCGTGATCATTTAAAAAAATTATAGTACCTTTAGCTCTATTAATTAGAAGGAACATAATGAAGCAGTTGTGCTGAATCTATATTACTTAGGAGCCATTGTCATGGAGATTGGAAGCTGTCCAATACTTTGTTCATGTGGTCACTCTTCATCAATGGGAGCTTAGACATGCACATTCATTTTTCAACAGCTAGCACCACCTTCACTTATGGTTCCTCTGGCATGCAGCTTCCAGGCAAAATCCAAGATGACATGTAAGAAGCAGAGGCATTTAGTCCCTTGCCTCTGTTTCACCATTGAATGAGACCATCCCTATTTACCAAACTGTGATCCACATGCCCAGATCCCCTTATCTAACAAAAACAGATCAAACTCCATGTTACTCTCACATTTGATCCCAAAAGCAGAAACTGATGTTGTCAAACATCCAAAGTTATCAAGGACACCCACCATCCAGGCCATGCTCTCTCTCACTGCTGCCATTGGGAAGGAGGATCTGGAGCCTTAGGTTCCAGACCACTGGGCTCAGGAACAGTTACTACCCTTCAACCATCAGGCTCCTGAACCAGTGTAAATAACTTCACTCAAATCTAGTCTGAACTAATTCCACAGTCTATGGACTCACTTGGAAGAACTCTACAACTCAAGTTTGCAGTATTATTTATTTACTAAAACCTTTTATCTTTTGCGTAGTTTGTCTTCTTGTTGTTGGTTGATTGTCAGTCTATGTTTGTGTTTAGTTTCTCAATGATTCTTATGTATTTTGCTGTTTTATTGTGAATGCCTGTAAAAAAATAAATCTCAAGGTAGAATATGGTAACATAAACACACTTCAATAATAAATTTACTTCAAACTTTGAAAATTCTCATTATGCAGACCCCTCATATACAGCAAAAAAAAACCCCACCTATATTCCAATACTTCTGAAACAGTCCTGAAGTAATTGCCTACTCCTTTAAGGAGTGAGTTAAAAAATATGTACTGTACTATAGCTCAGAAACATAAATCCTGAAACGGACCCTAATCCTGATCTCAACACATGATGAATATTGAAGATCTATTCTGCTGACTGGAAATGTCAACCAGATGTTTGGAAGCTACTTTATAAAATATTAAACAGAGAACCGCCTATCTCCTGAATTTATTGTGGCAACAGTTGGCTCTTGAGAATATAGTTGCAAGGAATTACCATTGTAAGGCAGATTATACTGCAAACCTATGGGATTTCCTCATGGCCTCCTTGAGAATGGATTCTCAACTGCAGAGAAAATAATGGAACAGCTAAGAAGCAGGGTTTACCCCAAGGCTTTTTAATTGTTTAATACATATCATGAAAATCTCTAAAGGGCTATTGAACACAAGGCAATAGCTTCTAAAAATAGTGTTTGTTTATGTGAGCCTCAATTCTCAAATTGCCGGGGCCTTAGCAGAAATATTAAAATTATCCCTAATGACAGGAGACGTACCACAGAATAGGAGGATAGCCAATATTGTTCTGCTGTTTAAGAAAGGTTCTAACCGCAAATCAGGAAATTATAGGCCAGTGAGTCTGACATCAGCAGTGTGAAAGCAATTGGAAGGTATCCTAAGGGACTGGATATATAAGTACTTGAATAGACATTTACTGATTAGGGATAGCCAGCATGGCTTTGTGTATGGTAGGTCATGTTTTAACAGTCTTACAGAGTTTGTCAAGGAAGTTACCAGGAAAATGGATGAAGGCAATGCAGTGGATGTTATCTACATGCACTTTAGTAAGGCATCTGACAAGGTCCCTCAAGGGAGGTTGGTCAGGAAGGCTCAGTTGCTCGGCATTTAAGATGAAGTAGTAAATTGGATTAGATGTTGGCTTTGTGGAAGAAGCCAGAGAGTGGTAGTAGATGGTTGCTTCTCTGACTGGCCTTGGACTAGTAGAGAACCGCAGCGATCAATGCTAGTTCTGTTGTTATCTATGTCAATGATCTGGATGATAATGTGGGTAATTAGGTCAGCATATTCATGGGTGACACCAAGACTAGGGTGCAGTGGACAGTGAGGAAGGCTATCATGGCTTGCAGAGCGATCTGGATCAGTTGGAAAAATGGGCTTAAAAATGGCAGATGAAATTTAATGCAGACAAGTGTGAGGTGTTGCACTTCAGTAGGACCAACCGGGGGGGGGGGGGGGTCTTACTGAGTGAATGGTAGGGCACTGAGGAGTGTGGTAGAAGATAGGCAGTTTAAATGGTTTCATCATGGACTAGATGGGCCAATGGGCCTGTTTCTGTGCTGTACTTCCCCATGACTCTATGAATATGGGCAGACTGATAAAGAGATGTGCACTGGCTGGAAGCCCCAATTCCAGAAGGATGTTCTTATAGTTTTCTAAGAATACCACTGGCTCAATATTTAGCATTTTGACCAAAATAGCCACCATCACCAATGATAGCACTCTAATTCACAATGACAGGTTCACGATCATTATTTTAGTATGATTTGTGCTATCAATCTCATTGGTTTGGCCTAACACTGCACTAGCACACTTAACAGTACAACTGACACGTACAATGAGTTCACACTAAGGTGACTATCAATCATCAGAAGTGCCAGAATTATTTATACTTGCTTAATGTAAAAATAAATTCCAACTTTATGAGCAGAGATAAAATGTGTGACTGGGCTCTTTCTTTGAGAACAGAGAACTTAAGTCAACTGAAAATAGAAGACCAACAACACTGCAAGAAATGGCTTAGAGTACTATTTTTATAGGGTGTAATGTGGCAGAGATTACTTGTACTGCTGGCACTTCTGTGGATCTTATGAGTGAAAATGGAAGGTTTCAACATGCTAGTTAAATTTCAAAGAAGGGAGAAACTTGTTAGCCCCATAAGTTTGTACCTGACTATAAATCTACGGACAAGGTTTGAGACATGGGTGGCAAGACTTTCTCTTACCATCAGTGTGACCTACAACTGACCAACCACACTGACAGCAAGAGTTCACTTATTTCTAATAAATGCACAACAAATGTATTTTACACCAAGGAATTTAAAAAAAAATCTGCAGATGCCTGAAATCTGAAACAAAAACAGACTCTGCTAGAAACACCCAGCATGAGAAGCAACAGTTACAGAAATATACTGTTACTGCTTCTGGTTGAAGACTTCATTAGTTTAGGGAACAAGAGAAAAAATAGTTAGTTTTAAGTTATGGAGGAAGTTTTCAGATATAGGGGAGGATAGATCAAAATAAATACAGTATTTCTAATAAGCTGAAGGCAGGAATGATGTGAAGATGAATTGCAGAGGCCATCAGGGTGATTGGTTAATATAAGCAGTTAGATAGAAAATAAACTACATTTATGAAACGAGGGCAGTTAAGGAGTGAAAATACTCAGGTACAGTACATTTACATCTGTGAAATTCAGGACTATGCAACATGACTAATAGCTCAAGTTGTGCTAATGGAGAGACAAAAACTGAGTCAATTTCACTGATGGATGATTTACAGAAGAAATGGCCAGTTGTGAAACAGACAGGGAAAGAACATTACCTCCAGTTGTGGAATTCAATATTGTGTCTGGAGGATGAAGTACGGTTGGAGTAAGGCCCAGTGCAAGATCGAGGGACAACATTTCATCTGGTCCAGGCAAGAAGCAACATTCCAAGTTCAGTATCAAATTCTACAATTTCAGGTCATTTGCTTTCACTGTTTATATCACCCGTGGCCATTTCTCTTCTGTTATCCATCTGTGATAGTGGCTCAGTTTTCCTCTCTCTATTAGCATAGCCTGAGCTGCTGAGCTGGTCTTACATTCCCAACTTCCACATTCCTATATTATTTCTGCAAACTCTTAACTGCTCTTAAGACCATAAGACATTGGAGTAGGATCAATCCATCAGCACATTGAATTTGCATGGCCGAATTATTACCCTCTCAATTCCACTCTCCTGCCTTCTCCCATAACCTTTGATGCCCTTACTAATCAAGAACCTATTAAACTCGTATATATACATGTGCACCCAAATGTATCTTGTTTCTTAACTTTTCAGCAAATTCTCTTTCTAACTGCTCCAACCAAATGGCCTTGACTATTTATCCCTCCTGGCCTCACCCTTTCAGAAATATTCCTTTTGTTCCAGCTGAACTATCCCCAACTTCTCTGCAATGTATATCTAACATTTCCTTTCTCAGTTCTGACAAAAGGTCTATGACCTTAAAACTCCATTGTACCCTGAATTGAGATATATTGATCCTAAAAATCACTTTAATGTTAATGTTAACTGTGAATAGTCAAAACTCATGGATAAGTTCATTGTCTTTCGGCACTCCCAACCTATCTTGTTTAAAAACAATTTAGAGTTACCTCATTTCCACAGGTATCCCAGTAATTTGCTCACATGGAGACACATGAGAGTGCAGGTTCAGCATTTGGGGCAAAAACACAAAAAGTCTGGTGGAACTCAGTGGGTCAGGCAGCATCTATGGATAGATATGGACAGTTGACATTTGGGGGATGGGACCTTTCATCAGGGCTTGATCTGAAAAGTCAACTGTCCATTTCCCTCCATAGATGTTGTCTGATCTGCTGGGTTACTCCAGCCTTTTGTGTATCACTTGCTCACATGCTTATCTTTCAAAAGTGAGGAAGTCACTGTTGTGGTGCTCCTGAATATATCTACTGCTATTATTACCATGTGTACCTGTTCATACGGATCAAATCATTGCATAGTGCACTGAGGTGGAACAAAGCAATAACAATGCAGAATTAAGTTTAAAAGCTACCAAAATGAGCAATGCAGGCAAACGATGAAGTGCAAGTCATTACTAGGTCAATTATGAGGTAAAGAGATGCATTTAATACAAGAATCACATGACAGTTTGCATAGCACAAACTTCAACACCAAAAAGTAATATTAATTCAGGATTGAATATTATGCTGAAGTCTAGCTATTTAGGCAGATCTTCAGAAAATAATGGCATGGGATTTTAAACAGCCTCTCAAAAGAGCAGATAAAGCCTCATAATTAATAGCTTTCACGGTACAGCATTCCTTCAGTCATGGACTGAAATGTCAAACTCACATTTGTACTTCGGTCTCTGGAGTGGAGCTGCAACTGAGATAAATGAGATTTGGGAGTACTATAAGATAAGGAACAGCTGCTAATGAGGGACTGGCACAGTTCAGATCAATACTGTTCAAATCATAATCAGGCACAATTTACACTTACACTCAGTGGCCACTTTATTAGGTACACCTATACACCTACTCATTAAGGCAAATATCTAATCAGTCAGTTATGTGGCAAACATCAGAATGGAAAAAAAAATATGACCTAAGTGAATTTGACCGTGGAATGATTGTTGGTGCCAGATGGGGTGTTTAGAGTATCTCAGAAACTGCTGATCTGGAATTTTCATGCACAACAGTCTCTAGAGGAGAGGTTCTCAAACTGAAGTCGATGGACACCTTAGAGGCCCATGGCATTAAAAAAAAGTTTGGAAACCCTTGCTCTAGAATTTATAGAGAAGGGTGTGAAAAAGAAAGCAAAACAAAAAAAAATGCAGTGAACGGCAGTTCTGTAAAAATGTTTTATTAATGAGAGACATCAGAGGAGAATGGCCAGATTTGTTCAAATTAACAGGAAGGTGACAGGAACTCCTATAACCTTGTGTTACAATAGTAGTGTGCAGAAGAGCATCTCTGAAGGCAAGAGGTACCTAGTAAAGCGGCCCATTACTGATGGGCAGTGACCTTGTCTGTAGTCACTCTACTGTCAACCTTATTCCGAACAATTTATTAAACCTAGTTAAAGAAATCAGTTGAGAATCTGCCACACACAAGCACACTCCAATCTCAAATAGCCTAGTAAACAACATAATGAAAATTGCTACAATTCAGAGGGGAACATCATCACTCAGTAGCCTTTCCAATTAAGGCTGCAACCTGAGAGGTATTCAAAAATAGAGTGGTTTCCATTGTCATCAAAGGTTGGACTCTTCAAACTCTTTGTACAATGATCAGTTTATAACCAAACGCTTCCCTACCTCTTTGAGTAGTATATAACACAGCTAACACCACCACTGTGCTTGTCATGAGTAGGAGTAACGCACTGAGTGCAATTTCAATGATGGTCCAACTTTTCTTCATTAATTTTGTTGATTTTTCCACGATATCCATCTGGCTTTCCGATTTGCCCATTATGGTCACACTACATGGAAAAAGACAGCGAGTGCAGTTAAACAAGCATCGAATATAACACAACACAGTAACCGCATCAAACAGAAAAAAAAACTACTTTACATTTGGAATTTCGTCTGATCTTCCATCTTTATGGATAACCCTTGGGGAAAAAAATCCCACAATTTGTTAAGAGTAGGTGCTGTCTTTCTGACTGACCCGCGAATCCTGGTAGCGGGGAAGGACTGCAGATACCATTAAACGTTACATTCTCGCACACCAGGAGAAGTTAGGAATCTGACCGAATAGAACACACTGCCTAACTTTGGAGTTGAATCTTTGGAGGACGGGGTTTTGTGTAAACCTCAGTGTAGAACAGTCTAAAGGAATACTTTAACTACGAAGTATCTTTTCTGCCCAGGTAGGGAAATTTGATCGACGCATTCGTTTTCGAGATCGATCCTTCAAAGGTAGGGGGAGGCAAGATGTAAGGACTACGGCACGCATTTCTTCCTGGATTGACGCCACCAGTAATCGCATAGTATAGAAGCAAGGAATGAAAGAAAGAGGGGTGAAAAAAAACACTGGCCGTGCTCCAACTCAGGCCCGACGTTTCCACACCGGTCAGTTCCATTTCATTTATTCACTGTATCGAACCATCCTTCAGCAGCTATGTCGTGCTGTGCCGAGCAAAACCGTGCGCTCGGAGTGATCACTGCAATGCAGTTTCACTAAGTTTTTTTAAGGCAAAGGAACGAGCAGACGACCGATATGCGGCATTTTTAGGGAAGGGGAAACAAAACTCATTTTAGAGCGCGGAATGGTGATCAGATGTCCAGGTTGTGCTCATACGAAGGCTTAATTGTAGGCGGCGTTTGCGCGCTGAGTCAATTTCCGTCGCGAGTCGCTGAAGAAGAGTAAGGGAATACATTAAGTCCTCCGTTCAGAGTAGCGACATGAATCCCTTAAAGCGAGACCCTACCCTCAGATATATGTTTTAAATGTTACTGCAGGAATATCACAGCATGTTTGATTTACTTGAAACGGTAAACTGTAATCCATCCATCAAGTACGTATTAAAATCGGTCCATTTATCCAAGGTCATATAAGTCAGTTTCTGAATTGTTTCTCCGGTCAAGCTTGCATGAAGCGATCTACTCAATTTTTTTTTTCGATTAAGGGGAAACGACAATGAATTGGAGGATATTTCACCTCAGGAATGCAATGTTCACACCGAAATCCCAGGATGGGATAGGTGATCTCAGATAAACACTCCTGAGAGGTGTTGAGGGAAAGCTTCACCAGTGGCGATGCTGTATGAGCTTCTCCAATGGATGTGAAATGTCGTTTTCTGAGAGTAGTTTTTACCCCCGATGCTATAATGTAGAAAACACGATTTATACAAATCTGGACTCAAAAATTAACAAATCATTCTATTTTATAGGTGTATGAAGATTAACTGTTGACGAAATTACAAGGAAAACTCTTCCATTCCTTGGAGTGTACAACCAAAGTTATGCAGTCAGTTGTCTAGAGTAGGATTTGAAGGTATTCTAAGTACTTGGATAGACATGGATAGTTAGCATAAGCTTTGTGCTTGGTAAGTCATGCCTAAACAATCTTAAAGAGTTTTTCGAGGAAGCTACCTGGAAAGTTGGTGAAGGCAAGGCAGCGAATGTTGTCCACATGGACTTTAGCAAGGTCTTTGACAAGGTCCCAACCAGAAGGTTGATCAAGAAGGTTCATTCATCTGATATTCAAGATAAGCTGGTAAATTGGATTAGACATTGCTTCATGGGAGAAGCTGGAGACTGGTAGCAGATGGTGTATCCCTGAATGGACTGGAGAGCTTGTCTTTTGAGGTGTTATGCATAGAACTGCAGAATAAGAAAGGTCTGACCACATTAATGAAATTATAGGCCACCCAGCAGTCTGTGGTAATTTGTAAGGAGTTCATCAACAGTTGCAAGAAACATAAGACTATGATTGTAGGTGATTTTAGCTTTCCACTAGAACTCACATGCTTTAAAGGGCTGGATGGGAAAGAGCTTGCCAGATGTGTTCAGGGACGTTTCCTTAATCAGTAATAGAAGTCCCAACTAGAGAGAGTGCAATACTAGATCTCCTATCAGGGAATGAGATGGGGCAGATGACAGAATTTGTGTAGGAACACTTTGTATCTAGTCATCATGATGCCTTTAGTTTCAAAGTAATTATAGAAAAAGATAGGTCTGTTCCTCAGGTTGAGATTTTAAATTGGAGAAAGGCCAATTTTGGTGGTATCAGAAAAGATCTGGCAATTTAATTTTCAGTTAATTTTTCCTTTATGCTTTATACTGTCTCACTTAAGGTACTAATAATTGCTCTTTAGAACCTCATCCACCTAACCACTCTTTAAGGTTAGACCATCATA
Source organism: Hypanus sabinus (assembly GCF_030144855.1). Classification (NCBI taxonomy): domain Eukaryota; kingdom Metazoa; phylum Chordata; class Chondrichthyes; order Myliobatiformes; family Dasyatidae; genus Hypanus; species Hypanus sabinus. The sequence goes on along the minus strand of NC_082732.1, from coordinate 34,997,508 downwards.
ATGATTTTGGGTATGATTAATGGCATTTAAGTTTGATAGAAAAAATCACACTGCGTTATGAGGAAACTGCCTTAACTTTGAAAACAAAATGTATTGGAATGTACAGGCAGCATCTATAGAAAGAGGAACAGGATTAACATTTCATATTAGTGGAATCGGAAATGGAAAAATTGTGCTTTAAGTTGCAGACATGTGGACAGGAGACTAACAAAGGGCATGCTTGTGTTAGGGTAAAGACTAACTGAACCCAGATTACATAAATAGTGTTGATGGTGTCTGAAAGACAGTGGCAAAGGAAGTTCTTGTCTGGAGGAACTCTAAAAATAGAGGAAGATAGATGAGTGCAGAGAAGAGGGAGAGAAAGAAAGGGGGGAATCAAAATTATGCACAACTCAGCAGTTGCTGAAAACTTGAAATGAAAGAGGTGCTAGACATATTCAGGTCAGGTATCATCTGTAGACAGAGAGAAAAACGTAGGTAATGTTAAGGTCAATAAAATTGCATAAGAATTGGCAGATCTGGTACAAACTAAAGAAGCTGATTGAAAACCAAGCTTGCAGATGCTGGAAGTCTAAATTAAAATGAAGAAAATGCTTGCAATATTTCAAGCCAAAGATCCTTCATTTGGCTTGGTTTCTGTATCTCTTCCCACAGATGTGGGCTGACCTGCTGAGTATTTCCAGCATTCGTGTTTTCATTTAGAAAGGCAATTATCTGAATTTGGTAAAATTAGAATTAAATTCTGTCAGCTACAACATGCTAAAAAGGCGACCTTTATTCCTTGTCTTACTTTCAGTTTTGTTGAAACAATTTAAAGGACCAAAGCAGAGAGTTCAGAGTGAGAATAAGATGGAAATCTAAAATAACAGAGAATAGGGAGTTCAGAACACACTCTTGATTGAACGGTTTTTCCACAAAGCAGCCAACCGATTTGTGCTTGGATTCTCCCACACCAAATATAGTGGGCCTGTTTAGAAGTGCAGGTCAATGACTGGACACACTTGCTCTTTTTTTCTTGGGCTCTGTTCCCATTCATCTATGTATTTACATTTCTTCCAAAAATTAAATAAACCAACAGAGATCAGGAATCAAATTTGAAACCTTCCTGGCAATCTTATTTCACTAAAATATTTTTGAACTTTTGTAAGACTGGTTACAATGACTGCTTAGAATCAGAATCAGGTTTAATATTAAAATTTGTTGTTTTGAAGCAACAGTACATTGCAATACATAATAATAGACTAAAAATGACAATAAGAAATATATATAAAAGAAAATAAATAATTAGTGCAAAAAGATAGGTTAAAATATTGAGGAAGAGCTCATGGGTTCAATATCCATTCAGAAATCTGATGATGGAGAAGAAGCAGCTGTTCCTGAATCATTGAGTGTGTGACTTCAGGCTCCTGTACATTTTCCTTGATGGTACAAAAGAGAAGAGGGCATGTCCTGAGAGATGGCAGTCCTTAATGATGGATGCCACCTTTTTGAGGCATCACCTTTTGAAGGTGTTCTGGATGCTGGGGAGGTGAGTGCCCATGATAGAGCTGGATGAGTTTACAACTTTCTGCAGCTGATTCTGATCGTGTGCAGTGACTGCTCCATACCAGACAGCGATGCAACCAATTAGAATGCTCTCCACCATACATCTGTAGAAATTTGTGAGTGCCTTTGGTGACATACCAATTCTCCTCAGCCTCCTAATGAAATATTGCTGCTATCATGCCTTCTTTGTAATTACATACAAATATGCCTTCAAAGATTTTGACACCCAGCAACTTGAACTTGCTCACTCTTTGCACTCTGATCTCTTGATGAGGGCAGGTGTGTATTCCCTCGACTTCCTCTTCTTGAAATCCACAATTAGTTCCTTGGTCCTACTGATGTTAAGTGCAAGCTTGTTGCTGCAACATCACTCAACCAGCTGATCTATTTCTCCCCTGTACACTTCCTCATCACTATCCGAAATTCTGCCAACAATAATTGTGACACGGGCAAATTTATAGATGGCATTTGAGCTGAACTTAGCCTCACAGTCATGGGAGTAGAGAGTAGAGCAGTGGGCTAAACCCACATCCTTGAGGTATGCCAGTGTTGACAGTCAGTGAGGAGAAGATGTTATTTCTGATCTGCACAGACTGTGGTCTCTGATGAGGAAGTCAAGGATCCAGTTGCAGGGAAAGGTACAGAGGTCCAGGTTTTGGAACTTCTTGATTAGAAGTAAGGATATGATCATGTTGTACGCTGAGCTGTAGTCAATAAACAGCATCCTGACATAAGTATTACTATTGTTGAGATGATCCAAAACTGAATGGAGAGCCAGTGAAATCGCATCCGTTGCAGACCTATTGTGGCAACAGGCAAATTGCAGTGGATCCAGGTTCTTGCTAAGACAGGAGTTGCTTCTAGCCATGATGAACCTCTCAAAGTACTTCATCATAGTAGATGTAAGCACCACTGATGATAGTCATTGGGGTAGCTCACCTTGGTCTTCTTGGGCACTGGTATGATTATTGCCCTTTTGATACAGGTGGGAGCATCCAACTGCAGTAGTGAGATTGAAGATGTCCAACCAATTGATTAGCACAGGTTTTCAGAGCCCCACCAGGTATACCATCAGGGCTTGACACCTTGCAAGGATTCATGCTCTTGAAAGATGTTTTTACGTCAGCCTCCTAGACAAAGATCACAGGGTCACTGGATGCTGCAGGGATTCAAACAAGTATTGTTTTATTCTCCCTTTCAAAGTGTGCATAAAAAGCATTGAGTTCATCTGGAAGTGAAGCATCATAGCCATTCATAATGTTAAGTTTCACTCTGTAGGAAGTAAAGGCCTGCGGATCCTGCCAGAGCTGATGTGCATTAAATTCCATCTCTAAACTCAGCTGTAATTGTTCTATTACCCTTAAAATAGCCTCCATAGGTCGTACCTGGACTTCTTATGTAGTTCTGGATCACTGGTGTTGAATGCCACAGATCTAGTCCGTAGCAAGTGATGAATTTCCTAGTTTATCCATGGCTTTTGGTTTGGGTATATTTGATCTGTTCTCAACGGTACATGCTCATCTACACAGGTTTTGATGAAGTCATTGGTAAGTCATTGGCATATCCATTCAGACCAAGCAATCCTGTTAGCACTTGTAATTTGTAGACCACATCCTTACGACTATTTGGAGATCTGTATTAAACTTCCATCAGTGTCTTTTTACCCTTGCAGTTTCTTGCACTACTTAGTGACTTGCCATTACTTAGTGACACTGTGTAGAATATACAATATAGGCTCAAAAGCAATCCAGTTAGCCAGACAGGATGATCATAGCCTTCACTGGAGCTGATCACTTGCTCCTATTATTGAGTTCTGACACCAGTGATGTAGAAATAAAGATGTTTAAAACAATCCAGGCTGGATCTGTAGTGAAAATGCAGATGAGTGAATATCTGGATGCGAACAAAATTGGTCACAATCGTGATGCCTTTTGCTGTTAAATGTTCCCTTGACATTCACATACGAAGAGTAAGAATAAATACTGACATCTGGAGTGAACCCAACAGTACTGGAACAGAATGGTAATATAAAGTTGGCAGCATTAGCAGAAGAGAGGTGAAAGATGGCTAAAACGATGCTTTAAATATATACACTTTGTACATACTTGTGCTTAAAAGGCATTTTAGTGTAATAAATAACTCAATTTCAGCTGGATTTGAGGGATCACCTGATGCACAAAACTGCTCCAGAGTTCTTCCAAGGCTTGCTCACCAAGCTCATTAAAGAGGATGCACAGAACCTAAATTGCTTTTTAAGGTACTGTGATCTTGTTCCATGAGATATAATGCTGTAATTTAAAAAGTCATTAATGGAAATTGACTGTGGCGAGGTGGAAATTGACTACATTTTGCAGGCGACATTTTGTGAATTAAATCAAAGAGCTTGAGAATTATTTTAACCAGTTAGGAGACTTAAGAAAAAAGTTATTTAGCACAATGGGAGGTTATTACTGCAATTGGTAAGTGAAAGATGGCAGTAGGACAGAAGTTGAAACACTTACATACAACTCCTTTGAAAAGGACTTTGTGATTCCAGTGCAATACTTGCAGGTAATACCAATGAAAATTAGTAGAACAAATACATGTTAATTACAAGCCACCTCTGAAGGAGCATCCCAATCTACTTTCTAAATGTTTAATGCAAGACAAAATTAGGGATGTTTAATGAACTCTTAGATGAACATATGGATGACAGAAAAATGGAGAGCTTCATAAGAGGGAGGAGTTAGATTGATCCTTGAATAGGTTATAAAGTCAATATATAATGGATGGAATGAGACTGTAATGTACTGTGGTGTTCTAGGTTTTAGGTTCTAAAATGAGAAAATGTTTTCAGTGTGAACAGAGATAACAAATAGCAAATAAAAAGAAACAATTGTGCCTTGATCTCCAAATTCCTTCCTGAGAATTTGTGTAGGATCATAATGTTAAATCATTATGTTATAATCTAAACTTTAATGTATGGAATTTAATAACATGGCAACTGACCCCAAATGAGTAGCTAATAATGCTGTCAACATAAGAAACAGAAGCAACCACTCGTGTCTGATAAGCGATTAAACAAAATCATAGTTGATCTTTTACTTCATTGCTATTGTCCTATCTTAAGCACATATCCCTTAATTCCCCCAATACAGAAAATTCTATTTATCTATAACTATGAAATTGAGTCTTTGCAGCTCACTAGGACAGAGAATTCCAATAACTTAACTACTCTCCTACTGAAGACATTTCTAATTTTTTTCTTTTTTATTGACAAGATAGAGCATAGAGAGGAAGTGGAGTGGCTGGTGGATCAGTGTGAGAAGAACAACCTAAGCCTGAATATGGAGAAGACAAAGGAAATCATTGTGGAATTCAGGAAGGTGCAGATGAACCATCCCCCTCTGCGAATACATGGCTTCTCTGTAGAGAGAGTTAAGTGCACCAAGTTCCTGAGAGTTCACATCATGGAGAACCTCACCCGGCCCCATAATATCACCTCCCTGAACAAGAAGGCATAGTAGTGCCTCCGCTTCCTAAGGAGATTGAGACAAGTGAGGCCTCCTCTCCCCCATCTTAACTGCACATTACAGAAGCACCATTGAGTGTGTCCTGATAAGTTGCTTCTCCATCTGGTATGGGAGAAGTCGAGTATCAGACCAGAAGTCCCTACAAAGGACTATGAGAATTGCTGAGAGGATCATAGAGGTCTCCCTAGCTTCCATCAGGGCCATTTATCAGGAATACTACCTACACAGGGCTCTTAGTATTAGTAAGGATCCCACCCATCCATCCAGCATCCTCTTTGACTTTCTACCATTAGGCAGGAAACTATGATGCATAAAAACAAGAATGATCAGGATGAGAAACAGTTTCTTCCCCCAGGCCATTAGGCTTCTGAACTCCTGGCAGCTTCGTATTCGAAGTGTCACTGGTTAATCTGTTCTGTACCTTAAAATATTTAATATTAATGCACTTTAGTTTGTTATTTATATGTGATTCATCTGTAGATTTTATCCTTACCTTCACAAGTTATCGTATGCTACATGAGTGTTATGTGTACTATTGTGCTTTACACACTGGTTCTGAGAAATATTGTCTCATTTCTGTATACATTATATGCTTATATATGTCATTTTATATACATGTATGTAGTTAAATGACAATAAACTTCACTTGACTTGACCAACCTTGCCTGTATGCAGATAGGAAGAGGACAGCCAGATGATCAGATTTCCAGAAATGCATCCGGGGATGGAACGGTAGGCATCCCTGATGGTAGTGTAGTAGTAGTTGAGTGCGTTGGATATGCTGTTGATATATGGGCAGAGATTTCTTCAAACTAACCTGATTGAAGTTGTTGGCGAGGATGTGAAAGACATCAGGGCAGGCTGTTTGTTGTTTGATAATCTCTTATTTTGTGACTGTGAACTCTGGTGCTAGACATGGGTAGCTAATTCAACCTCATAGAGAATTTTATGAGATGTCATTCTTTGTGTGTGCAGGCAGTCTGTTTAATTTCACCTCCTACAACAAACCACCATCTCAGGAATCAGTTGAGTAAACCTTTACTGCACCTCCTCTATCACAAGTACATCTTTCCTCAGTCAGGAACAGGAATGCTTCAAGCAATAGTCCCACCAGGGCCCCATGTAATTGGAGGAAAACAGCTTTACTCTTTTCTCAAACCAAGTGCAATACAGCCCAATACAGCATCACCCTAATTGTTGGCTCTCAGTGATTTATGTACACGGCCATTCAGATCCCTCTGAAGACAAACAACTTCCAATCTTTTAACATTTAGAAACTTAAAATTCAAACAGATGTAATGTGAGTGGTCTTGGGGGTGGGGGGGGGCTCCAGAACCAGGAGTTCAAAACATGGAAGATGCGATTTAGAATCGAGATGAAGAGACTTTGCTTCACCCCTATCACAGAAGTCTGTGAAGGTCAAATCATTAAATATACATACTGTAATTCTTAATGTTAGGGGATCAAGGGATTCAGGGAGAAAGCAGGAACAGAGAGACAACTGTAGCATGTCAAGTGTCACATTTAGAGGGGAAACTCAATAGAACAGCCAACAGCTCTTATTTTCTAAGTATCATTTTAAGAGATACTCTGCCTTTCCATATATTTATTAAGTGGATTGCCAAACATTTTCCACATTACATTTGAGCTCCTATGTCCTTAACTGTTTACATCAAAGTTTAAAGTAAATATATTATCAAAGTACATATATGTCACTATGCACAACCCAGAGATTAATTTTCTTGTGGGCATTCGGCATTCACTGTAAACACAATAGAATCAATGAAAGAGTCTCTCCAGCATAATGGAAAAATAACACTGAACAACAATTGTTCAGTGTTGCTTCCTCAGAAATATTTTTATGATAGACTGCTTGAAGCTGAACACAAATATAATCTCAGACTACTTGTATAACATAGTAATTTGGAGAAACAAAAAATTAAATTTTATTGAATATAATGCATTTAATTGTATAATGGTGCTGATGTTTTGTAATAGTTCAACTAAGCTAAAACATTTTTGTTGATGATTTCCATTTGTATGCAATGTCTGAGGCTTCTCATTTGTGTCCAATGATAATCAGCTAGCATTGATGGACACCAGTTGCTCTGATTCCATTTCTCCATGACCACAATGTCCTGGTGAAATCTTTCACCATGCTCATCACTAAAGGTGTCCAGATTTGCAGGGAAGAAGTCTAAATGGGAATTCAGAAAATGAATCTTTAGTGATATGTTACACTTCATGGTTTTGTATGCTTGAAGCATGTTGTCAACCAGCTGCATGTAGTTTGGTGTTCTGTAGTTGCCAAGGAAATTTTAAACATCCTTGAATACCTTCCATGCGATTTTCTCCAGACCCACTAGAAGTTCTTCAAATTGCCCGTCATCGCTGACCTGTTTAACTTGTGGACCAACAAAAATGGCTTTCTTAACCTTGGTATTCTGACTTGCAGATGAATTGAAATAACAAATATAGGTGATTTCAAGAAAATAATGTGCGTGACAGGGAAATTTCATGGTGATTTTCATGATCAGCAGCCCAAAATCCATGATACCCAGAAGTATTCAGGAAGCAAAATGTTTGTTGTCCAGCACAATCAATATCCAAAAGATAACAAAGTGTGCAAATACAAAAATAAATAAACAAATAATAAATATTGAGAACATTAGAATCCTTGAAAGTGAGTCCATAGATTGTGCTAACAGTTCAGTGATAGGACAAGTAAAGTTGAGTGAGGTTATCACCTCTGGTTCAAGAGTCTGATGGTTGAGAGGTAATAACTGTCCCTGAACCTAATGGTGTGGATTCTGAGGTTCTGGTACCACTTTCCTGAGAGCAACAGTGAGAAGAGAGCATGGCCTGGATGGTGGGGGGTCCTTGATGATGGATGATGCTTTCCTGCAATAGCGCTCTGTGTTAATAATGAGGAGGGCTTTACTCATGATGGACTGGGCTGTATTCACTACTGTTGTAGATTTTTTTCATTGAAGGGCATTGATGTTTCCATACCAGGCCATAATGCAACCAGTCAATTTACTCTCCACCACACAACTATAGAAGTTTGTCAAATTTTTTGATGACATGCCTAATCTTCACAAACCTTTAAGAACGTAGAGCATCCTGATGTATGCATCTTTGCTGTCCAGGTTTTCCAGGGTTGAGTGAAGAGCCAATAAAATGGCATCTGTTGTTGACCAGTTGTGACTGTAGGCAAATTGGAGTGGATTCAAGTTGCTTTTTTTCAGGAGTTGATATGTTTCATCGCCAACCTCTCAAAACACTTCATCACAAAATATGTAAGTACATCTGGACAATAGAACTTAACCTGGATATACTTAACCTGTCTATTGGTGAACCTCGATCCTCTCATCCAAAGTCATTGACGTAGATCTAGTGGAACTTCATCACTCCAATAGCTGTGAACTTCCAACTGAAAAATGACATATTTAATTCTTCCATTTTATGTCTGTTAACCAGTTCTCAGTGCATGCCAATTTATGCACCTAATTCCGTTTAAAAATTTCTTTTGTGGCTCTCTGATAAAGGCCTTCTGATGTTACAAGTGTTTCACATCAACTCATTGGCTTTAGATGTTACAAGTCTAAACTTAAAAACATATTTGTCAAACATGATTTCCCTTACGTTTATCCATGTTCACTCTTCCCAAATATATTATCATTTTCCAAATGACTGATACCATTTCCTTCATAATATGCTTCCTTTCTACTGATGTCATGCTAACTGGTCTATAATCCATTTCTTTCTAAAATCATGGAGTTGCATTAGCAATTTTTCAGTCTATGGAACCGCTATTTCCTTAAAACACTTAAGGGAAAAATATAGCAGTAGTAGTTCATAAACACGAGAGATTCTGCAGATGATGGAAATCCTGAGTTACACACACAAATTGGTGGAGGAACTCAACAGGTTACATCGATGAAGAAAAATACCATTTGATGTTTTGGGCTGACACCCTTCAGAAGGATATTTCAATCCTAATTAAGAGTCTTGGCCTGAAATGTTGCTTGTGTATTCCTCTCCATAGATGTTGCTAGACCATTTGAGCTCCTCCAGCATTCTGTATGTTACTCTAGTAGAAAAAGTTATATATCATTGTTATCATAAGTATAAATAATTTTAAATCAAAGGTAAAGGACGCAGGTCATTAGGTTCTGGGGATATATCAACTTTTGGACACAATTTCTCCAATGATAATTCTTAATAATGCTTTTTTTAAGGTAATTTATTTTAGAATTAGAGTTCCCTCACTTTTCCACAGTTTTTCTTTAATTTTCTTCCATGAATTTAGGCAAATTATTTGTTGAAATTTTCTTCCATTCCTTTAACTTTCCAGTATCATTTCTCTTCCCTCAATCTATAAAGTATCCACAATATTTTTTGCTTATTTTTTCCTTTCAATGTATCTCTAGAACCTCTTGTAATCTGTGCTTTTTAAAAGTTTCTCAGTAGCCTTCTCTTATACTCTACATTCTTTTTCCTTTACTAAATTCAAAGGTTTTCCCAGGCACCAGGGCTTACTGCTTTTCTTTGGCTATGTTATACAACTTTTCCTTTGATCTAATACTATTTATATTGCTGATAGCCACTAATGTACAACTATTTTTTGGCCATTTGATTTTGCCTTAAAGGAATAAATATTACACATTAATTTGAAGTTAGTTGTTGCTTTTTGATATAGTTTCTCATTGCACCAGACTCACTGCGCAACACACTGCTGGCATTTAGGGCAGCAATGAAGTTCTTCCATCTCTCTCTGTCCATGCCATTGCACACAAATAAAGAAGGATTCTTCACTGACATTTCCATAACAATTTTTGTCCATTCTGGTTTGGTAGCCTTAAGCTGAATCCCCGAATGTGGAGGACCAGTGGACCACTCTTAGTCTGTCGTCTACCCTTTGACATGGTGACCCTACCAAGAGGACTACCATTGCCAATTCACAAATTATGCCTCTGTATTCTGATTTATTAAAAGTTATGACCCCAATTTCAGATTAAATTAAATCACTTACAGTCTATATATAAAATATCATTTTTGGTCACCATTTGCTAATGGTTCCTAAACAAGTTGATTGTCAATCAATCGTTGATCTAAAATTGCTTGTTCTGTCCATGGTTTCTCAACACGTTGACCTTGAAAGCTACTGTTTATACACCATCAATTCATTCACGATATTGCAAATGCTAATTTGATTGGTCTAATATGTATACAGATCATAGTTTCCCATAACATTATAAAATAACTTGAATGCACTTTTGCTTCATGACATATACAATGTCTGACATTATCATTACTGTCTGTGAGCTTTCACAGATTCATAATAAAGCCTTCTGCACTTTTTTGTTTCTTAGCTCCATTTAGACTGATTCTATTTCTTGACTTTCTGAGCTAAGGTTCTTTTTCAGACCATTCTTTAAAATTAGGACTGCCTTTTCCATTCTGCAGAACCCCTCTAAAAGTTAAGTATCCTGGAGTATATAACTCCTAACTTTATCCATTAGATTGTAAAATGGTCAGATTATACTCATTTCTTTTTATTTACACTAATGATACACCCAACTTGTTAATGGAGAAGAATGGCATTCTTCTTCACTCTCCACCTTGTATCTTTCCTCTACCACCCTGTATTCACGCTTTCAATAACCTCATATACAGTATGTTAAGACATATGCAAGGCCCAAGGTTTCTGCAACACTATTTTCAGAATCTCCTTATTTGCCTCAGTCATAGTCACATCCTCTTGACCAACTGTTTCAAAGTATCCAGCTATGTATGTATCTTGGACTCCAGCTCAACTTAGAGCCTAAGATTCTTCTGCCACAGCCATTACTGTAGATATAGTTCACTTCCATCACTATGATGCCACATACAACTGCCATAATACACAGCATTAAATACATATTTAATCAACTCTTTCTATTTTAAATTCTGCATAAGAATTGTTGTTACTCTGTCCCCATGGCAGAGTAGTGATTAATATAACACGTCATGGTGCCAGCTGTAAGATTGGGGTTTGATTCCTGCCATTGTCTGCAAGCAGTTAGTATGTTCTCCTTGTGATTGCGTAGGTTTCCTCCCACACACCAGAGATGTATAGTTAGGGTTAGTGAATTGTGGGCATGCTATGTAGGCACCAGAAGTGTAGCAACACTTGTGGGCTGCTCAGCACAATCCTTGCAGATTTGATTTGACACAGATGATGCATTTTGCTGTATGTTTCAATGTACGTGTGGCAAATAAAAGTTAATCTTCATTTTACTGAAGCTTCTGAACAAAGCTTATTGTGGAAAATTAAGCGTAAACAAAATCATGAGAATAGCAGGATAAGAGGCAGATGGGGTCTGTCTTAACTCAAACTAATTAACAATAAGTCCTGTTAGAAATGAGGAACTGATAATGAATGAATGTTAAGTTCAAGGAGGAACTGTTGGCTTTCAAGGTTACAAGATTGATGGTTTGTTTACTTGATTAATGGAGAGCTGATCGTGTGTGTGTGGGCCCTATGTCTAATTTTGAGTAAGCTACAGAAGCTTCTGGAACCTTGGTGACAGGGGCTAAACATGAACTCTTGACCTCTTCAAACTGCTGAATTGCAAGTATTCTAATGTATAAAAGACCAAGCTTATGCTTGCTTAAGCAGTCATAACTGGCTGTCCGTAATCACGTAATAAAGTAAATAAACCAAATACTGGGGTCTGTACCTTCATTTAAGTCTAATTGGTGATAGTAATTTTCTCTGATACTCATGAATACTAGAGTTACTTGATGTTGCACTGAAAATATACCATGATATTGGATGGGACTACAAATTTGTATTACCAGGTTCCCTTTCTCACCAGACTTCAATGCTGATTGGTTATCACCTACTGGGAAACCAAGGTTACTTGTTTACCCCGGCAATTTAAAATTAAAAGATTAGAAGAATTCACTGTAAATCCACTTGAATCCAATATATCTTGGAAATGAAAGTAAAATCACCAATGAAAGCAAAAATCAGTAAAGTTTTCGTATCTTGCTCTGTTCAAATAGGCTGCTGCTGCATTGCAAAAGTGCTTTCATTTGGAAAGGATGGAATTGTTTCATGCTGCTTTGAAGTCATAAAGAAAGCAATATAAACACGACTCTTTTTATATAAGTGCATATTCCTTTTCTGTTTTGAACCAGGTTCAACTTGGGTGTTGATCTCACTGGACAACAAAAATTTTGCTTCCTGAATATTTTTGGGTGTAATCATATGGATTTTGGGCTACTGATTATGGAAATCACCATGAAATTTCCCTATCGTGCATCATTTTCTTGAAATAGGCTATAATTGTTATTTCAACTCATAATTCAAATAAATTAAAATGTTGCTCACAATGTAAGCTGAAAAGTTTTCAATCTTATCCAGGCATGCCTGGACATGTTCAGATAGGGCAGATATTGCATGGCAGGGCAAATTTTAGAAAGGCTGTAAATTTACTTAAAGGATTTTGATATTTGAGACATATGTTTCCAACTGTTGCCAAGGTTAAGGAAGACATGTTTGTTGGTCCACAAATCAGACAGATCAACAATGACAGGCAATTCAAACAACTTCTAGTGGGACTGGAGAAAATCATATGGAAGGCATTCAAGGATGTTGCCGAAAATTTTCTTGGCAACTACAGAGCACCAAACTACGTGCAGCTGGTTGACAACATGGTTCAAGCACACAAAACCATGAAGTGCAAAGTGTCACTAAAGAGTCGTTTTTTGCTTTCCTATTTAGACTTCCTCTCTCTAAATCTTGGCATTGTCAATGACGAACATAGTGAAAGGTTTCATCAAGACATTGCGATCATGGAGAAATAGTTTCAGGGCAACTCTAATTCATCAATGCTGGCTGATTATTGACAGACACTCAAGCAAGATGCCTCAGGGACTGAGTACAAATTAAAATCCTCAACAAAACATTTTTGGCTTAGTTGAACTATTGCAAAGCATCAGCACCATTATGCAGTTAAATGCATTATATTCAATAAAAGTTAATTTCTTGTTTCTCCAAATTCCTATGTGATATAAGTTGTCTGAAACTATATTTGTTCAGCTTCAAGCAGTCCATCATAAACTAAAATGCTGAGGAAGCAACACTTTCGTTGTTCAGTGTACCCAGCGACATACTATAAGTTTATTATCTTATTTTTTATTTGTGCAATGTTTAATGATCGTTCTGGATTTCTGTGTAACATTATTAAACTGATCACGTCAACTGTGTACAGAAATATAGAGAGCGTCCCATCTTGAAATGGGCCCCAAGTACATAGAACTGTAAAGGAACCCATATATCACTGTAATAATGCACTATTAGTAGCCAAAATACTTTGAAGACCCTTCTTCGTTTCAAATGTATAGGAATGGTCACAAAACTCAAGGTAAAGGAAGGGGGAAGGCAGACTCCCTTCATTAAATATTCTCCTGACATTTTTTTCAGCCTCTCTGGTTTAAGTAGCTTACCTTTCTAGTCTAAGCACTACATTGTCATTGCTTGGGATAATCCAGATTCACAAATTGTTGGAGTGGTTCCTACCTTACAAGTCTTGTGAAAGGTGGTGAAGTAATATTCTGTTTGGCTAACCATCAACCTGTTGGCATGAATATTGATTTCTCCAACTTCTGGTAATTCCCCCATTTTGTCTTATTCAATTCCCCATTCTGCCACCCCTCTTTCCTCTTCTCCTCATTGCATATCATTTCCCTCTGGTGCCCCTCCTCCTTACCTTTCTCACCCAGTCCAGTCTCTTCTGTTCTCAGATCTTTTCTTTTTCAGCCCTTTACCTTTTCCACCTATCACCTCCCAACTTCTCACTTTATCTCCAAACTCCCCCATCCACCCACCCAACATTCCCCCTCATAAGACTTAACCTATCACTTTCTAGCTTGTACTCCTTCCCCTCCCCCACTATCTTATTTTGGCTTCTTCCCTCTTCCTTTCCAGTCCTGATGAATTCTTATCCCTTTCCATAAATGCTGCCTGAACTGTTGAGTTCCTCTAACATTTTGTATGTGTTACTCTTATTTGTGGTTAAGGTTTCTTAAGCCATTATTTCTTCAAACTCAAACAATAGAAACTGGAAAGTATAATTCAATATTCAGGGAACCATCTGGAGCTTGATGAATAGATTTTTTGAGCTTGTAGTTGAGTTTAATAAATGGGACCTATTTCTGTAGCTCAGTAAATGCATATTGTTGCCAGTTATAAATGGATTAGAACACAAAGCCTAATAATTTTAGATTGTTGTATAACCTTCAGTTACCCGAGTTTTATAAGAAAAAAACAAGATAAACTGGGAAACACTATGCTACTTACGGTTTTCATGTAAAGACATTTATTCACGGCATTTATTCTGGATCCATTCTAGATTCTGGAAATGGAAAAAATTGATTTTGTTCATGTCTGGCTCTTCTAATGGAGCTAAGAAGTAATGTTTTTGTAACAGGGACCTAATTTCTTCTTGTGTTCATGCTTAATAACCCATCATTACTACAAATGGAGATCATTAAGAGATCAGACTCTCCTTTGATGAGTTCTTTAATGACCAAAAAGCCTACAGCTTGGGATATTTTAATTCTGCTATACTTCAATTTCAGTTTTGCATTAAAAAAGATAAAGAAATAATTGCATTTCTATAACACCTTTCGTAACCTCAAGATATCCCAGTGCCTTTTATGATTAATAAGGTAGGTTATGAAATGCAATCACTTGAATAAGGGAAATGCTGAAGACATTGTGTACAACAAGATGTCATTTATTACAAGAAAATCAATGTAACGATGATCAAATAACTTGGCCGGTTGGGTTATGGGATAACGTTTCTGCTCCTCATCATGATAGTGTAGCAAACAGCACAAAATTGCTTTATGGTGCCAGCGATCAGGATTCAATTTCCACTGCTGTCTACAATGAGCTTGTACGTTCTCCCTGGGACCGTGTTTCTGTGACCCTCATGTTGTTTCATCGGAGGGATGCATGTGCTGACATTAATATCTCCCTGTCAACAACCCCAGCACTGAGGCTTGGATTACTCTTAGTAAACTACTGTGAGTGTTGCATCTTGTTTAAATCATGCTTCTGTTGCAGAAATTCTGTCCTCGGCTTCAGGGTGGGGATGAGGGGTGTTTAAAGCTTCCTGGAAAAAAAGGGCAAAACCCCTACAAGCTACTGGGAACTTCTGGTCCACTGATGCACAAAATGGAGATGGAGCATTTGGGATGGTATTGAGAACCACAAGTCCATGCATAAGCAATATAAAGAGCATCAATCGTCTCCTGCATTGTCTGTGGAAGAGTCCTTGACTCCCACAATATCCTCAGTCATCACACCAGTCCCACAAAACTGCCGTAGAAGTCCGTCATCCTCAATCCTGAGGAACTGTCAGAATCTGAATTGAGTTTAATATCACTGGCACAGGTCATGAAATTTGTTAACTGTGCAGCACTAGTGCACTGCAATACATTATAAATAAAGGAAAAAACTGAATTACTCCAAATAAATAAATATATTAGTGAAATTAAAGTATTGCAAAAACAGAAATGAAAATAATTAGTAAGGTAGTGTTCAAGAGTTCAATGTCCATTGAATGTCCCCAGAGGGGAAGAAGCTGTTCCTGAATTGCTGAGTGTCTGCCTTCAGGCTTCTGTACCTCCTTCCTGAGGGTAACAATGAGAAGAGGACATATGTTGGGTGGTGAGGGATCTTAATGATGGATGGTGTCTACCTGTGGCAATGCTCCTTGAAGATGTTTTGGATACCCCAGAGGCTAGTATTCATGATGGAGCTGACTAATTTTGCAACTTTCTGCATCTTACTTCGATCTTGTACAGTAGCACTCCCCCACCATACCATATAGTGCTGCAACCAGTCAGAACAGTCTTCACGGTACGTCGGTAGAAGTTTGAGTATTTTAAGTGACAAACCAAATCTCTTCTAACTCCTAAAGAAATATAGCCGCAGTCTTGCCTTCTTAATAGCTGCATCAATATGTTGTGTCCAGGTTAGGTCTTCAGAAATATTGACACCCAGGAACTTGAAATTGCTCTCTCTCTCCACTTCTGATCCCTCTGTGTAGATTGGTTTGTGTTCCCTCATTTTACCCTTTCTGAAATCATAATGATTGGAATCGTCCAAGACTTCCCGCAAGTTAGAGGATGGTTAATTCACAGTTGAGTTCACTGCCATACTACTTATCAAAAGATTACCTATTTTCAACCTAGTTGTAAGAATTGTAAATTTTAAGAAAACCAAGTATAAACTTCAGCTACTGTTTGGTGAACTCCCTCCCTTTGTATTGATATCACATTCCTCTTCATCATTATGTGATCAAAACCCCCTTTTTCCCTGAAAAGTTTAAAGCCTGCACTCTGACTACCACAATGCTGAAATCATTCATTTTAGCCTCTTTTAAATATCTGAGCAGCACTGCCGAGTCACTTGACTTCAACTGATTTTAGCTTCACATATTTTTTAGTAAAAGGTTTCCCAATAATGCAGGCGCAGACACACACACACACACACACACACACACGGAGAAACTCAGCAAGTCAGGCAACATCTACGGAGAGGAATAAACAGTTGATGTTTCAGGCCAAGATCCTCCGTCAGGACAGGAAAAAAAAGTGGGGAGAAGCCAGATAAGAAGTTGAGGTAGGGGAAGGAGTACAAGCTACCAGGTAATAGGTGAAACCAATAATGGGAACCTTCCCATGGTTACTTGTTTGCTTTTGTCACCTAACTGTAGAAGCCACAGAACCACAAGAATGTGACTTTAAAGGTAGTGTAACTATAACTAATAAAGTTAAAATAAAATGGACTTGCCCTATACTTGTCAAAGCCGCATTCTGGAGATGAGATGAGATCACACTTATCTAGTTCAAACTATCTAGTTGCACCCAGACAATTACCTGTCATATCTCACCTTTGACAACATCATCCAGCATCATATTTTTCATCTCCACATAGACAGATGACATCTAATCTTACAAGATGATCGCCTATCCAGACTATTTTACTCTTTAAATTAAGAGACTGGTTGTCCAGCAACCAGTAAAAGGCAGATCACTTGTAATACCAGAGGAAACAGCACACTGGACCATTGCTACACCACCATCAAGAATGCCTATCGTGCTATTCCATGCCCTCACTTTGGGAAGTCTGACCACCTTGCTGTACTTCTACTCCCTGAGTATAGGCAGTGACAAAAGACTGCAGCACCAGTAGAGAGGACCAAGAAGGTATGGACAAGGGTGCACCTACAGGACTGCTTTGAATCGGTGGACTGGTCTGTATTCAGCGATTCATCGTCAAACCTGGATGAGTAGTATGTTGCAGTTGTTACCAACTTCATTAAAATCTGTGTGGATGAGTATGTGCCTATAAAGACTTACTGTACATTCCAAAACTAAAAGCTGTGGATGAACCAAGAGGTACATCATCTGCTGAAGGCTAGATCTGTGGCATTCAAGTCTGGCAACCCAGGCATGTACCAGAAAATCAGACATGATTTGTGGTGGGCTATTTCAAGGATGAAGAAACAATTTCGAATGAGGTTGGAGGCAACATTGGATGCACGGCAACTCTGGCAGGGTCTGCAAAACATTACTTCCTACAAAGCAAAACCAATAGAATGAATGGCAGTGATGCTTCACTACCAGATAAACTCAACGCCTTCTATGCCTGCTTTGAAAGGAAGAACACAACTAATGCTGTGAAAATCCCTGTTGCAGTTGGTGACCCTATGATCACCATCTCAGAGGGCAATGTTAGGCTGTCTTTAAAGAGAATGAACCCTCACAAGGCAGATGGTCCCAATGGAGTACTTGGTAAGGCTGTCAAAACCTGTGCCAACCAACTAGAGGGAGCACTCAAGGACATTTTCAACTTCTCACTGCTACGGACAAAAGTTCCCACTTGCTTCAAAAAGGCAACAATTATACCAGTGCCTAAGAATAATGTGAGCTGCCTTAATGACTATTGCCCAGTAGCACTCACATTGACAATGATGAAATGCTTTGAGATTGGTCATGACTAGACTGAACTCCTGCCTCAGCAAGGACCTGGACCCATTGCAATTTGCCTATCACTACAATAGGTCAATGGCAGATGCAATCTCAATGGAACTCCACACTGCTTTAGACCACTAGGACAATACCAACATCTATGTCAGGATGCTGTTCATCGACTATAGCTCATCATTTAATACCATCATTCCCACAAATCCGATTAAGAAGTTGCAGAGCCTGGACCTCTGTACCTCCCTCTACAATTGGATCCTCGACTTCCTAACTGGAAGACCATAATCTGTGTAGATCAGTGATAACATATCCTCCTCACTGACGATCAACACCGGTGCACCTGAGGGGTATGTTTAGCCCACAGCTCTACTCTCTATATACATGACTGTGTGGCTAGGCATAGCTCAAATGCCATCTATAAATTTGCTGATGATACAACCATAGTTGGTAGAATCCTAGGAGGTGATGAGAGGGTGTACAGGAGTGAGATATGCTAACTAGTGGAGTGGTGTTGCAGCAGAAACCCGGCACTCAATGCCAGTAAGACAAAAGAGCTGATTGTGGACTCAGGAAGGGTAAGATGAAGGAACACATACCAATCTTCATAGAAGGATCAGAAGTGGAGAGAGTGAACAGCTTCAAGTTCCTGGGTGTCAAGATCTCCAAGGATCTAACCTGGTCCCAACATATCAACGTAGTTATAAAGAAGGCAATACAGCAGCTATACTTTATTAGGTGTAGGAAGAGATTTGACATGTCAACAAATACACTCAAAAACTTCTATAGTCGTACTGTGGAGAGCATTCTGACAGGCTACTTCACTGTCTGGTATGGGCTGGGGGGCTACTGCACAGGACTGAAAGAAGCTGCAAAGGGTTGTAAATCTAGTCAGCTCTATCTTAGGTACCGGCCTAGAAAGTACCCAGGATATCTTCATGAAGCGGTATCTCAGAAAGGCAGCGCCCATTATTAAGGACATCCAGCACCCAGGGCATGCAGTTTTCTCACTGTTACCATCAGGTAGGAGGTACAGAAGCCTGAAGGCACACACTCAGCAATTCAGGAACAGCTTCTTCCCCTTTGCCATCCGATTCCTAATTGGACATTGAATCCTTGGACATTACCTCACTGTTTTAATATACAGAATTTCTATTTTTTGCACTTTTTAAAAATCTATTCAATATACATATACTGTAATTGATTTGCTTATTTATTTTTTTTCTCTTCTAGGTTATGTATTGCATTGAACTGCTGCTGCTAAGTTAACAAATCTCACGTCACATGCCAGTGATAATAAACCTGATTCTGAACATGGTATGGTACCGTAGCCACTAGCATAACACTTCATTGCATCAGTATTTGGGGTTCATTTCCTGCAGCTGTCTGTAAGGGGTTTGTATGTTCTTTTCACGACTGTACAGATTTCCTTTGGGCACTCTGGTTTCCTCCCACATTCCAAAGATGTACAAGTTAGGGTTAGAGTGTTATGGGCACTCTACGTTGGTGCTGGAAGCATGGCAAAACTGTGGGTTCCTCTTAGCACACTCTTAGATTGTGTTGGTCATTGATGCAGTTGTCGCATTTCACTGTATGATTCAATGTACAAGTGACAAAACTAATTTTTATCTTTAGTAACACACACAAAATGCTGGGGTAACTCAGAAGGTCTCGCAGTGTCTATGGAAATGAACAAACAGCTGGTGTTTTGGGCCGATCAGGACTGGAAAGGAAGGGGGGGAATAGGATGGTGTGGGAAAAACAAAACAGCAGTCGAGAAGAAACCGGACTCAGAATCAGGATCAGGTTTAATATCACTGGCATATGTGGCAGCACTACATTGCAATGTATAATACTAAGTAATAATAATCCACTTCCAGCCCTTTTGTGGGGTTTAAAAGATGGGCATCCTGTTTGGGAGAGCAGTTTGAAATTACCCTAAGTGTATTTATCAGGCAGAACCAAGTTGGATCACAAAGGTGAGCTGCCAGGTGACAGGTAAAGGCAGGTGGGTAGGCAAGTTAAAGGGCTGGAGAGGATAGAATCTGATAGGAGAATAGACCATAGGAGAAAGGCAAGGAGAGGGAACCCAAGGGAGGTGATAGGCAGGTGAGAAGTAGTAAGGGGCCAGAGTGGGGAATAGAAGAGGGGAGGAGGAGGGATTTTTTTAAAATTGTAAGGAACAATCTATATTCATGCTGTCTAGTTGGAGTCCAAACGGACAGGAATACAAGTTGTTTCTCCTCCACCCTAAGGGTGGACTCATCTTGTGCCAAGATGAGGCCATGGACTGACATGTTGAAGCAGGAATGGGAATGGGAATTAAAAAGTTCGACCACCAGGAAGTTCCCCCTTTGGCAGATGGAGTGGTTTCCCAATTTACGACAGGTCTCACCACTGTAGAGAAGGCAACATCGGGAGCACTGGACAGGATAGAGGACCCCAGCAGATTCACAGGTGAAGTTAATGGTTCCTAGTTAAGCAACTTCTTGATGTTAGTATTTTCATATCTCTCCGTGTCAGCTGTAACCCAAATGTAAACAAACACATTTCTGATTTGGAGGACTTCAGCTTCAAGACTAAAGTAAAAATAATGAGGGATACAATTCTGTCAGAAATGTTATCTTTCAGATGAGACATTAACTGAAACCCCATCTGTTTCCTTAAATGCCACTATTTTGAGTGAGCTTGGGAATTATTTCTCAATCAACATTATTATAGCAGGTCATCCTGTCATTATCATACAGCTGTTTGTGGGACCTTGCTACATGCAAATTGGCTGTTGTGGTTTCCACATTACACTTCAATAACCGTACAATTAAATGGAATGTTGTGGAAGGGAGATAAAAATCCAAATAAACATCTATTTTTTTCATCAATTTCTTTAACTTCAGGTAATTTCTCATTCTCCTCCTCTCTATTTTTTCCATTCCCCATTCTGGTTCTCCTCTCACCCCTTCTCTTCTCCTCACTTGCCCATTACCTCCCTCAGGTGCCCCCCTCCTTCCTTTTCTCCCAGGTCTATTCTCCTCCATCAGATTTTTTTCTTCTTCTGAACTTGTTTCACCAATTTAATCGCAGCTTCTTACTTCACCCTCCAGCTTCCCCTCACCTGCTTTCAACTATCATCTCCCAGCTTCTACTCAACTTCCACCCCCCCACCCCTAGCCTTCTCATTTTGGCTTCTGCCCCTTCTTCACCAGTTCTGATGAAGGGGTCTCAGCCCAAAATGTTTGCTGTTTATTCCTCTTCACAGATGCTGCTTGCCCTGCTGAGTTCCTCCGGCACTTGTGTGCGTTCATCAAGATTTCCGGCATCTGCAGAATCTATGTTTATTCCCTTTTCTCCCTTTCCATGCTCACACTCTTCACTAGTTATAATCTGTTTTAGTAATACAACTTGCCAAGATATCCATGCACCCATAATTTTTGGTTCTGTAGAATCCTAAAGCATGTTTGCATCTGCAATAATTTAAGCTTTAGACTTCCCATCCAAGAAAAAAAAACTCTTTCCTCTTTTAAAAACACCTCAAACAAGCCCACAACATCATGCTCAGATTGTAGGTGGTTCAGCTCAATGAAAAGCCTGTGGAACGCAAAATATGATTATGTAAACCATTGACTGAGATCAACATTTTCAGTATCTTCCCAAAAATTCGTCAGGTAATTGAGAAATAATTACCTAGCTTTTGTACCCAAACACATGAAAACAACACAGGATACCAAATTACCATGCAATTTAAGCCCTATATGCTTCAAAGATCTGGACTATACATGGCAGGCAATTCAAAGCACTGGAAAGATAACATCAATGGTGCCTCCACAAACTCCTCCACATTCACTTGGAAAGATAAGCGAACAAATATCAGTGTTCACTTGCCCAGGTTAATATCCATTGCAGTGAACAAAGAACATAGAAAACCTACAGCACAATACAGGCCCTTTATGCTGTGCCAAACATGTACTTACGTTAGAAATTACCTAGGGTTACTCATAACCCTCTGTTTTCCTATGCTCGATGTACCGATCTAGGAGCTTCCTAAAAGACCCTACTGTATCCGCCTCCACCACAGTTGCTGGCAGCTCATTCCACACACTCACCACTCTCTGCGTAAAAAAACCTCTGTACCTGCTTCCAGGCGCCTTAGAACTGTGCCCTCTCATGCTAGCCATTTCAGCCCTGAGAAAAAGCCTCTGACTATCCACAAGATCAATGCCTCTCATCATCTTATACACCTCTATCAGGTCACCTCTCATCCTCTGTCGCTCCAAGGAGAAAAAGCCAAGTTCACTCAACCTATTCTCATAAGGCACACTCCCCAATCCAGGCAACATACTTGTAAGTCGCCTCTGCACCCTCTATATTGTTTCCACATCCTTCCTGTAGTGAGGTGATCAGAACTGAGCACCGTAATCCAAGTGGGGTCTGACCAGGGTTCTATACAGCTGTAACATTACCTTTCGGCTCTTGACCTCAATCCCATGGTTGAAGTATGCCTTCTTAACCACAGTCAACCTGCGCAGCAGCTCTGAGTGTCCTATGGACATGGATCCCAAGATCCCCCTGATCCTCCACACTGTCAAGAGACTTACCATTAATTCTATATTCTGCCATCATATTTGACCTACCAAAATGAACTACCTCACACTTATCTGGGGTGAACTCCATCTGCCACTTCCCAGCCCAAGTTTTGCATCCTATCAATGTCCTCCTGTAACCTCTGACAGCCCTCCACACCATCCACAACACCTCCAACCTTTGTGTCATCAGCAAATTTACTAACCCATCTCTCCACTTCCTCATCAAGGTCATTTATAAAAATCACGAAGAGAAGAGGTTCCAGAGGCACACCATTGGTCACCAACTTCCATGCAGAATATGACCCATCTACAACAGCTCTTTGCCTTCTGTGGGCAAACCAATTCTGGATCCACAAAGCAAGGTCCCCTGATCCCATTCCTCCTTACTTTCTCAATAATCCTTGCATGGGGTATCTTATCAAATGCCTTTCTGAAATTGGTCCTTGATTGGTCCTATTCTCTCACTTCTTATCCTCTTGCTCTTCACATACTTATAAAATGCAGCTCACCAAGGCCTTCTCATGGCCCCTTCTGGCTCTCCTAATTTCATTCTTAAGCTCCTTCCTGCTAGCCTTATAATCTTCTACATCTTTATCATTACCTAGTTTTTTGAACTTTTCATACGCTTTTCTTTTCCTCTTGGCTGGATATTCAACAGCCTTTGTACACCATGGTTCATGTACCCTACCATCCTTTCCCTGTCTCACAGGAACTATGCAGAAACCATGCAAATATCCCCTGAACATTTGCCACATATCTTCCGTACATTTCTGTGAGAACATCTGTTCCCAATTTATGCTTCCAAATTCCTGCCTGATTGCGTCACATTTCTCCTTACTCCAATGAAACACTTCCCAACCTTCTCTGTTCCTGTCCTTCTCCAATGCTATGGTAAAGGAGATAGAATTGTGATTACTATCTCCAAAATGCTCTTCCACTGAGAGACCTGACACCTGACCAGACTCATTTCCCAATACCAGATTAACTCCTCTTATAGCCTTATCTACATATTGTGTCAGGAAACCTTCCTGAACACACCTAACAAACTCCACCCCATCTAAACCCATTGCTCTTGGGAGATGTTCCTAACTTCCACCCACAGAGACTCAGTAGACAATTCCCCATGACTTCCTCCTTTTCTGCAGCCGTGACACTATCTCTGATCAGCAGTGCCACACCCCAACCTCTTTTGCCTTCTTCCCTGTCCTTTCTGAAACATCTGAAGTCTGGCACTCCAAGTAGCCATTCCTGTCCCAGAGCCATCCAAGTCTCTATAATGGCCACAACAGTATAGCTCCAAGTACTGATTCACACTAAGTTCATCAGCTTTGCTCATGATACTCCTCGCATTAAAATAGACACATCTCAAACCATCAGACTGAGTATATCCCTTCTCTATCACCTGCCTATCCTCCCTCTCACACTGTCTATAAGCTTTCTCGATTTGTGAACCAACTGCCCCTTCCTCTGCCTCTTCAGTTTGGTTCCCACCCCCAACCATTCTAGTTTAAACTCTCCCCAATAGTCTTAGCAAACTTCCCTGCCAGGATATTGGTTCTCCTTGGATTCAAGTGCAACCCATCTTTTTTGTACATGTCATCTTGCCCCAAAAGAGGTCCCAATGATTCAGAAATCTGAATCTCTGCCCCCTACTCCAATCCCTCAGCCATGCATTTATTCTCCAACTCACTATTCTTATACTCACTGTTGCGTGGCACAGGCAATAATCCCGAAGTTACTACTTTTGAGATCCTGCTTCTCAACTTCCTTCCTAACTCCCTTTAGTCTGTTTTCAGGACTTCCTATCTATGCCGTTGGTACCAATATGTACCACAACTTCTGGTTGTTCACCTTCCCATTTCAGATACATCTTGTACCCTGGCACCTGGAAGCAAACTACCATCCACATTTCTTTCCTGTGTCCACAGGATTGCCTGTCTGACCTCCTAACTATAGAGTCCCACTTACACTCAATCACCTGTACTGGGCAGATATGACCAACATCAGAAACCTAAATTAAATCTCTATTCTGTCAGCAGGAGAGATTACCAGCAGAGGAAACGATTCAAAGCTGTGTTCAAGCCTTCTTCATTCCCATTGACTCTTGGAAACCTTTGGTCCATGATTGATCAAAGTAGAGGAACATTTAGAATAGGTTTGAGAGTTCAGATCCATGGACTGGAAGCACATGATATCCTGGCGTAAACAGCACAAGGAGTCCACCACCTCCCAAATGACTCAGGTCCAGAACCTCCTGTTCAAGCCCACATCAGCTTTATCAGCCATCTCTAAATACATATAACCAAACAAGTCACTCTTAATTCCAAAGGACTGTTTAAGGAAGGTTCCTAGCTATTCACAATAATTAGATATAATTGCATCAACCGCATAGAACTCTGGCTATTGCCTATCATTAAATGAATAATTGGAACTCTTCCTGGGTACAATAAGTAATTACTTAGTTCTTCTGTGAAATAGAGGCATTGTATTCCTGCTGCTTGAACCTCTCTATCTCACTCTTTCCTTTAAATGCAGTTCTGTGACTACTTATCTGATTGTTTCTTCACATGGGTTAGAATCAGAATCAGGTTTAGTAACACTGACATATATCATGATATTTATTGTTTTATAGCAGCAGTACAGTACAATACATACAATTATTATAAATAACAATAAGAAATTTATTAAAATAATTAAGTTGTGCAAAAAGAGAGCAAAATAGTGAGGTGGTGTTCAGAAATCTGACGAGAGAGGGAAGAAACTGTTCTTAAAGCATTGAGAATGCATCATTGTGGTTTTGTACCTCATCCCTGATAATAATAATGAGAAGAGAGCATATCTTGGATGGCAAGGATGCCACCTTCTAGAGGCACAGCGTTTTGAAGATGTCCTCAATGATGGGGAGGCTAATGCCTGCAATGAAGCTAGCTAAGTTACAAGTCCCTGAGCTTTTCCCAATCCTGTGCATTGGTGCCTCCATTCCAGACGGTGATGCAACCAGTCAGACTGCTTCCCACAAAGAATAAAACTTTGTTCCCTAACAGCTCCTGTGAAGACTAAAGCAAAATCAGAAACTGCTGGAAACACAAAGCAGGTCATGCACATCAATGGAAAGAGAAACAGAGCAAATGTTTCAGTTTGAAAATCATCTGTTGAACTTTCACCATTGTGAAGTGTCTTGTGATGCTTTACTAGACTGTATGTAAGCTGTTGCAGTGGTTTTATATATATATTTTTAAATTTGCTCCTGATCTGTTCATCAAGGTAATGGACTAAAAAGCTTGCTTAAAATGTTTTCAAGTGCAGACATTGTAACAAACAACATAAAAGAAAAAGCCATTGATGAAAATTAGCATTATTCTGGTTACCTTGAATATTGTGATTGAATAGCCTTAGTTATTAAGCATACCTTTTATTCAATTAAATATCAAGGCATATATTGTCTGAAAGCATAGTAAAGCTACTGTTCAGTGTAAAACCATTTGAGTCAATTAATCTTGCCACAATGAGCAAGAACATACAGGCAGAAACACTTTCTGGATTATTAAAGGTTGTGTACCATGTTACCTACTTTGATCTTTGTAGGGAGTGCTGTGAAATGAAGAATATGGCTGAACGAAAGAATTGAATTTATTTAGTGCCTTTCAGAACCTCAGGACATCTGAAAATGACAAAACTAATTAGATATTTTTGAAGTCATCAACAACCACTTTCAAGATTTCACTAATAGTAACACGATAATCAACAGATTACCTATTTATGTTGATATTGGTTGAGGAATAAATATTAATGTCTTCAGTTTATCTTCTTAGACCATAAAATATAGGAGCAGAATTATGCCATTTGGCCCATTGAGTCTGCTCCACTATTTCATTATGGCTTGTTTTTTCCCTCTCAGCCCCAATCTGCCTTCTTCCCATATCCCTTCATGCCCTGAATAATCAAGCATCTATCAACCTCTGCTTTAAATATACCGCACGTGGCAACAAATTCCACAGATTCACCACTCTCTGGCTAAAGAAATTGCTTCTCATTACCATTCTAAAATAGTGTTCCTCTATTCTGAGACTGTGTCCTCTGGCGTTAGGCTCTCCCACCATAGGATTCATCCTGGACTTTTGATAGGGCTACACCAATGACAGATTGAATTTTATACTTTGTCTGGGACTTGAACCAACAATTTTTTGACTCAAAGTGCCACAACTGCTCAGATCATGAAAGCGGCTGTTGGAGAGCCAGGTTTAATCATGACTGGGGTGCTGTTCGCTTGGACCATACACGCTTTCATCAGGTGCTCTGCTGTCTTTCCACATTCCCAAAGTTGTGTTGCTAGTGTAACTGGCTACTGTAAATGACCCTTCCTTGCAGGTTATCACCAGAAAGAATCAAGAGATAGTTGAATAGAGAGAACCAATTATAGGGATACTGAGAAATAAGGAGGGAGAATGGGCCAAATGGTCTCCTCCTTTGTTGTTTTATTGAAAACTTTCTTCTTGACATTGATGTTCTTGCAGTAACTGCAGCTGTGTGGTCTAAATGCTTTACACCAAAAATAAGCCATTGCCTAAGGATATTTCCCCTCTGTTTGTTGAACACTATATGAACAGAACATTTTTATCCCCTGTACAGAGTTAAACTGACGGCATATTTCCAAAGATGAGAACCAAACCAACTAAAAGATATTGAATTATACAATTTAATGGACCATCTTAAGTCACATCATTCATGCTAAATATAGTTCTGCTTGCTATAATATACTTTAGCTTATTAATGCACCTGTCAGAGAAACTGTGCTGCACAATGATCGGAGCCATCAAAAGCTGTATTTTTACTACTGTACATTTCAAACATATTTTCGTCTAGTTTCATTGTGGATGAAAATTTTTATGATTAAATACCTCTCTGGAGTCACTAATATACAGTAATAGCAATATTTTTTCTACACAGTTTGCAACAATTCATTTTTTAACTTGTGCAATATTGTAAAAAATTTAACAGGCATACTGTTTAATGCAATGTGCAAAACAAGGCATAAAGAGATCTACAGTTCTGCAGCAGTGGATTAGAAAAAAGGAAAAATGGGATGGGGGAGGAAGATAAAAACTACAATAGAAAAAAATCTCTGTACTCACATGGACTGCCTTTGTGTTTGTTGCCTGTAGAAGGGATCTGCAGATAGGGATGGAGATATGTTCCAACGCAATGCTCTCCGAGTGTTCAATTCATCTGTCCAGTACTCTTTGATGTTGTTCACAAATGGTGATGAATTAGGCAGAAGCCTTGAAATGTAAATTTCCCTAACAACCTTGCCTGAACAAGTTATACTGAGGGAGAGGGAATTTGCTACTCAGTTCAGGTGGCTCAAAATGCGGAGTGAACTCCGGGTGTAATGACTGTGGGCTCAGCTGATGGGTTGAAATGATACACACATATGGTAATGAGTACAGTGGCTTTGTGTCTGTCACACTTGCCTGCACATATTTAGAGCCTTATTATTAAAGTGCCAAACACATTTACTAATATAAAGCAACATTATGTTGTGAATTGTTTGGAGTTTTTAATGTTGTTTATTTCAATATTAGCTCAATTTTAACTCCTGAAGTGGCTGATTCAGACCGTAATTTTATTTAACAAGACTAAGTAATCCTTATCAGTGGTCATTATTGAGGGGCGATGTTGAAGAATGAGATTTAGCTGATTATTTGACTGTACTTGACTACAGTCAAGCCCAATTCGATTTCTACTCAATATTAGTATACTAATATAGGGTGGTGGGTTGGAGATATGCTTCTACCAAAGGAGGTGTAAGGCACTCCTAACCTGTTAGTTTATAGGTCTCCCTTGGGCAAGGTGTAGCATCTGCTTAGCCCCCTCTTCACCCTGATCAGGGTCACATGAAGCCATGGGAGCAGGTGGTGGATGGTTTTATGAGCAGCTGGTGCATATCACGTCCTGATTATGAGACCACCAACGCCAGACAGACAATCTCTGAAGAGTGTTGATAATGGCTAGGGTCATCCGTTTTGTAATGACACTGCCCAGAAGGCAATGGCAAACCTCTTCTGTAAAAATACTTTCCAAGAACAATCGTGGTCAAGAGACCATGATCGACAACATCATATGACACAGCAGATGTTGATGATGATGATGATGGAGGTAATATCCATTCACTCCAAGAGTTGTGGATAGTGGTCAGCAGTTAGTTCTGGTTCATTTCTAGTTTATCTACTTGTTTCACATCCCCTGTGTCATGAGTACTATAACTTTGTTGTACAGCTAAATAGATACTTTGGAAGTTGAGCGTTTCATCTCTACATTGCAATATTAATACAGATGCATAATTCTCATTGCAAGAAAAGCAAACTAATTAAAGCTGAGGACATGGTGTTTTACACAATGGATGTTGAAGCAGACAAGGCTAAGATAGTGTCCTAGGAAGTTTCAGGAAAAGAAAAGGTAAATGAACACCCAGATCAACTATAGACTCAGTGGCCCTTTACACCTATACACCTACTCGTTAATGTTATTATCTAATTAGCCAATCACCTGGCAGCAACTCAATGCATAAAAGTATGTAGGTATGGTAAAAAGATTCAGTTGGTTTCAGACTAAACATCAGAATGGGGAAGAAATGTGATCTAAGTGACTTTGACTGTGGAATGATTGTACTGGACAACAAACTTTTGGGAAGTGTTGCTTCTTTGGAAATTTATTTTGTTTAAGATAAAACTACATTTATCTGAACACAAATATAATTTCAGACTACTTGTATCACATAGGAATTTTGAGAAACAAGAAATTAACTTTTATTGAATATAATGTGTTTAATTGCATAATGGTGATGCTTTGTAATAGTTCAACTAAGCCAAAAATGTTTTGTTGATGATTTCCATTTGTACACTATGTCTGAGGCTTCTCACTTGTGTCCAACAATAATTGCCAGCATTGATGGACTCCAGTTGCTCTGATACAATTTCTCCATGACTGCAATGTCCTGGTGAAATCTTTAACCATGCTCGTCACTGAAGGTGCCAGATTTGCATGAAAGGCGGCTAAATGGGAATGCAGAAAATGAATCTTGAGTGACATGTTACACCATGGTTTTCCTATACTTGCTGCATGTTGTCAACCAGCTGCACAGTTTGGTGTTCTGTAGTTGCCAAGAAAGTTTTCAACAACATCCTTGAATGCCTTCCATGTGATTTTCTCTGGTTTCATTAGCCATTCTTTGATTTGCCTGTCACTGATAACTGTTTGATTTGTGGACCAACAAAAACATCTTCTTTAACCTTGGCATCAGTTATTTTGACTTGAATCATGAATTGAAAGAACAAATATAGGCCATTTCAACAAAATGGTGCATGATAGGGAAATTTCACTGTGATTTTCACGATCAGTAGCCCAAAATCCAAAAGATACATGCAAAAATATTTGGAAAGTAAAATCTTTGTTGTCCAGTGTAATTGGTGCCAGACCGTGTAGTTTGAGCATATCAGAAACTGATCTCCTTCGATTTTCACACACAACAGTTGCGAATAAAAACATGTGGGCAGAAAAACTTTGCTAATGAAGAGGTCAGAGGAGAACCAGACTGGTTCAGGTTAACAGGAAGCTGCCAAGAACTCAAGTAACCATGTTACAACAGTGGTGTGTAGAAGAACATCTCTGAAAGCACAACATATCAAACCTTGAAGTGGATGGGCTACAGCAGCAGAAGACCACACCAGGTTCTATTCCTGTACCTAATAAAGTGGCAACTGAGTGCATGTTTACTTGCAACAAAATGTCCTTGCCCTTCTGCAGCTTTTGATACTACTGAAGCCATCCATTTAAGTGGTATGACTTGGCCCATATCATAAATAACAAAAAAAAAAGAAAATATTATCTGAAATCACACAAAAACATTTGTGCCCAAGTAAAGCAAAGTATTTTAAAAATTAACGTTTTCTAAATTATTGCTCTTCATTCATAGAAAATGATTAAGCTTTGATTGTGCCACACACCTGTCTGGACAAGTTTGAAATGAAGAAGCAATTTACTCAGTCTCTACTGATGAATGTTCATGATCTTTCAGTGCGTCCAAGCCCATTGTCTTTTACTCTTGCCGCAAGCTGTTCCCTTCTGTCTGACTTCATTCTTTCCCTGGAACTGAATCAGGGTGTTCGCATTCTCAGAGCCATATATAACCCCAAACATAAATGATGGTTCACATATCCATTACATAAGCATGAATAATTTCAATCTCAATCTCTCTTATCTCAGAGTATGTACCTTTGTCAACTGCTGTTTTGCTGTTGCTGATTGATCCGTTGCTCTTGTTGCTTGTTGGTCTGCTGAACATTATGGGCATGCTATGCTGGCGCTGGAATGTGTCGTGACACTTGTGGGCTGTCTCCAGCACATTCTTGATGTGTGTTGGCTGTTCACATAAATGATGCTTTTTGCTATATGTTTCAATATACATGTAATAATTAAATAAATTGATTAATTCATTTTCCCTTCTCCAATGGACTACTCTCTGTGCCTCTTTCTTTTTTCCCCCCAAATGCTCTTAAAAACCACCTTCTTAATTTATCCCACTATCTTTGTACATGGCCCAAAGTTTATTTATCTAAAGATACAGTGCAAACAGGCCCTCTGGCCCTTCAATCTGCATTGCCCAGCAGCCCAAGTCTAATCAGTGGATAATGACCAAGTTAACCTACTAACTGGACTGTGGGAGGAAACTGGAGCACTCAGCGGAAACCCATGCACACACAAGAAGGAACGTGCAAACCTACTTACAGAAATGAATGCCGAACTCCAGCACCGAAGCTGTAAAGGCATTGCGCAGTTACGCTACCGTGTTGCCCCAAGTTAAACCAGTGAAATACCTCAGTAAAGATACAATAGTCAAAAGTACAGCACAGAGGTAATTCAGCCCATCTTGTCCATGCTGAACCATTTAAACTGCCTACTCTCATCAACCTACATGGAGACCATAGCCTTCCATACCCCGACCATACATGTACCTATCTAAACTTCTCTTGAAAATTGAAATCAAGCTTGCAGGTACCACTTGTGCTGGTAGCTCATTCCACTTTCACACTCCTGAGTGAAGAAGTTTCCCCCTCATATTCCTCTTAAACTTCGCACCTTTCACCCTTAACCCATGATCACTGATAAGAGTCCCAACTTCAGTAGAAAAAGCCTGCTTGTATTTACCCTACCTATACCCCTCAATTTTGTATAACTCTATCAAATCTCCTCTCAGTCTTCTATGTTCTAAGGAATAAAGTCTCAACCTATTCAATCTTTACTTATAAAACAGATCCTCCGGACCCAGCAACATCCTCGTAAATTTTCTCAGTACTCCTTCAACCTTATTCATATCATTACTGTAGGTAGGTGAACAAAACTGCACACAATACTCCAAATTAGGCTTCACTAATGTCTTATACAACTTCAACAGAACATCCCATTTCCTGTACTCTTAGTTTGATTTATGAAGGCCAATGTGCCAAAAGTCTTCTTTACGACCCTATTTACCTGTGATGCCACTTTCAATTAATTATGGACACGTATTCCCAGATCCTTTTGTTCTACCACATTCCCCAGTGTCCTACCATTCACTGTGCAAGACCTACCTTGGCTGGTCCTACTGAAGAGCAACACCTTATACTTATCTGCATTAAATTCCATCTGCCATTTTTCAACCTATTTTTCTAGCTGGACCACATCCTGCTGCAAGCCACGATAGCTTTCCTTGCTGTCCACTACACCCCCAATCTTGGTGTCATCCTCAAATCTGATAATCCAGTTAATCACATTATCATCCAGATCATTGATATAGATGACAAACAACAACAGACTCAGCACCGATCCCTGCGACACTCCGCTAGTCAGAGGGGCAACCACTTACTACCACTCTCTGGCTTCTCCCACAAAGCCAATGTGTAATCCAATTTACCATCTCATCTTAAATGCTGAGCAACTAAATCTTCTTGACCAACCACCCACGTGGGATCTTGTCAAACGGCTTACTACAATCCATGTAGACAATCCATGCATCCACTGTCCTGCCTCCTTCAACCTTCCTGGTAACTTCCAAGAAAAAAAACTCTTACGTTTGGTTAGACATGACCTACCATGCACGAGGCCATGCTGACCATCCTTAATCAGTCCATGTCTATCCAAATATTTATAAATCCAGTCCCTCAGAATATCTTCCAATAACTTTCCCACTAATGATGTCACACTCACTAGCCTATAATTTCCTGGTTTATTGTTAGCACCTTTCTTGAGCAGCAAAACAACTTTGAATATCCTCCAATCCTCTAGAACCTTACCTGTCATTCAGAATGATTTAAATATCTCTTCTAGAGCGCCAGCAATTTCTGCACTTGCCTCCTGCAGGGTCTGAGGGAACATCTCATCAGGCTCTGGGGATTTATCCACCCCAAATTTCCTCAGGACAGCAAACACCTCCTCCTCTGTAATTTGTATAACGTCCACGAAGTAAATGCTGCTTTGCCTTACTTCTGCAGACCCTATGCCGGTCTCCTGAGTAAATACAGATACAAAAAAAATTACTGAAGCTCTCCCCCATCTCTTATGGCTCCATGCATGATTATGATTCTGATCTTCCAGAGGGCCAATTTTGCTTCTTGCAATCCTTTAAAAAACTTTAAGTTGTTCTTGCTAAGTGAATCATCATTTGTTATTCTTCAAGACTGGTTGAAGAATTTAACTAACAGCTCAAAATAGCCAATGCTTTAATATATAATAAGGTATCTACATAATCTACTGAATGGCAATTAACTAGAACCATTTGTCAAATATGGACAGCTGTCTGTGAGTGACCCAAATAATGGAACCTGTATGTACAGGACAGAAAATTGTATTTACTCATCATGACTTTGCAAGGAAATGTATATTCATCTATTAAAAACTCATAACTATCTTCCTTTGGTCAGAGAGAACGGGTGGATAGGAGACCCCTACTTTTTTGTAACCACGAAACAAAATGTTGCTGCTTTACATGTTTGAGAATGGCACTACATTAAAGTCCTGCTTGCTTATAAACTTTGGTCTTACATTTCTTGGGATCACACCCAAATATTGTAAAATTGTAAAGCTGTTGATGTCTAACATGCATGGCTTTGATACAATCCAAAATAATCAAAATAACTCAAGGCTCATCGGAGCTGTTTTGTAACTTTGCATGTTTCATCTTGATAAAAGTCATTTTGGATAAAGATCATTCTGTCTGTTTTCCTACCCCTAACAAACAAGCAGAAAAAAAATACTGAATTATCAGCGCATTTGCTGGCAATACTGTGACTGATTTGCCCTTTCTTCTGCTATGGTGAGGCTATGAAATTCATTAGCCCCATTTACCACACATTGTAATTAGATTGCATTACAGAGGCACCACAGCTGCCTGTGATTAAGGCAATCAATTAAAGATCAGGACTCAATAAATTTGAGCAACATGACATATATGTAGATATATTTTAACAAACATAATTATACAGAAGAGCTGGTTGAATAAAGATCATTACTTACCAATTATCTTTAGTGCCAACCTACTGTATGTTCTGAAGCCATCACTTGCCCCTGTGCCTAATCATATAAAGGCAGAATTTACTTTTTTCCTTGCCAGCTGTGGTTAGTGGCATCAGCACTGGACTTCGAGCAGAGTGGTGGCAGGTTTGAATCCAACCAGCTCCTTGCACACTTTCCATCCGTGCTGAGTTGAACATTGAGCAAGTAACTTGGCCTCGTTAAGAAAAACGGACAAAATGCTAAAGAAACAGGAATGCCACCCGATGTGCCACATGGCATAGAGAACAATAGCATTACTTTTTACCCTCCTGTCTTTATTTAACTTCCTCTTTAACCACATCTGTATTTGTTTCATCTCCTCCTTGTGATAGTGAGATTAGTTCTCATCATTTGAAGAACTTTCCCCCACGGTTCTGATTGAATTTGGCTAAGCTATAGCACTGATGCCCCATTTAGGAAAATATCTTCCCAACAGCTACTTCATCACAGACATGTTAAAGTCAACGTTCCCTCTTTTTTTTCACAGCTGCACGGACCAACCATTGCAGGAAATTTTTATATGCCCTAAGAACTGCACAGCACATTAAATGTTTTTTCTTCAGTATTATGCATTCTATAAATATTTAGAAAGTTGAAAAATCATATACTTTTGATTTTATCTTTAATTGAAGGGTGTCATGAAATACAATACACCAAAGAAAATCTTCATTTTGTAAACTTTTTCTCATCTGTGTTTATTAAAAATCCATTGTCTGTAAACACTGTCCAGATTAATTTTGCATTCAGATGAAAGTCTTAGTCCTCATTAGATCATCCAAATGTTGCTCTTTTAGTCTGTTTCTGGATTTACATTTGATTGAATTCATATGACTGAATCCACGTCTGCAGACAGCACTGGAAGCTTGAAATGTTCCAACAATATCAAGAATTGACTACTCTTCAAATTCTTTGTTTCTAAGCATGTAATTCACATATCAGTGAGCACCTTAATTGAGCCAGTCTTAACTTTATGCTAAATTATATTAGCATTTCAAAATTATATTAACATTATATAAAATAAAATATTAGCTGAACGGCAAAAAAGGCTACATGCGCGAGAGCATTTCAGGTACTCTGCATCTGTATACCTGTGCAGCTTAGAGGGAACAGCAATTCAAGTTCCTCCTAAGGCTACCTTCACCTTTCTTATTTCAAGGGATACGAGCCCAGCCTGTTGAACTGTTCCCTGGTATACAAAACCTCCCAGTCTGCTATCATTCCCTTAATTGACTCAACTTCTAACAAATGCAAACCAGAACAACGTATAGCACTTGTGCCGTCAAACAAGAATTCAGTACAAATCTTTTACTTTCCATCTCTCCAAAAGTAATTCAAAGGTTTGTTTGTTTTCCAACATCTACCTTGGCGACTTTTTATTTATTTGTTTTTCTGTACTTAACTTTTTTTTCAAGACAGCAGCTTAAGTGACTAGGCCAGTGTTGATCATTTATCCCTACTTCCTTGAGAAGATGGTAGTGAACTACCTACTTAAGTGTTTGTAGTCCTTCTGAAGAAGGGGTTAATAGGTTCTTGATTAGTAAGGGCGTTAAAGGTTGTAAGGACAAAGGTAGCAGGATAGGGAAAATAAACCACACTCATGCAGAATTTTGCAGACATTTTTATTCAACATCAGCAGAGATAGGAAGAAAAATTAAAAGGTAAAATGCTGAATATGGACAAAATACATAAAATTTCCATGCATATTGCAAAGGAATGTAATCCTGTTTAGATGTGAAAAGCTCTTTACAAATTCTGTGGGGCAAAATGGAAGAGTTTACCTTATGAATATATAACAGTAGTGGATAAGACTAAGGGCCACAACAGACCAGAAACAAATTAAAATGTCAGAGAATTTAAAACATAAGAAATAGACAATTAAGTAGATAATATTCAAAATAATTGCCTTATAATAATATATTCTAAATGATTGTTTTTACATATGAAGACAAGCTGAAGAAACATTGCTTTTTAATGGAACTAACAGCTCTTGGAAATAAAAATAAATTCTGGATCGACAGAATAAAATGCTCACATATTTCCTAATATGGATCATTTCTATACCAGGTTTAAAAGAAATTAAGATTTGTAATGTACTTAGTCTTTTGGAATAAATGACCAAACTCTTTCAGGGAATCAATGGATTAGATATAGGATTATGTTATATCCATTAAAAAAAATTAAATGCAGATGGGAGTGTTAGACTCACTAGGATTATTATTAAAGTTAGATACATTTTTATCTTAAATAAAAGTATGATTTATATCCCTATCTATAACAAATACTGCCATCAAATTCTGTGTGTCAGGAAATTTTAGTGGCAATATAATCAGGGAATGGTGGCAAAAAAATGTAAACCAACAAAACCTGCCTCTGGTCTCATCAACATATGAAAAGCTGTTAGGTCCTTAAGACTCTTCCACTGACCATTTACAATACACTCTGGATTTTATCATTGACATTTTTTTATTGCTAAGGTTGGAATAAAACAATTCAGGGTAAAATTTTCAAGGCAATTTACTTTGAAGTTTCTCTCCTAGAACCAACTGAATAACTAATTGTAGACCAGTGACCACTCCAGGAACATCCTAGCAAGGCTGGGATTTAGCCTGCTGAAATATTTCTGACCACTGGACAGCCTACTAAAACTAGATCTCACACAACAAAAATCAAAAACAGCAATGTAATAGAAGGCCAGTGAAAGGAAAGAAGGAACCGATGAAGAAAAACATAGAAACAAATTTGTACATTTTATGATGATAAAGAGTTGTTTTATTGAAAACCAAATACGAGATTAATCAACAGCCATGTTAGCATATATATTTTGCACTTTAATTATTTGTACTAGAAACTTACTTTCCAGCAGTTAATTTGGTACATATTTATTCTTAATGCTTTTGCTGGATTTCCAAATCTAATTACAAATCCTGTAAAGTTATAATTTAAACTAAAATAAATTAAATTTGCAGTTTGTGGTACTTATAATAGAAGTTTGTACATTTGTATTAGCAATATTCACAATTTATTCCCCATGTTAAGACAAAAGTTCGGCGTTTAAAGTACATTTATTATCAAAGTATATATACCGTATATAACCTTGGGATTTGTCTCCTTTCTTACAAGCAGCCACAAACAAAAAATTCCAATTGAACTGACAAAAGACTGTCAAACAATGTCAAAAAGAAGCCAGTGAACGTATGCTAGAAGGAATCATTTTTAATGAAGGGTCCTTCTCCAAACACCAATGTTGCTCATCAATTATTCTCCTGTCTCTACTTTTTCATCAACATGTTTGAGTGCCATTAAACTCCTCTTTTCAGTACATCAAGCATTTTTACATAGAACAAATAAAATTATCAAATTAAAAAAGCCTTAAGTAATATTTTAAAAACGATGGTACCACAAATCTGACAAGTCAATAGACCTTGGATGGCATCCCAAAGGAGCTAGCTGGAAAAGAAACTAGCCTCTTGGGGGTTTGGAGGGGGTCAGAAACAGATTTCTCTTGTCCATTAACTATTTGGGTATACATTTCTATAAACATTGACTTCAACTCACACCCCATTTCCTATGAATGAAGATTAAAACATCTTAAGAATATAAATGCAACAAAACATGGGTAATTTCCTTGGCATTCTACTCCCATAATCTCACCAAAGGTACACCACCAAACAATATTTAGACATACTATCCAAAGCAGTTTGGAGGAAAATTTCATTTAGTGAGTTTGCTGAAAACACATTCTGAGCTGGCACTTTACAGAAAGGTAAAGCTGGCAATATACTTTTAAATATTCCTGTTTTCTTAGATCATGTTCACAGGACTGATCCTTGTTACTGTCAAGTTCCAGTTCAATCTGCACTCTATGCCTGAAATATAATTTTTGTAAATCCCGTGTTGGCCTCTGCCTCTATCATAGGGTGCAAGTCTGCCACCACAAAGGCACTTAGTCCACATATTTTCTTAAGTATACAAATCTAATGAACTATACACCCCGATGCCTCACGCTTAATCCTAGTTCTCAGTTTCTTTAATTTGGTGTTACTTTCATCAAGTATTAGTCCATATTCTGCTAAGTTCCAAGCTTCTTCATAAAGCTGTTGTTCAAAGTAGCGGAGAGCACTTCGCTGGAAGTGTTGAGACAAACTAGCCTGTCCTGGCCTACTGGAGATACTAGTTAATGCCAAAGACTTGTCCAACTGTAAGGCCTTTATGTAGTTTTTACAAGCCTCGTCATCCCTCAGTGCAAGAAGCTGGATATGTCCCATAAAGCAATAATCTTCAACCAGGTCTGCAGAGTTTTTGTTGATGCTTCGTTTGATGACCTCTTGTAGGTCCTCTAGTGCCCTCACATACTGTTTCAGTTTAGTCAGACATATTGCACGAAGACGAATATATTTGGCTTTATTTTTACTTGCAAGAACAGCTAGCGTGTAGTATTTCAGTGCTTTCTCCTCCTGATTCCCTTTAGCCAAAGCACTGGCCTCCTGTGAAGCTATCTATGAAAGAAAATGGCAAAAAAAAGCACCATTACTTTCTCACAAAAGAGAATTTATTGACAGGTAAAAGGGAAAAAAAATCCTTTTACTCTGAAGAGGTATCAAGTTAGCTGGATGAAAAGATTTTGCCTGCCGCATTTGAAGCCTAGGTGACCATTTAATAACCAGAAAATGCATTGTTTCCTGAAGAGGCCACAACGTTATTTGTAAATAGAATTTTCAACCTGATATATTTGGTGTGATCTTTTAAGTCAATATTACAGCTCTTGGTACAAAGAGAAATAATTAACAAATAAAAGGTATTTATTTTGCACTGATTTAAATATGTCAAAATCATTTCTGTGCAGTAAGCCACTTTGAAATATAGTAGAGAATGATCTTGGCAGTAAGCATTCATTCTCAGTAACACCAGACAATAATGCAACAAACAGTTAAGTTTATCTGTGTTTGGAAGAGATATGCTGTGTCAATAAGGATCTTCTCCAAAGATCTGCAATTATCTTGCCTTTTTGTTGGAAATATTCCTCTAAACAGGACAAAATTATTTATTCATGCAGCCTTTCCTTGGAATTCTACACTTTCCTACATCCTCCCATTTCCATGCTACTGTGTGATGATCACAATATCAACTTCTCCACTGATGTAATCCTGTATAACAGTAGAGAGGTTGTGATCGTCTCACTGTATGATAGAAAAGGGAGGTTGTAGGAATGTAGTTTTCACTCATCATGATGATGCAGTCTGCTACAACATAGCACTATTAAATTCAAGCAGAATTTAAATTGAAGCAATATAAAGATTGTGATTTTACATTCTTCCCACATTAGAATTCTGTTAGTCTCAGTAAAAAAACTAGTTTCTACAGAAAACCATGACTCTATTTAAGTCCCAAAGTTCCTGTGTAATTAGAACAGCTAGATGTTGCTCTATTAACAAGCTAGAAATTTAGCTAAAGGTATGCTGATAATGATCAATGAAGCACAAAATCTTCAGAGGGCAGCACTACTCTAACAGACTTCTTGAAGTCTATGCTATTTGTTCCCCTAGGACAACTGAACAGCAGGGAACTATAGGTGCAGCTGTTATCCATTATCCTACAGAGCACAAACTGAAAATATAGGAACATGGCTATCAGCACCATCACATAGAAGTCTTTTATACATTTTCTAAATCACGAAGTAACCAGCTGCAGCTCTAGTACAATATTTATATTAAGTTAGTTAACTACAGTCTATTACTGCATCATGTAATTACTGTCCAGGGGCTAATCAATTCTACAAATTTGCATCTTCCTGCCAAAGGATACCATCATGTTTAAAAATTGAAGAGAATAAAGGTTACATTTCTCCAAACAAGGATGACTTTATAATTCTTTGTGTCGCTCTTGTTTTTAATGCTGGGCAGCAATCTGTCTTCAAGTCTTTCAGCAAAATCAGAATCACTTCATTGCTAGCATATGAAACATGCCAGAATTGATTGCGGTTTGGTGCCAAGCATAAAACACAGGATAATACCATAACAGACAACACAATAGAAACCAACAGCTTACAAGACAATAGTGCAAAGAGCCATGAGCAATCAACCATTAGCAGAACAGTCACATGCGCAAATAATAATCAAGCTTAAATAGGTGGGAACATATGAACAGACTCAATAATTATCAATGGAACAAGGAGAGCAGGAAAGACCATTTAATGGATGTTGTGCAATGAAGAGTTGGAGTATTATACCTGGATGAGTTTTGTTGAGAAGCTGGACAGCTACAGGCAAGAAGCTTTGGAGGTGGCGTGTAGTCCTTGTGATGTACTTGTAGCGTCTCCCTTTTGGCAATTTGGTGAATAGGTACAAGCCAGGTACCTATTCACCAAATAGGTCAGCAATATATAAACAATTGGTGCCTCAAAATTAAAAATAAATAACAGCATCACCAATAATAATGACACAAACAAGAGAAAATCTGCCGATGCTGGAAATCCAAGCAACAAACACAAAATGCTGGAGGAGCTCAGCAGGCCAGGCAGCAGCTATGGAAAAAAGTACAGTCGATGTTTCAGGCTGAAACCCCACTGCAGGACTGGAGAAAAAAATCTGAGAAGGAGTAGATTTGAAAGGTAGGGGGTAAGAGAGAGGGAAATGCCAGGCGATAGGTGAAACTTGAGGGGAAGGGATGAAGCAAAGAGCTAGGAAGTTGATTGGTGAAAGAGCGCCGGAGGGAGGCGATGGGTGGGCAAGGAGATAACATGAGAGAGGGGCAAGGGGATAGGAAATGGTGAATGGGGGGGCGGGGGAGGAGGCATTACTGAAGGTTTGAGAAATTGATGCTCATGTCATCAGATTGGAGGCTACCCAAACGGAATACAAGGTGGTGTTCCTCCAACCTAAGCGTGGCCTTATCCTGAGAGCGGAGGAGGCCACGGATGGACATATCGGAATGTGAAGTGGTATTAAAGTGGGTGGCCACTGGGAGATCCCACTTGTACTGGTGGATGGAGTGCAGATACTCAGTGAAGTGGTCTCCCAATCTACATTGGGTCTCACTGATATACAAGAGGCCACACCAGGAGTGCTTGGGGCCCTGACTGGTAGTGAGGGAGGAGATGTAGTGGCAGGCGTAGCACTTGTTTCGCTTGCAAGGATAAGTACCAGGAGGGAGATCAGTGGGGAGAGATGAATTGACAGGGAGTCACGTAGAGAGCAATCCCTGTGGAAAGCAGAAAGTGGGGGGGGGGGGGGGAGTTCGAGAGGAGGGAAAGATGTATTTGGGAGTGGGATCCAGTCAGAGGTGGTGGAGGTTTCATTGAATTGTGCTGGACATTCATGCTGGTGGGGTAGTAGGTGAGGACAAGAGGATAATAATGAAATGTTCAACAAAAGAATTAAGTGTAAAATTAGAATTATAATAAATCTTAATTTAAATACCACAGGATAGATTGAAACTCTTGATAAAATGCACTTCAAGAAGGCTCACTCTCGCAGTCTTTTCCTGTATTTATGTTTCACTTTTAAAAGTTACTACCAATTTTGCTCCCAAAGGCCATTTAGGCTGTGCACTCCAGATCACAAATTTTCAACAGAAATTCCTTGTGAACTCTCAAGGAATATTTCATTTGCAGCTGCAAAGGCTGATCTGAGCTTTCCAGCATTTGATGTGACTTGAACTATTTTTTTCTTTAAGTCAGCAGGATAGCTTAGAACTTAATTCACACTATTTCTGTCATACATGTTTCAAGATGTTGCACTTGTCTCTGCACTTGCTGTCTGCCCAGGAAAGTCATGGGTAATAATATCCTATGTATACGTTGGGATCCATATCAAAATTCACTCTTTTCAAATTGACTATGATTTGTAAAAAAAGATCCACTGGTCTGGAGAACAGCTGATCAGAAAAATGAGTGAAGGATGAACACTGTTTCAATGTTTGTACTTAATTGGAAGAGAATGTTAATGTTGCTTATACCTCTATATGAGCCATAGAATTGTAAAAGATAGAAACAGGCCCTTTCGACCATTATATCTAAACCCAGACCATTAAGCTTATCTATACTAATTCTACTTGCCTGCATTAGTTCCATGAACTTCTACACCCTGCTCATTCAAGTACCTGTCAGGCTACATGTTAAATTTGCACTGATCCTGCCTCCATTGGCAGATTACTCCAAATGCCGATTACTCTTTCTGTAAAATTTTTACCTCTCAGATCTCCTTTGAACCTCCTCCCTCTCACTTCAAACCAATGCACTCTAGTTTTAGACACGAGAAAGTAGGAAATAAACAATGGCTAAGTGTCCTATTCATGCTGTCATCATTTTATATACCTCAATCTCCTTTGCCCCTGGGAAAACAGTTACAGTTTATCCCCTCTTTCCGCATAATTTAAACACTCTAAACCAGGTCTTTTCTGTACTCTCTCTAGCTAAATCAGATCTTACCTACAAAGTGGTGACCAGAACTACACACACTACTCCAATTGCAGATTAACTAACATTTATGATATCCCAACTCTCATGCTCAATGCATTGTGTAAATATGGGAAGCATACTGTACATCTTCCTCACTATCGTGTCTGTGTTCCCCTTATCAGGAAACTGTGCACATGTACCTGAGGGAAGTCTCTCTGTTCAACAGTCCAAGGTTCTGTGTATATCTGCCCTTGTTTAATTTCCCAAAACCCATCACTTTACATTTGTCTGAATTAAATTCCATCTGTCACTCCATTGCCCACTTTCCCAGCTGATCTTGATCGTGTGTAAACTTGGTCAATCTTCTTAACCGTCCACCACACTTCCAATTTTTATGTCATTTGCAAATTTACTTTTCATACCATCAACATTCTCTTCCAAATCATGAACACACAGGATAAACAACAAAGGACCCAAGTATATGTAAGAAAAATCTTTAGCAGGAAGGCCTGTTGATGTTTCTTCAGAACGTTGAGATGCTTTCTTTCTGTGTGTCTTAGTACTGTACAACAAATGAAGTCATCATTATCTTGTAAGTCAACGAGCTTGCATTTGGTTCTGATGTCATAAAAATCAAATCCCGTTTCCCCAGGAGGCTGGTGACTATACTGGTAGATTTTGTCTTTTGTCTAAGACAGGGGTCACCGACCTTTTTTGCACTGTGGACCGGTTTAATATTGACAATATTCTTGCAGACCTGCCAACGGGGGTGGGGGGGGGGGGGGTGTTAGTCACGACCGGAATATAGGTGATAAGTCAACTATAAGTCACTTAAAAGTGGCTAGTACACTCAATTTTGTTTCTAAAAGGGTTTATCTAATGTATTTAACATTAAACACACAGCACATATTTTCCTCGCATGAATATAGTGATAAGTCAATTATAAGTCATTTATAAGTCAATAGCATAACATTTTAAGTAACGTTTGGATATTAAAACACACAGCGCATATTTTCCTCATATGAACATATAAAATCATTGCAACACACCAATATCGCTGAATCAGTGGCAGCCCTGGGCTTGTTTCTGTGCAACAAGACGGTTCCATACAGGGGTGATGAGAAACAGTGATACTCGAAGGGGGTTCCTTATGTCTAATCTATTCCGCAATTTAGCTTTCGTGGCTCTCAGCACTTGCTTCTGTCCTGTTTGCTTACATTTTTTCCGCTCAAAAAACTCATCAGGTTTTTCTTTAAGTGCAGGGTGCTAGGACTCAAGATGCTGAAGCAGTATTGAGTGCTTCATTGCCTCATTAGACAGCCTCCGGGCCCGAATTCCAGCCTCCTGTCCGCCCGCCACTAGACGCCTTGGGCAGGTGTGGCTGGTTGTGGGTGGGGCAAGAGAACAAGATAATGGCCGGAGGTCCCCGTGCCGGGGCCGCAGCAGTCGCAGTCCGTAGAGCGAGGAGGAGTGCGACAGGGCGCGCACCCGCCCCCCTTGCAGGTAGCTAGGATCTATTGGCCGACAAAAGTTTGGCTCGAGGAATGACTTTCAGTAGATCGTAGCAAGGTAGCTGCT
The DNA here is from genome assembly GCF_030144855.1 of Hypanus sabinus. Classification (NCBI taxonomy): domain Eukaryota; kingdom Metazoa; phylum Chordata; class Chondrichthyes; order Myliobatiformes; family Dasyatidae; genus Hypanus; species Hypanus sabinus. The sequence goes on along the minus strand of NC_082732.1, from coordinate 34,953,262 downwards.
CTGCTACTTTGAAACTCTGAGCCCGAATTAGGTTGTCTGCGAATATTTCAGCACCAGGTTCCCCACGAACATTCAGTGCGGTAAACAGGTTTAGAGACGGCGCCCATCTGTCCGAGCTCCAGGCCAGTAGCAATGGCACTTCTTGCCGGCCGCGCGAGGCGGCCTGTTACTCAAGACCAATCAGTGATCCCTGGCGCGAGGGTTTCACTGGGTTTAGGAGACTGATGATCTCGCGTGTGTTCAAGTTCAACAGTGGGCGTGACAGGGAACGAGCAAAGGTGCAGCCTGGTCGTTTCAAAGCTGAATCATATTATTTCCTTGCGGCCCGGTAACACATGCTTTGCGGCCCGGTACCAGTCCACAGCCTGGTGGTTGGGGACCACTGGTCTATAACAACCATGTAAGAAAAGTCTTATGTAATATAAACAATGCAGAATTTTCTTAAGGGTTTCCCAAATAATTTGAACTGTCAGAGCAATAGTTGGTGTAACACCTCAAGTGATCTCAGGCCTGAATTGTTACATTATTAATCGAGTGCCAGAATTCAGGTTCTTGGCCTGATGCCTTGTTTTTATTTTTCTTGTGGAACATGAATGTTGATAAAGTTCTTGTTATTCATATTTGGCAAGGAATAGGGTGCCACACTAGAGTCAAGTTTTTTGCTTTATCCTTACCAATGATTCTATTCCAGAAGGATTAGCATTTTTCAATTTTGGCAATGAAGCTTTCAAAAATTATCAGTCTATCTTCCTCTGAAATGCAGACCACAACATCGAGGTTAGAATAAAGTTTCTTCTCAATTGCATAGAAATCAAGAGCAGGAGCACATGTAGTGGCAAGAGACGTATCAGATGCTCACCAGCCTGAGATGGTAAACCATGAGGCATTTGTTAATTACAACCAGAAACTCACTTAGCCAATCTGAGTCAATTCTAGATTGCAAAAAACAAATTTCCCCAATTTCCAAAGGTATATCTGTCATTTTCTTTCTGCCATGCTTACAGGGGTCTTATTCAAGGCAACATCATCACTGCTTTATCGTTCTAGCTCTTAGCATTACTGCTGTACAGCACTCTGGATATATGCCCATGAGGGTCCTGGTTTTCAAAGCCCCACAGATGATGACAGAAGAATTAATCTCATTTGAGGTGGCTAACCAGCCAGAAAAAAATCGAGACTATAGTTATTTACTACCATACTTGCTTGCAGTCTTCAGAAAGGATCCTGAAGAGACCAGCTCAGTTGCAAATACAGCTGGTAACTCACCCCAAATGTTAAGCAAGCTTCTTCCATCGTGACATTTGTGATCAGCAACATCTGTACTCTCAATCCTGCTCCAATCATAGCAGATCAATGAAGGTATGAAGAAATGTTCAGAAGTGTCAATCCTTTGAAAATGTTAGTGCTTGAGTTTACATGGAGATGCTGTTGTGTACTTACTTTCATATGATGCTGAAGAGTAAAGGGCTTTAGTCCAGTGACAAAAAGACCAATAAAATTGTACTGCAGCCTTTATCTACCTTTACAACAATTGAAATTCTGACATTTTCTTATTCTGCCTGCTATTGACAGTGTAGACTTGAGAACCAATTCTTGGGCGTGTTACAGTTTGGTCCAGAAATGCTCATTGTCCATTACTCTAGGATAGCTCTACTTAGTTTACTCCAAACATGTACTATATACTAGGAAAAACGTTTTACTAACTGTTGCTAAATAATACTGGATGTACCTGCTCCGACTTCAAATCCAACTTAAAGACAGACTCAGGAACAGAACTCATTCATAACCCAGGGACTACCTGTACTTTTAAGTCATTTCTAGATTACTTATAATACCTAATACAATGTAAATGCTATGTAAATAGTTGTTATACTGTATTGTTTAGGGAATAATGACAAGAAAAAATAGTCTGTACATGCTCAAACAACGAGTGCTGGAGAGAAAACTTCCAGGTTTTCCCGATCCGTGGTTGGTTGAATCTGCGCATGCGGAATCGACTGTACTCAGTGACGGGATGGCTTTACTCAAGATGGACTGGGACATATCTACTTTTTGTAGGATTTTCCATTCAAGAGCATTGGTATTTCCATACCAGACTATGATGCAAACTGTTAATAAATTCTTCAGCACACAATTATAGAAGTTCGTCAAAGTTTTAGATGTCATGCCAAATATTTAGATTTCCTTGCAAACTTCTAAGGAAGTGGAGATGCTGCCGTGCTTTCTTTGTAGTTGTACTCATATGCTGGGCCCAGGGCAGATCCTCTGAAATGATAACACGGAGAAATTTAAAATTATTGACCTCTCTGCCTGATTTCCCGTGTAGGACTGGCTCATGGACCTCTGGCTTCCTCTTCCTGAAGTCAATTGCTCCTTGGTCTTGTTGACATTAAGAGGTTGTTGTTGTGACACCACTTAGCCAGATTTTCAATCTTCCTTCTATATGCTGATACAAAACCATCTTTATTTCGTCCAATGACAGTGGTGTTGTCAGCAAACTTAAATATGGCATTGGAGATGTGTTTAGCTTCAGAGTCATAAGTATAAAGTGAGTACAGTAGAAAGCTAGGCATACAGTCTTATGGTGCACCTGTGCTGACAGAAACTGTGGAGAATTGTCAATGCTTCATGTCAAAACATTTCATTGAGGTGCTACTCAACTGGGTTTCTCCAGCTGTCTGTTGCTCCAGATTCCAGTTTCTGCAGTCAGTCAGTATTGAGAAATCCTGAAAGGATGATTGGGAGGTGGGGGCTTGGCTGTCAAGTAATTTATTGCTTCTGGGCAGTAAGAATTTTGAAGCTTACTGTCCCATGCTGAGCATCAGTAAACACACACCTACATGATACTGAAAGTAATGGAGGTCAAACTCATTCTCTGCGAAATAGACTGTTTATAAACATAAATTATAATTCATGGTTATACCCTAAATATTACAATTGAACTAGAGTTTTGCAGTAATGATTCTATATAATTGCATATTCGCAGTGAAAAAAAATGAGCTGACAATTTGGAAAATAAAAAAAACTGTAGAGATTAAAATTAGAAATAAAAATAGAAAATGCTGTTGTAGAAAAAGAAATGCAGTTAATGTTTTAGGGCAAAGATCCTTTGTTAGAATTGGGAAACTAATGAAACAGGCTGGTTTTAAGTTGAAGCAAATATGGCAGGTGAAATAAATAGGACAAAGGAAATATCCCTGACAGAGTAAGGGCAAGGTTGTTGTAGGGAAATCCAGTTAAGGGATTAATGGTGGGAGTTAGGAAGGGAGAAAATTAGCAAATACAGTGGGTTCTGGTTAGTTGGTTAACAGTCAATGAGGCCAGCCACTTATTTAGGACAACTTTTAAACAACAAAAACTAATTGTGAAAATAGCCCTTTGTTCATTTGGACACTAAGCCGCTTAACAGGAAACTGTGGATGAATTCCTCTGTAAATAACTATTAAGAACTAAAACATATGTTTTACAGTACTGTGGTGGCATTGATTGTGTTCTAATTTATTTTTATTTTATTTAATACACAATTAAATGGTAGTTTGCTTTTTTCATAGTTTTTAACTATTTCCATGAAATTTTGGCTAACTGGGGCAAATCTATCAATTGGGCCAAAGTGCAATGGTCCCAATTAACTGGAATCCACTGTACTATGAAATGGTTAAAGATTTTGAATACTACCAAAGAGACTTAAACGTTGTGAAATGCATGGCTGTAAGACAAGCTCAATAGTTTGGATTATGTTTATGGAGAGAGAAAAACTGAGCCAATATTGCATATAAATGACTTGCAACAACTGAGCTGCTGACAAGTCTACAGTAAGGTTCCAATATTGGAGTCACAATTCTCAGGTCTATTCTCCAAGCTAGCTAAGCTTCCTACTGAGAACAAGAGCTTGTGAGTTTACTACACATTTCATGATTAATGGTCCATGGTGAAAGCACAAAAACACTGATACCAAAATCAGTGGCAGATGTTCCTATGGTGTCAAAAGTTAGCTCTCATGTGTTAATCTTTACTAAATTACTTCACATCAGTATTTTAAGCCATTAGAAATACTTTAAGGGCAATATTTCTCTTCTTTACTGATACAAAATATTGAAATAATTTTGAGTTGCCTTAAAAATCCAATCTTCCTTCAATCTCAGCAATGTTTAACATCAACAAGATTATCATTCCCTTAAGATATGGAATAGTTCTCCAGATAAACATCTTGCATTATACAAGAAACAGAAATCATATTTATGCAATTATGGTTGAAGAGTGTTATAGTTTTATTTTATTGTTAAGATAAATATCTGGTTGTTTTAGGTAATGGCTTAACTCCAGATTAACAAGCATCAACTGATAAATTGTAGTGGAGAGAGCAGCTCATCAGGCACCTCTGCCATCTACAGCTTAAGTATTAAGACAAGGAATTAAATAAATTTTCCATACTTTTTTCCCATCTACCCTTCCCACCAACTTGAGAAACATTTAATGACAAAAAAAAACAAATTCAATTTACTATATACATAACTGGCTCAAACATAACATTCTTGACTTTCAACACATTGTGGGCCCAGCAGCTCCCTTTGATAAATACCCTGCTCATTTTTACCTAGTGACTAACATCCCTTCAACAAAGTGCAAAGTAATCAATACCATCACTCAGACAACTACTTATAAGCTACCACCCCAGCTGTAAAGGGAAAGGAAGCCTAGAATATATTTTAACACAGATTCAGTGGTGGAAAAGCAAAAACAATTGATGCAATGTAATAATAGAATATAGCTCTTAAAGAGTTACTAACTATGGAAAACAAATCTATGCCAGCTTTTCCATTAAGGTACTGAGCTACTATGCTAGATAATGCACTTTTCATTATTTCTGTTCATTACAAGTTGTTAACAGAAAGCACTGCAATGAGAGCAAAAAAAAAGCAATTCATTTTAAGGTTAAAGCACCAGCTTCAGACTTTATAAAGCTAGCCTCATGCTTTTTTTTTGGTATTTGTGCTCACTGTCACGATAAAACAATATACAAAATAAGAAGAGTTTCTTGACAATGTAGTCTGGAAGAGTTTTCTGCTAGTTACTGGATTTAACATTACTTGAAGATGTTAATTAGTCAACCTAATTTGAAGACTGGATTTCATGAAATAGAAGAAAATGTTTTCATAAAGAGCCCAGAGATGTATATGACTGACAATATGACAATCTTTCCATTATATTACCTTAATTTTAGAATCGCTTGTAGGATTCCTATTTAATGTGGGGAAAAAATTCTGAAAGCAAAAGGATATGTTTACCTCAGCGGCACAATGGAAAACAAGTTATTTGACTGACATGATTAAATGTAAAAAAAAGTATTTTGCCTGTCTCCAATTTCCTTGGTCTCCGATATGCAGAAAGTAGAACATTGCTCTGCTTGATTTAATATGTTAAATTATCAATATTCTTCAAAGATTATCATTCGATGCCATCAGTCTTGCCCATGGAGACTATTTAATTGGTTACTGGTAATTGGCTCAGCCAATGGTGTCACAAGCAGTTTGTTTAGTTTCCAAAGCCTTAAGCTTAGCCTCTCAAAAAAGAACAAAAGCACAAAAAAGGCAGAGTACAAGCCAGTCAATTAGTCCCTCACAATCAAAAAAGAACTAATTTCTCATCTCAGACCTACAGTATATGGCTAATCCCTTTATTTTACAACTAACCTGGTTAGAAAAAAAAACACATTCTCAGCACCCAACTTGTCAATTTTCTTCAAACTGACATTTCAAAAAAATAAATCTCTTATTTTCCCATTAAGTGTGTGCCCAATGTGCAAAAGCTATCTTCAAAAATGAATGACTTCATCCTTGGAATCTCAAATTTAGGGTTGTATCAGTATTACAGTGATAAAGGGAAATACAGAGGCATGAGAGAGAGACGTTGGCCAGAATTGTTCGGAAAGAACACTAACCAGAGAAAATCTGCAGATGCTGAAAATCCAGGCAACACACACAAAATGCTGGAGGAACTCAGCAGGCCAGGCAGCATCTATGGAAAAAGAATACAGTTGACGTTTTGGGCCAAGACCCTTCAGCAGGACTCACCGAAGTGTGTTGCTGGGAAAAGAACAATGGCAGGATGATGATAGAGCAGCAACAGCTGGAATTTCTGGAAGCAACTTGGAAGGCACAGGATATATATATATATATATATCTCCCAAAGAGGAAGAAGTATTCTATAGGAAAGATGACACAACCATGGCTTTCAAGAGAAATTAAAACCAACATAAAAGCTGCAGAGAGGGCATATAATAGGGCAAAAATAGTGGGAAGGTAGAGGATTGGGAAGCTTTTAAAAACAAACAGTAGGCAACTAAAAAAAGTCATTATATGTCAATGAATTTGGATGATGGAATTGATGGCTTTGTTGTAGAGTTTACAGATGATATGAAGATAGGTGGAGAGGTGAATAATTTGAGGAAGTAGAGAGGCTGCAGAAGGAATTGGACAGAATGGACAAAGAAATGGCAGATGGCATACAGTGTTGGCAAGTGCAGGGTCATGCACTTAAGTAGAAGAAATGAAAGGGTTGACTATTTTCAAAATGGAGAGAAAATACAAAACACTGAGGTGCAAAGGGACTTGGGGGTCCTTGTGCAGAATTCCCTAAACGTTAATTTGCAGGTTGAGTCTGTGGTGAGGAAGGCAAATGCAATGTTAGCATTCATTTCAAGAGGACTAGAATATGAAAGGAAGGATGTAGTGTTGAGATTTTATAAAGCACTGTTGAGGCCACATGGAGTATTGTGAGCAGGTTTGGGGCCCCTTATCTTAGAAAGGACGTGCTGAAACTGGAGAGGTTCATGAAGGATTGCATGGCATATCATATGAAGAGTGTTTGATGGCTCTGGGCCTGTATTCATTAGAATTCAGAAGAATAAGGATGACCTCATTGAAACTTATCAAATGGTGAAAGGCCTTGAGTGGATGTGGAGAGGATGTTTCTCATGGTGAGTGTCCAAGACCAGAGGACACAGCCTCAGAATAGAGGGGCATCCATTTAGAACAGAGAAGACCAAGAATTTCTTTAGTCAGAATGGAGATACTGTGGAATTCTTTACCACATGCAACTGAGGAGGCCAAATACAGAGGTTGATAGTGTCTTGATTGATCAGGGCATGAAGGGCATGACCCTAATTGCTTTTGTTTAAATACCAGCCTTCAGTACCTCAATCTATAGATTATCAGAATCAGGTTTATTATCATTGGCATGTGATGTGAAATTTGTTAACTTAGCAGCAGCAGTTCAATGCAATACATAATCTAACAGAGAAAGGAAGAAAAAAATAAGTAAAATAAAACAATAATAAATAACAAGTAAATCAATTACATATACTGAATAGATTTGTTTTAAATGTGCAATAACAGAAATACTGTATATTAAAAAAAGTGAGGTAGTGTCCAAAGCTTCAATGTCCATTTCGGAATCGGATGGCAGAGGGGAAAAAGCTGTTCCTGAATAGCTGAGTGTATGTCTTCAGGCTTCTGTATCTCCTACCTGATGGCAAAAGTGAGAAAAAGGCATGCTGGAGGTCTTTAATAATGGATGCTGCCTTTCTGAGACACTGCTCCCTAAAGATGTCCTGGGTACTTTGTAGGCTAGTGCCCAAGATGGAGCTGACTAGATTTACAAACTTCGGCAGCTTTTTTCAGTCCTGTGCAGTAGCCCCTCCATACCAGACAGTGATGCAGCCTGTCAGAATGCTCTCTGCGGTACAACCATAGAAGTTTTTGAGTGTACTTGTTGAAATGCCAAATCTCTTCAAACTCCTAGTAAAGTATAGCTGCTGTCTTGCCTTATTTATGACATCAATGTGTTGGGATCAAGTTAGATCCTCAGAGATCTTGACACCCAGGAACTTGAAGCTGCTCACTCTCTCCACTTCTGGTCCATGAGGATTGGTATGTGTTATAAAATTATAGTCCAATTTTTGGATTATTCATTATGGATATGCATCCTCCTAATGTTCACCATATCCAAAAGAATTTTGCTTTCTTTTGCTATTGACAAGGAACAGCACACTTAATATCAACTTCTCAGTTTAAGTGTTAATAAACTATTTTACTTTGAATTGCATACATTTCTTATAATCTTGAAACCACAGCAAGGCTGAGCACTTCATTCCATCAGTTCTAATACATCATTCTGTATAATTAAATAGATTGAGACTACCCACAACCTATATTAATTGGACTATGCTGAATCAGAAACCAGGACAGGCTAAAAAGATAAAATGAAAAAATTCGGTAACAAAATTACCAAAATATTTTGCTGCCTAATTATTACTAGAATGTGCATGGATGGACATGAACAATGAAACTTAAAATTAGATATTATTCAAAGTTAGAAATCCAATCAAAATGCAAACCTCATACTGTGCAGTCCATCATATTGGAAAAAGGAGGGCAAAAGACCTTTCCAGTGGAATGATTCTCAACTAGCCGAGTAGAGTTAATCAATTTAGGCAACAATTGATGAATTGGGAACTACATTCCAAATTTCTCACTGACAATTTGGACACTGATTGTCTTATTAATAATGTTAAGTCCAAACAAAATGACATTACTTTAATAGCTGCTAAACTTTGCTTATGTTGTTTTGTATATCACAACTCTTCAAGAAAAAAACATTTTTGCTTAAGTAAAACCATTACCTGAACCACAGTCTGAAGTTGTTTATTATCCAGAAATTTTAACAAAAATTCCAAATCTTTGTTATGCTTTTCAGCAAGGATGCTCAAATTCTCAACAGCATGTTGTGCATTCTTCATCTTCATCTGAATGAGCGCATACCTGGACATGGCAGCAATGTCATTAGGAGGTTGCCCAAAATTCTCCTGCATATGTTTTGAGGCATCTTCATACATTCCTACAGGAAGGAAATATTCCTGTGATTCCAGCAGTGATAATAATTTATATCACGCCAGTACATTTAAAATCACCAATCTAATCAAAGATAACCTTGAAAGTTTTAAATCTGATAAAACAGCTTTAAAAAGAAACCTAGACAAGAACTGAAAGTTCCAATTAAGCTTTTGTGATCAATTTGCTGCAATTTGTATACCACTGTATTAGCTTGCTTTAAATTTTTGATCACTTGCACTTTATTCCCAAACCCCACTCCACGACTTGGAGGCCTAACTTAGACTGACCTGAAAATACCATTACTCACACAGCTTGTTATTTTGTGAAAATTTAATGGAATAAAAATTTGATTCTTAAGCAAGGGTTTCTGAAGAATGAGCAAAGTTCATGAAAGTCCTAAGTTCTTTTCTCATGATTAGTAAATTTGCAGACAATATGAAAATTGGTATATTCGTAAATAGTAAAGATGATTGTTTAACCATACAGAGCAACACACAAAATGCTAAAGGAACTCAACAGGGTCAAGCAGCATTTATTGAGGGAAATAAACAGTCAACTTTTTGGGCCAAGTAAGCATACAGCAGGATATACAGTAGATAACTAGAAATTCACTTAGAAAGTTGGGCAGAGCACTGGAAGATGGAATTCAATTCTAACAAGTGTGAGGTCAAATTCTGTTAGGATATACAAGGCAAATGGCAGGGACTTTACCAGTGCTGATGCAAAAACTTGGGTATAAATCCATAGTTTCATAATGTGCGAGAATTTGGATGTCACACTGCAGTTGTACAAAGCATTGGCTAGACTGCTCTTGGAGCATTGTGTACAGTTTTGGTAGGCACACTACAAGAACAATGAGGTAACACAGTTTAGAAGAAATTCACCAGATGTGGCCTGGACTGGAGGCTTTATTTAAAAGGGGCAATTAGATAGGCTGGGTTTATTTTCACTTTGTAGAAGGCTGCTTGGTGACCTTGCAGAGGTTTACAAAATGATGAGGCTAGTCAGAATGTTGCTAGGTTAGAGGAACCTAGAAACTAGAGGGCACTGTTTAATGTGAAAGGACAGAAATTTAAAGGTGAATTGAGGGATATATTTTTCCCTAAAGAGGGTGGTGAATAGCTGGAACCAGATGGCAGAGATGGCAAAAACTACTACAATTATTAAATTGGCATTTAGAGGGTACCTCAATAGGAAAGGCAAGATACATTGTCCAAATGTGGGCAAATGGGATTAGTGTAGGCATTAAGATCAGTATGACTGACATAGGCCAACAGAGTCCATTTCTGTGCAACACACTTCAATGTTTTTTTGCCCAGTCTTAGTGTTGTTTTATATAAAGTGATCCCTATTATCAGTAACACAATTGACACAAAGAGTCAATTGTTAAAGGTGAGGTGATGGAGGACTTGGTGACAAAGGACAAGATAGGACAAAGTCAGCAGGGTTTCCCTAAGGGAAAATCCTGCCTGACAAACCTGTTGGAATTCTTTGAGGAGATTACAAGTAGGATAAAGGGGAAGCAGTGGATGTTGTATAACTGGACTTTCAGAAGGCCTTTGACAAAGTGCCACACATGAGGCTGCCTACCAAGTTAAGAGCCCGTGGTATTACAAGAAAGTTACTAAGATTGACTGAGGCTTTATAAGGCACTGGTGAGGCCTCACCTTTTGTGTACAGTTTTGGGCTTCTCATCTTAGAAGAGATGTGCTGGCATTGGAGAGGGTCCAGAGGAGGTTCACAAGGATATTTCTAGGAATGAAAGGGTTATCATACAAGGATAGCTTTGGGTCTGTATTTGCTGCAATTTAGAAGGATGAGGGGGGATCTCATTGAAACCTTTTGAAAGTTGAAAGGACTAGACAGAGTAGATGTGGAAAGGATGTTTCCCATGATGGGAAAGTCTAGGACACGAAGGCATAACCTCAGGTTAGAGGGGCATCCATTCAAGATAGAGATGTACAGAAATTTCTTTAGCCAGAGGGTGGTGAATTTGTGGAAATTGTTGCCACATGCAGTTGCTGAGGCCTGGTCATTCATTGGGTGTGTTTAAGGCAGAGATTGAAGGTTTTTTTTTATTGGAGATAACAGGGAGAAAGCCAGGAAATTGGGTTGAGGAAGAGAAAAAAGGATCAACCATGATTGAATGGCAGAGCAGACACAATGGGCCAAATGGCCTAATTCTGCTCCTATGTCTTATGGTCTAACAAGTTGGAGGAACTCAGCAGTTCAGGCAGCATCTACGGAAAGGAATAAACAATCCCTATTATCAATGCCAATAACAGAGAAAAGAATTTATTACCTTTTGCAATCAATATATCAATGTACAAGATGTGCCAGGTTGAATTTTTCCCATTGATCAACAACAGTGATTGACCAATTGTAGGAAGAATAACATGTTCTTCAGTGAAGATCTTTCCTTTTGTATCTACTATTCCAGTTAAGGCATTAACACAATGATCATACAGCCAGCTACAAATCAGATTTTGAGCTTCATGCTTCAGAGATAAAATTTCTTGCAATGCCAGCTCTTGATCTGTCTGTAGGGCAGCTGCAATGTCTTCTACGGCTTCCTATTAGTTTAAAGAAAAGAGGACAGGTGGTGGATCTACTATATTCAAAAGCTTAGGAAATTAAAATTATAACAGTTCACATAATTTATATATCATTGTTAAATGTTGTTGCAACTTACATTTGTACATTAGATTTATAGAAGCAAATTTTCTTGAGAATTGAGAATGTACTGCCACAATGTAGGAAGAAAGTGTGAGCAATTAAGCATTCATTTAAAAAATGTTCAACCAAACTAAATTATGTCTTCCTCAGTTATTTTTGACAAGTGAAAGAACTCAAAGATTTAAAGTAACTGCCAAAATGTCACTCTACTACAGCGCCTCAACATTCAATCAGCATCTTTAACAGGGATATGTTCTTCTTATTCTATCTATATTATATTCTGGGTTTCAAAATGTTTTTCATAGCAACTCAGCTATTTTCACCTCACAAAAGGTTTAAATCAGGGGTGTCAAACTCATTTTAGGTCATGGGCCGGATTGGGCAAAGTGCAGCTTCATGCAGGCCAGATCAGTCGGGCGCGTGCGAACGCAGCTTTCACTGCCTCCGTTTTTTCAGCCTGTTCTCATGTGTCTCAGTCTCTGCTATAACTACAAAGTGTTTCACTTCACAATTTCCGTTTCTTATGAAGAAGACTGCTGAGCAAGCATTATTTTTATGATTGGTATTAACTTACAATCATAGGCTTCATATCGCCGGGCCATTAATAATTAAAATAATAGATCTATCTGAAATGATCTCGCGGGCCGGATATGGCCCGCGGGCCTTGAGTTTGACACCTATGGTTTAAATTATCAAGGAATAACTAATGAATAAAGGAGAAATGAATTCAGAGTAATCATGTCTTCACACAGGTGTCACAGTGCCATTGTATGCAGTAGAACCGTCAGAGCTCCAATGACCCAGTTTCAATATTTTGTGTGTGTGCATGCATATTCCCCATGACTGCATCCCATACTGTTTATCAAAGACTTGCAGGTTCTTAGTTAAATTGGCTACTGCAAATTGGCAAGTAAAGGAAGTCAGTAAGGAAAAAACAGAGGAAGGGGGACATTAACACCATGTATGAGAGTAGATAATAGGGAATAACTGAGGAATGAATTGATAGAATTGCTACAAAAGCAAGCACAGATTAAATGGTCTGAATGACCTCTTCTTTATGGTAAAAGAAAATGAAGCCAATATACTGATACTTGAAGATCAAAGAATACTGAATTATAGAGTTCATGCTGTATCAATCTAAAACAGTCTTAGACAATAAAAACTGAAATTTTTACTCTCCCTAGAAATTGTGTTAAAGCAGCGATTTGTTTTAATAAGCACAGTGCTTTTTTTTCTGTTATACAACAAAACCAGGGAATGCAAGCAGCAATCAGGTCAAGCAGCACCAGTGGAGAGGGAAACATGATTGTTTTGGCTCAAGCACACTTCATCAAAAATGGAAAGTGAGAAGATATGGGTGCTTTAAACTGCAGAGGGTGGAGGATGATCGAGAGAATGGCTGTGACAGGGTGCTAACCAAAGTTGTCAAGGTAACATTACAAATAAAGCAGCATCTGGAACCATATGAAACAGAAACAAAAACAATGAAAGCATTTCTATCTTCTCTGAACAGAAGACCCCGCATTACAAATTTTGCATTTCTAACATACAGTCTACATTACAATTTTCCATAGCACTCCCCCAGTGCAAGGAGCTTAGATGGGGCACGATTTTTTGGTGCAGCCACAAGAGTTTCTTGAAAATATATTTAAATATTCCAGAAGAGGCACTGCACTGCACTAGACCTTGCACATTGGAATGAACCTGGCCAAATAAGAGTAGGGGAGCATTTTGGGAACTGATTTCAACTAAACTTTCTTAAATCTAATTCCAAAAGCCTTCATTAAATTTATAAATAGGATTGTTAAATTGGGGTAAGGATAACAGTAAAAGTATTAAACTGGAACTGGCAAAAACAGATTGGAAGCAGCTGTGGGGGGGGGGGAGTGGGGTGGTAAATCCACATTTGATATGCAAGAATTCAGGAACCTCAAGCTTAGTCAGAAAGAAAAACAAAGCAAATCTAAGGTTTAGAATGCTAACATTGGACAAAGGAAGCAGAAAGAACTTAAACAATGAATTAAAGAAGCTAAAAGGGACACGAAATATCCTTGGCAGCTAAAAATTAGGAGAATCTCAAAGAATTTTATGAATCCCAAAGTGTTTTATGAATAGATTGGGAGCGAGAGTAACTAGACAAAGGATAGCATAGTTATCTTTCTCTTAGGTCAAAAAAATATGATTATAATAGCAATGGCTCAAAGTGAATGCTTGTGGATTCTGAAAATGTTCAGTTATGAAAACAGATTACATAATTAAAATTATTTTTGCTGGAGTATGTAATATAGTAGACATGATTTAGATATATTAAAGAGCAAATGAAAGTGCAAGCAAGACAGTAAAGGGTAGTGGAATAGTCAGAACAAGCACTAATTAATTAATTTGCCCTAAAGAATACCCTCAAAAATATGGTACAACAGTAATCCTTCCCATCAGATATAAAATGCTATATCCACATATCAAGAAAAATATTTGCTGTATAGATTTTAGGAAACAAAAGCTGGTGTAGTTGATCAGGATTATATTCAATAATTACAGCCAATAAAAAATGCAGCTTAC